>NW_027526335.1:108843075-109043075 GCF_048455015.1 Haemaphysalis longicornis | reverse complement strand
CTCAGAACTCAAAATGGACTCAAACTCAAAATGTACTCAGAACTCAAAATGGACTCAAACTCAAAATGTACTCAGAACTCAAAATGGACTCAAACTCAATCGGACTCAAACTCAGTCGTGATCACTCGGCTCAAACTCACTCAAGCTCAAACTCACCATGCCACACTAGCCTCGCGCTCACGCAAACTCAAACTCACGCGTGAGTTTGAGTCCAAATGAGTCTGAGTGAGTGGACTCATGAGTGAATTTGCCGACCTCTGATTCCTGGTATATATTTTCAACGGGAATGGCTTTGTGGGACAATTTTGGACCCTGTAAAAATGTGAATAAATTGGATGTAGCACGTTTTGTATGCATAATGGAAAGCGATGGAATGCACAATGAAATGGTTGACGTCGCGGTTCTCGAATCTCTCCACCAATTCACAAATATGGGTAAGGTGAGAACAGCAATAATGTCTTTATCCGCAGCAACCGTTGAATAACAGAGTGCTAGAATTCTTTTCACGAATCCTCTAAGCGCCAAATAGGCGACACCAAATGCCCCACTTAAGGTTTTTCTATTGTCTTGGTGCGCAATGGGGAAGATCCGTGATGCACTGGGGCGCTACCTTATGAACGTTTTGTAGTCAATGCCAAGTACACAATCTCATTCCTGCCTGGCGTTAAAATTACTCACTTTGGTGAAAATCATTAGAGGCACTTTGAAACCTGTCTAAATCGGGAGTGCTTCTTTCGGTGCGTATTTTGCAGTGAAATTTTAGGTTAGATTGCGTGGGTCTCATTTGAGTTTAAACAAAAGGAGAAGTCCTTACGTGCAGCCGATGAAAAATCAGGAGGCATTTTCCTTGGAGGAACCTTATAATTTTCACTCTGCACCCTGAATATGGAACACTTACCGTGCCACCGCAAAAATGTCACACTTGGTGATAGCATACCTGCCACGACTACCGGTGCACACTCGAAGAGCAGGACTGCAAGTACGGTGGTTAGAAATGGAGTTCTTGAGGTAGCCATTCCGCATTAAAAAAAAACTTGATTTCGAGGTGTCCTCAGAAGAATCCGATGCAGCCTAGTGCACTCGATACTGTCGCACGCCGTGGCTTTGTTGGGCGTCCGACAAGGGACGACCGACTTACGTCTCAGCAACTAGGGCAACAACGAGAGCAATGGCGATTGCGAGACATTATGGGCGACGTGAGCATGCTTGAGTAAAGTGACGGCTCCCGCACACTGGATGCGCGTATAACGCATGCCCTTTGGAAGAGGCAAAAGATAAGCATCTCTCATATGTCAAACAATAGCGCGAGAAATCTTATCAATAGCGCTTGATTGATGACATCGCTCGTTCTAGATAATTCACGGTACCTTATGATGCCTTGACACGAGTTCTTTTTTTCTTTAATATTTTACCACCTCAATGAATGAACACGACTGCGGGTACTCTAATAAGGTTATACTTGTGCACTTTTGAAACGAGGTGTTTTATATCGGCCGCTTGCTGCTTTACTAGAACGTGTAATAGATCCCAAGCAAGTAGAGATTGGGATAAATTGTTTGATCACACCTTCACGAAATTAAACGTCTAATGTCATTCCGAAAATATCAACCACGTCGGGGGTAGAGCGGTTGAGGAAATTTCGCCGTCAAAATTAATACTTTGTCTTCACAAAATTCTATTCAGTTCTAATGGGGCCAAAAAATAATCTTAGCCTTTTCTAATACAATTTAGCTACAGTTATTCTTTGTTTCGACTCAGTATGTTAGGCAGCAACACTTACAGTCACAACTGTCGTTTTTACCTAAAAAGAGCAGGGGTTAGATAGCAATGGAGTGTACGTTTCATGTCATACAAAAAAAATTGCAGACGATCACCCAAGGTAATGCAACACACGGTGCAGATGTACAAAAATACGATTTGGCCGTTCTAAAACTAGTACATATTGTTTAGTGCATCCCAAACCTCTGAGTCCCGCCTTACGTGTAGATGTGGGAACAGGCCTCGGGCGTACAGTCTGACATTTACTACGAAGATGGTGGCTTTGTCATTTTGTGGACAATACCCGGGGTAGGTATGTTCGATGTGTGTGGTGATGTGTATAGAACAGCAACGTCGCGTGATATTTGGGCTGCTGTTTCCAGCTGTTACAAAATTTACAAGCAATCATTATTTTTTGGCTCCTTCAAGGCATTAAATGTATCCAGAAATGTTCAATAAAAAATTCGCTATCATAGGTTGCTAACGAAATAAACAGTCTTACAATGAACAGAGTGATTTTGCAAGCGTCAGGAGATTGTGTATGCCGGCACTCCTGCTAAGTTTGAAACAGTGAAATACGAGTTCTCATATATAAATTACGTTGGTATACAACGAGGTAAATTCAGTAGTAATTGCTTATATCGGGATACACCGTCACTTAGGATCGGCAGTACCGACACCACGAGGCATATCCACAACGAGTAAAATTGCGTTTGCGTGCACGTGTCAGGATATACCCTACGGCTTCGTTCATATAACTCTGCACTAAAACGACAAAATAAAAGGGGTGTCAAAATGTGAGTTAAACAAGTGGCAATATACAACAAGCAATCTTATCAAACAAACATTTTCGGCACTATAGGTAGTATGCGCGTATGTAGACATATATCCATGTGCACTTTATATGCTGTGTTTGACACCTATATCTTTTTGTTATGCACATTAGTTGTAGTTAGGATGATATGAAGGTACATGTGTTTTCAAGGAGAAAGTATTATTCGCAATAAATGTGCACACGTGTGAGCATGCTTGCTATAACACGTGTTCAGACGGCTATGTGTGTATCACTATGCATGTTGACTTGCATGCACTTACGTTGACTAAGGGTATGTTTTCTGTCGGTATTTAAATGCTCCACTGCCCTCAAAGTTGACCCTCTAACAGTTCGCGATAGTGCTGCGCTGGATGGGTTTTTCTCCAGCCACATGGTCTACCAAAGAATACAAAATTATAGAGGGTACCCGCGACCCTCGTGTGTGGTAATGTACAAATGGGTGTACCGCGTCAATCGTTACTCGTCATAGTCAGGTGTAGGGTTGTGCACAATTGCATTCCCGTGTGCTCTGGATGCGTGACCTCCTATCAAAGGCATACTGTTAAAAAGACAGCTGAAACACAGCTTTCATTGACAAAATATCTGATTGATTGTGGGGTTTAACGCGCCGACGCAACGCAGGCGATGAGGCGCGCCGTAGTGGAGGGCTCCGGATTAATTTTGACCACCTAAGGATCTTTAACGTGCGCCGAAATCTCGTACACACGGGCGTTTTTGGTTTTCGCCTCCATCAGAAAAGCGGCCGCCGCGGCCGGGGATCGAACCCGCGACCTCGTGCTCAGCAGCGTAACGCCTTAGCCACTGAGCCACCGCGGCGGGTTTGACAACATATCTAAATATTTTATACGAGTTTTGGGACTCAAAAAACTAATACACATTAAAAGCTCTTCATCTGAGCAGTCATCATGGATACGGCACAGTATTACAAGTAAGCTGAAGGTGCAATTTTTAAGCAATTACAGCAGCGTCACAAAGCCACCGCAGAACAGACAGACCAATATTTGTTTGTGAATATAACGCTGTCATCCTTTCCAATTTCAATAAAGTGACTAATTCAGAAGATTTCACAATGGAGAATTACAACCACTGCCGAGTTGTTTGTTGCAAATGTTTGTATTTAGCCCGGTCAAACTCGCCTCACGTCGGTCACTTGTTTGGCTTCAGGTTTCGAACACGCACGCCCCTCGGCTTGGGGGAAATATTTGAAGCGGATGATCTTCCTCCCAAACACGAGATACTGCCGCCAACCATGCATCGGGTTTGTTTATTTGTGTTTTGCTTTTGCCGGCCGGCTGCGCCGGTCTGTGTTACCGGCGTTGTCTGTGTGCCAAGAGAGGCGCGTGTTCCGTTCTTTCTTTCTGTGCCGCATGTGTTATCTCTTCTGATAGGGAGTGCGTTCCGAACTATCGTTAACAGCCTAGAATAGTCTTCGTTGATCTACAGTCTTCTGGTTACAATTCGACTATTTGAGAAACCCTCACGCCGAGTGATGAATTCCCGCAGAGCAGATGCCGCGGCATTCGAATCGTCGACGCTCGCCTTCGCACGTCACTTTGTTGAGTGCTGCTTCGGCGCCTGTATTCTTTGAGATGTTAGGGGAGCACAAGTTGGCTCCAATAAACTTGTTTTCCTTGAAGACAACAGCGTCGTCTTTGGCTTCGTGACAATAATATGAGCGTTGTTTGAAATAGCGGTACACGTTCGGTTGTTTTACAACAGGAAGAACAACGGGTTAAAAAAACCACTGAAATGATAGGCGCTGTTTTAACGGATGGCTCGGGAGCTATGAAACGGGGGAAAACTGAATTGACTTGAAAAACCCTTATTTCATTCATCATGTCCGTTAAAAGAGAGCTGAATAATAACGTGAGGGTTCCAAGCGACAAAAAGAAGACGTTACACGGCACGGGTTTGTGACGATTCGTCTTTCGAAAACACCTGCAGTGACGCAAGTTAATGAGTGGCTACTTTTTTTCTTTACTCTGGTTGTAATAAAAAAATTGAGCCCAGACGAGCTCCTACTCCGTAATGAGAATATATTCCCTAAGTTTCAAGTCTTTAGGTGTAGACGTTGATAATAAATGTGAGCCATGTCAGCTATGTAAGGGGAGTAATGTCTAAATACCTCGCCGGCCTTTTTCCGACCACCCGAGTTTGCACCTGGGCCGATTCCAACCATAATAAAAAGGCCGTAAAAACTATCGAAGAGAAGAGTACAAAGTTCGCCTAATACGTCAAAAAAAACAATAACACGTTCGCCAATGACGTTAAGTGCTTTCTTGATCTTCTACCCGAGTGTTACCTCTCTCGCCAAAAAAGGGATGACTTCCTTATTCGATTTCACTAATACCTGAGGGTATCTGCCGCGCCATCCAGACACAAGGTTGAAGTAGTACTTTCATGTCTGTCCATACGTAAAGAATTACGGCTTCTGGCTGGCGACTTGCAAAATACTAGATTTATTACTTCGCATGCATTGGCAGATGGTCTAACCGCGACATATAGGTTCACGCATGCTCCAAATAGCAACTTCCCATGTTCTATCGAAAATCAATGCCTTGCAAGCTGTTCAGCACACTCACGTAGAAATACCAGGATTTTCGGAAGGCAAGAGTTCTAATCAGATTTCCCGCAGCGTTGACGCTCGAGGATGAAGAAAAAAAAAGATTGCGGAATGGGTAGGATAAAGAAGTAGTCTCTGAAAATACTAAAGAAAGCGTTATTTATTCGCGTGTGCATAAACCTGATAGCGAGACAGCGCAAGCCCAGATACCGCCAACTACTGACAAAAGAATCGCTGAAGGAGGAATAATCAAGGCCAGAGAGATAATTCCTCCGTCGAAGTGAAGGGCTGCAAGATCACTAAGAAAAAAGAGAACCCGAACACACCGACGCTATTCTGCGGTACTTATCAGTAGTAACGATAGAACGCTGGCGTACCGATGCTTCCCTCAGGATGTTGTTGCTCAACTGCTGCCAAGGCAAGCACGCAAACGACGATTGCAAAAAACAACCTAAACGGCCGATAGAAGACCGAACATCAGATCTCCCAACAACCGACGTGGTAACCTGCCAAAGCCTCCAAGTTTCAGGACCCGCTGTCCAGGGCGGTTTCTCTTGTGGGAGTAGGCGTGACCTATATTTCTAAGAGCAGCAATGGTTACGTTTATATTGTAGAAGCGGGTGAAACACGGTTAGAGACGTGAGCCACAGAGAAGACCACGGCAGCAGCAAACGCAGCTTAAGGTTTGTACCTTCCACGGAAAGAACAGCGGAAGTTGCAACGCATACCAGCTGAAAGATGCAAATTCAGATGTATCCGTTTAGCTGTTAAGTATGTAGCTGCTTACGTTAGCATGAAACTTTGCTCTTTTGAGCACAATAAAATTATGATGCTGGCTTAGCGTTATCATTGAAAACCTTGCTCGGACGACTAAATTTGTATAAAACGCATGTACCCGTTCATAATCGTGCATATTCAGGACACCTAGCACACGGCAGGAATACCCCGGCAATACTTTTCCACTGCTCATAATCCTCCTTCAGTTACATTCACCCGTATTTACACGTAAAGAGATGGGGTATACATCTTTTTGAACACGCCAAAATGCATTTTTGGTTGTTTAAATCAAGCATTGTCTAATAGTCAGAAGTCGAGCGCCTGAAGAAGGCATCTGCAGAAGATTGAAGCGATGGTGGTCGCAGTTCACGTCAAAAGAGCTTAAAGGTATATCGGATCGTTAATTTTTGGCGCATACGGTTTCAAGTCCCTTATTTCCCGTGTTAAATATATTGCCGAGAGCGATGATCAAGTGGTCAAGCAACTTCGCCGCAAAACAAAGCGGACACTACGGTTTTGCTTTCGTTTTTCTTGATTTGATTGTGGGGTTTAACGCGCCGACGCAACGCAGGCGATGAGGCGCGCCGCAGTGGAGGGCTCCGGATTAATTTTGACCACCTGGGGATCTTTATCGTGCGCCGAAATCTCGTACACACGGGCGTTTTTGCTTTTCGCCTCCATCAGAAAAGCCGCCGCCGCGGCCGGAAATCGAACCCGCGACCTCGTGCTCAGCAGCGCAAGGCCTTAGCCACTGAGCCACCGCGGCGGGTGCTTTCGTTTTTCTAAACAAATGGCTGAGTTTTCGCGAAGATGGCCAGTCGCCAGCGGAATAACTAAGGAAACAATGCCTCTGAACGCTTCTTCCATATTTTTAAGCACAGACTCAAGGAAATATGTTCAAGCAAAGAATGCAGAAAGATCAATTGGTACGCATTAAATGGGAAGCGTCGCCAGTATCTTCGATAATGGACTGTGGGAAATCAAGGTGCACGTCCAAGGCCTCGTGGCGCCAAGGTCATGGACCGTTCGATGGCCGGTGTACGGTACAGTCAATGGCCAGGATTTCGTAAAAATACCACCCATGAAAACTAACCCAATTGTTCTGTCGAATTTGTGCATTACCTGGCGGATGGATATACGACGCCGCCCCGAGCTCCGATTCATCTTTGACCTAAGTCTCACAGCGAAAACTAAAACGCCCGCAGGCCGTCCCCGATCGACTGACAGCTGGCACACCAGAACTGCCAAACGGTTAGGTTATGGGAGACTATTTAAAAACACTTGGAGACAACCAGATCACCCTGCCTGCACGCCTGGGTTCTAGTATCATGAAAGACGACAGGAGTGCCATCTGCTACCTATCGATTTTCAGTTCAACTGTATTGTGGATAACTCGGTGTCTTCAAAGAAAAGAGAATGCAGTGGAAACCAGTTCTGCCAACGCAGCACTATGCGGACCCACGCCTATGTATACATTGCACCTTTGACTGTTCATCGCAATGTGTAGCACGCTCGATTCGATTCATTTTTCGGATGTTTTAGTTTTTTTATCGGGCCCCTACACTCCATTATACGGTTTTATTTGCTGCGTGAACCCTCGGAGCAGGCATCCTTTTTGCAAATTAAATGTTATACATCATCGTTTCCCGCGATGCAAATAAAGGGTAGTTGATCAGAGCAAACCTACAGAATATATTTTTACCGAATGGGTAAGGCTGGCATGCTGAAAGTGAAAAATCGAAAATACTCAAGCAAGCACTGCTAAAGTAGGCACATCAACAAAGCTTCAAATTGGGAATTTCGGTTTCTACAGAGCTTGCCAGCACAGCTTTGTGCTTCCTAGCGCTCTTTTGCACACCAGTATAACGATACAATTTCGGTAGACTTCAGTGTGTAGCGCGCCGTAGCGCCTTATTCTGATAAGGCTCAGCCTAAGTAGAGGGTTCAAGAGAAACTTTATAAAACCTTAGGCAAAAGTACTTAACGAATGAGATATTGCGGTTGCTACTAATATATCTAGTGAGAAATGACTGACCCATAACAAATTCTGAGCCATTTACCTCTGTGTAGCTGAATGACGAGCAAAGACTTTTAGCCCATTGCGTATTTGTCATACAAAATTTGTGCAAACTTTATTTTGCATGGCCATTCTTGGTGGTCATCCCTAAAGATCCACATACAGCGACACACGGACTTTTATTTTGTCTCTACTTATCTTCAAGATGAGGCCTAATATTACTTCATTTATTCAAGATGCATAGGCATTTATTTTAATGCGAATAATTTGCTGCTATCCTTCTTTCCGCGCACGTCCTCAAAAGATGCTTGGCCTCAGCTTCTGCCGGAGCCGGACTATTGATGCACATTCCTGAGTCTTCTGGTGAGTGTACCCAAGTCCAAGCGACTCAAGGTATGAGAGCCGCCCCAGGCACAATAAGAACCTTTCTGAGTGCGCCATCCCGAAGCTGGAGACGAAGCGCTCAGAAAGGTTGGTCTCCGGTGGGTAAACCGGATCACCACAACCCCTATGTGAACGAGGATAGATACTGCAGGTCGCTGATGAAATTTCTGCGCGTAACTGGACTACAAGCGTTCCTGTAGACTTGAAAACTTCCCGGTTTCGTTACTATCCGCGCTTTTTGCAGTCCCTATTTCCCTTGCTTTCCTACTTTCTTCTCTCTTTCAATTTTTAAACCTCGTCTTATATGCCGAATGGCAAAAACATGAAGGAAAAAAATCGCTGCTACATGCAAAATCTAATGGCATTCGCTCTGCTGCTATTGGTGTTTTAAGGAGTCCCGTACAACTCATTAGCCTTCATGATGGCCTTGAATCTGCCTACTCTCACACTCAGTGGGCACCAAAAGAACCAACGAAACCTTCGGAACCAGAGTGTTGCAGCAGAATCGTACCGAAGCGAAGCAAGCCGAGTTTTTGTGCCCTCTTGGTCTCGCATATAGGGACGCATACAAAACCACATAGGCAAAACGACACCGTCACCCTGAACAGATACCTGTATAAAAGTACTTCAACCCATGGCCACGCATACGAGGCAAAGAACAGTCTTCAAGAAAAAGTACCCTTTATAAAAGAACGCCCTACAGTAATCTATAACCATTCATTGCCGTTAAAAGCAATGCTGAATGGGGCTCAAGGGAATCTCCGCACCTGCCGCGGTGGCTCAGTGGTTAAGGCGTTGCGCTGCTGAGCGCGAGGTCGCGGGTTCGATTCCCGGCTGCGGCGGACGCTTTTCTCATGGAGGCGAAAAGCAAAAACGCCCGTGTGTACGTGTGTACGGATCGGAGCACGTTAAAGATCCCCGGTTGGTCAAAATTAACCAGAAGCCCTCCACTACGGCGCGCCTCATCGCCTGCGTTGCGTCGGAGCGGTAAACCCAACAATCAATCAATCAGGCAACCTCCGTGGGCTTTTGTTTTACCGGTCTACTGCGATGATAGAAGCGAGGTTAGGCAGACCATTCAAGGGTCATTTTTTACAGGCAAAATTGTGAGCGGACAAAGCGAAGACCAGCACAGACACTATGGCGTGCTGGTTTTTATCCTTGTGGTCTTTCACTTTTCCCGCATGTGGCTGTATTCTTGCAAATATAGCAACGCGAAAGCGTATTGTGTTTAGATATAATATACGACAATGTTTGGCTAAAAGAAACTTAACATTGGATAAAACGAGCGCGATGAATTGCCGCGAAATATCTAGAGAAGAAAGCATTCACGGTTGAACAAATTGCAATACGGTAGGCGTATACCTGTAAGACGTATTGTACTAACTCCAGCAAATTGTGAGTAGGGCTCTTTCAGCAATAGGGAGACCCTCTTGCCAGATGGCAGTTTGCCGGATTTATCGCCACAGAGAAGATATCGTGCGGACTTTGGGTGCACGTCGATAGCCGGAATGCCAGACGAGCGCCCACAAAGATAGTTGCCATGTCAACAAGCTCTTGCACCGCTTTTTCACCCTTTTCGGTCAAGCTTTAATGCCCCAAACTGGATATGTTTTGTCCCCGCACTACCTGTGCTTAACACGCTGTTTGAATACCTTAGCTGATGCTTGCAGAAGATGTGGGTACGGGGAATTTGCTGTATGCATACACACCTTCCTCCGTGCAAACTGTATCGTAAAAGTGCAATTTGGGAAGAACATTGCCGCGCGGTCGCCGAATACAATTATCGCCTTATATAGCGTAGTTTGCGTCGCTTCCCTGCTACTGCGTGACAATAATGATGTGTTCAATGCTTTCTTGCTGAGATCTTGTTGAATGCTGTGCTTTTTCCATTCAGGTTTATATTTCGGCCTCATATAATTAGTCTGCAACGCTTTAAACATGCATAGCAAGCAGTTTATTGTTAAGACAAACTTATTACAAATGACTACACCATTTTAAGGATAAGTTATAACTGATGAAGCCAGTAATAACGCTCAGCCATACTTTTGGGTTTTATCTGTATTGCGTGTGATATTTTAACATCTTGATACTCGTGGTAATTTAATTTCAAAATTTTAACCTCTTCAAAACGTTATTTCCGGAGAGTCTGCCGAAAAAGACTGCAAGATACAAAATACGACACCTGAAATACGCGTATACGCGGCACAAACGCCCATCGAAAATCGAAGATTTTGAAAGCGAAACTCAGGAGAGCGCGGCAATTACGGGCTGGCTGAAGTTACGCCGCAGCCGGACCAGCCAGCGAGTGAGAGGCGCATGGAGGAAAGAAGACTCAGGATAGTCCCCCGCATCCCAATGCATTGCAAAAAGTGTGGAGGAAGTGACGACATTTTTAATGAGCCTATAGACAGTGTTGCCTTGTTTTTTACGCCAGGGGCGGCTAAATCTGTCTAAATGCCACGGACAATTTACAGCGCTTTGACAGTGGCTGCCTCGGTATGCGCTGGCAACACAGCGTAGTCGCTACGGCGTCGTCGCCGTCGTCTGAAATCTGTGCACTACCGCTGAATTCGCACCGTTACTTCTACTGCCGTTTTCTTTGTGGCCTAATGTTCCTTCTAAGGCAACATCCGATGCTTAAACTTCGGCGTCGCCGGTGAGCACACCTGCCGTTCCGATTCCGCGCAGTGGTTTTTCATCTTTTCGGTCTGCGGGTGAGAAGGTGGGCTTCGGCAGCTTGGGCAAGTTTTGGAAACCCGACAACCCGGCATGCAAAAGTGAGGCATCTTGAAAACCACTGCAACCACTTATCCACGTGGCGTGAAATTCATCGCAGCAGAGACGTAGCGCACAAAGACCGCCGTCCTGTATGGACCCAAACGGTGTTCCCGTCTTCTGCTTTCGCTTTCGCGGGCCGCCCATACCGCGAAGCTAGTATCAAACCGGAAGCAGCCGAGAGGAATGAGAAAGAGTGCTGGGCTCAGTGGGCTCATCTACATCGCGGGTGCGGGACTCGATCGGTTCTCCTGGGTGGCCGCAGGAAAAAGCGCAGGGCCTGCTGCAATGCCCCCTCCGCTTTATGGCTGCTTGCGTGATACCGCGGCAGGTGCATATTCGCCTCCAGCGGAGCTGTTTTTAACGCCTCAAACAAATTAAAAACGCATTTCAGGCGGTTACCGGTCAGGTCATGATTGGTTTGGTGGTAGTACGTACTGTACGTTCAAAGTGAATTTGTTGGAGGTGAAATTTGAGTGCAGTTGGCCTCTAACTGCCGCAAGAATTGTCGCAACCAATAACTCATACATCAACAGCTCTACGTTTCTATATGCATCAGCTTCACTTGAATGAATACTTGATTCGCGCTTGCTTGCGGTCACCAATCGTCGAGTTAATTATGGAAGCTGAGATGTGGGATCGACAGGTCTTCTGAATGCCAGAAGGGTTATCCATCGCTAAAGCACACCCTTAGCACGCAAAAAGCATGGATTTGTAATCGTATAGCTCTGCTAATATCACCCACCGTGGTGGCTCAGCGGATAACGAGTTACGCTGCTGAGCACGAGGTCGTGTGTTCGATCCCCGGCCGCGTAGGCCGCTTTTCTAATGGAGGCGAAAAACAAAAATGACCGTGTGCACAAGATGTTGGAGCACGTAAAGATCCCCAGGCGGTCAAAATTAATCTCGCGCCGTCTACTACGGCACGCCTCATCGCTTGCGTTGCGTCGTCGCATTAAACCCCACGATCAAGCAATGAAGCCCTACTAATATCCTGTAACTTGCAAGTATTTAAAAGCTACAAGAAATATGCGAGGACGGAACTACGGTATAATAATGAAATAACCGGAGCTGACACCCTTACATTGTAAATTCTTGGATACAGATAAAAACTATCCCCCATCGAAATATTTCAGCACTGAGATTTTATTTCATAAAGGGAGCAGTGCAGCGCTACTTAATAAAAATATTGGGTGTTCATGTGCGTCTCCATCGCGGCTGTTGTAGGGGTGAAGCTTCTTAGGGGCTGGGGCTGTTCGCGTCTCCTGTCATCTTCGTAATCGTCGTCTTATGTAGTTAAGGTACTAAGACGACGGGAAACTCGTTTATGCACCGCGCTAGATCTTAACGCGTACAAAAAAACACCTAGACCCTCGTTTACGCGCTGCACTGGAGCGCTTCGGAACGTGTACTAAAAAAACTCCGGGACACTCCTTACGCCTCGCGCTGGAAAGCTTTATGCTTCAAAAACAAAAGACTTTTTACAGCGATGCTCTATACCTCTACCCCCCTACGGTTTGTTTCATCTTCGTTGGCGAAAACGCCAAGGCGCCAAGAACACACTTATACACTGCATACTTCGCCCCTCCCCTGGTTTCAGGTTAGTGGAGATGGCGCGGGGTCATATACATGCATATAAAATGATTGCATGTGATTTTCGGAGGACGACAGAAAATAAGCGAATATTAAAAGTTGGAACCCGGTAATAGAAGGCAACACATAAGCATCGAAGGTAACGCAACCCCAATTAATTTTAAAACAAGACTTTTCGGACAAGGGCTGGAGGACACGCGTACAGAAGGGGGGGGGGGGGGGTCAAGCGTAAAAGAAGCTCCCTCAATCCATGGCCTCTATTCACGTACGCAGAGCATGCTGGTTCGCGCTACGGCGAAAAAAAAAATAATCGGAATGCACCACCTATCGTGCGTTCACGTCTATCAGGTCCCGTACATCACCAACTCAGCGAAACTCAAAATTTACTGGCTGGCTGCAGCATTGTGACTGTCCGCGCTTTAAATTTGCTCAATATAGTTAGAGCTCGCCGTGCTATGTTTGAAGCAAACGTAGCTCAATTTCACTTAAAGCTCTACAGGCGTATAGCTGTAACGCAAGTGCACCCTTACAGCTCACTAAAACCATCTACACCGCAAAAACATTTATTGAGAACCGCGAGACAGTTCCAGCTTTCTCCTTTTGTCAGGGCTTCGTCAGCGCTCTTCGCTGAACGTGCAACGTTCCACTAGAGCAGTGACAAGGTCGCTACGTAATGCCTGTAAGTGCTAATACTGGGCAAGTAACTAGATGCTTGCTTATCTGAACCAAGAACTGTGAGCCTAATTATGTGATACTAGAACATGAATTGGAACAAAGAAAACAAAATGAGACTAGCTCAGCTTCACTGATTTAGGGTCGCAAAAACTGATGTTGACAGCGAAGCTGCCTGGCGCTCACTAACGGCAAGGCTAAGTTTAATAGAACTTCTCAAAGCCAGCAGATGGATTTCCGTTCGGGCGCGTTCGCGTGCTAACTCTCCCTGGGGCTCCCGCCGGGCTTCTTATTCCCCCAGGACCCATTCTCCGAACACTCGAGAAAGGACCTCCGAGTGCAGTCTATATACATAGCTTGCACTGACGCCACGATAGCTGCCATGTTGGCGAACCCCGTGGACAGCCAAAGGCAGTAAACTTATCAGGTGCTTTTATCTCGATCATTGCTAGGAAAGCTGCAAGCAGTGAACAAGAAAGGGCGGTGGTGACGTCGTGTGCATGCTATGTATACGCGCTCTCCAATTGGCCGACTCCTATCCCCCTCTCCTTGGGTCCGCCCACCTGCATTCGGCGCGCATTTTCGGCGCGCATTTTCGGCGCCCGTTTTCTTGGAGTTTTCTTGTTGCCATTAATCTCAATATCTCCTTAATAATAATTTAACACAATCTATACGTTAAAATATTGTACTTTGGATATTTTTAATATGAACAAAACAGCAGGCAATGAAATTTAGAGGCAGTATTTATTGACCATAAATCTCAAATGCCCTTTAATCACAGGCTTGACGTGTAAGAGCAAAACACTTGCCCAGAAAACAGCAAAAGACGATCAGCGCCGCAAAACGCTCGAATGAAGACATGCTGATGGTGGGTATGTAAGTCAGTGATTTCTTTATTAATGAGAAATGATTCCAATAGCTTTATTATGCAAAGTTTCTGGCTTTGTATCCTGGTCTCCCTTTAGCAGCACTGCTGGTCATGTAAAAGCTGGAATGAAAGCAAGAAAAAAATAGGCATAACGGCATAGCAGCACGTTTCAGTACTGTGAAACTGAAAGCTTGGATATGGTTAGGTGGCCGAATGGACGCAAAATAAAAATGCCATTTAAAGAATACTTACTCCATAATGTTTCAAAACAAGTTGAGAAAGGTATGCGCGGTGCTTTAGATTTATAGCGTATTTGATATCTGCCTGACTGCAGAACATCTGCATTAGTCGACACTTAAGCTCGTGGGTAAAGTGAGTAACACTGTAAACGCTCTTTTTTGAAATTAACTTTACATACGGCTGTGCAGTTGCGAAACCAGGTAAATCTTCCTACTTTGAAAAAGTGACGTTACCGCCATTTTTGTTTGGATTTAGTTAATTAACAAGCACTCAATCATTGTGTTCTCAGTTTACTCGACAGACACGGTTAGTTGAGCAAGCAGAAAGTTAGTAAGACCCCTGGGCAGTTCAGAAAGTTAGTAAGACCCCTGGAACTTCCAGATCAACTTACTCAAAACAGATCAATCAGTTGTGCAGGGGGCCTTTGAAAACTACCATCTCTCGGGAACTCGCAGGCAGTTCGATATTTAGAAGTACCTTCTGCTATAAGGATGAGCTCGATGTCCACCACGCAATGGTGGATTGTGGGTGTATAAAAGTACAAAGATTAAGACGCTCGCAGAGCTTGTACTCACGTGTTTCTTGTGTCGACTCGTCATAATGAGGATTGTTAAGAGAAACCGGCGAATTCCTGAAGACAAAAAAAAATGTTACTTGTATTTCAACTGAATAATAAGGCCTTCAGTAGCGTGCATTGTAGTTGTGTATTTCGGTATTATTCTGATTGTCTTCAATTAACCTTCGAATTCATGAATACGAGGTACACTGTCACCTATTAAAATGTAAATGTTTGGCCTTAACCAACTTCCCATTCTTCAAATGTACAAGAAATGAAAAGTTCGCTATGTTGTTAACAGCTGAAAAATTTGAAGAAATACGAAGCACGAGGGGTGGGTGCGTGAATCCTTCTGCTGGTGTGCTGCTGCTGTTGTTATCTGTTCGATATAGCTTTTGCTAAAGTAAGACCAGGCAGTGTAACTGACTATCATGATGAAATGAAAATGAACCTTTGCACATGTCATAGAATTTTCGTTACGATCTGAATTCCGATGATTATATAAAAACAATGCCCACAAGCGGAAAGTATCCGTTCGCTTCTCGGTACTTGCCGAACCCAGTGCCCTAGAAGTAAATCGTAACCCTCTCTTACTATATTGAATAGGATTTTATGTATGCATAAAATATTTTAGTTTGTTAAGAACTGACTCTTTATTTGAGTTGTTCCATATAAGTAAAGTGTATTCGTGGTCCTGTTCATTTTTACTCATATTCTTCTTACTCTTGTCGGTACTTAGCCCATCATCCTTTTCGTCTTCCCTTTAAAATATAGAACGCCTTCTTATGAAATCAACCGGAACTTACTCTTTTTACGAGTTTCATTTTTTTCTGAAAAACGTGTTATTGTTCGTAAAAACGTCTCAATAACTGGCTACATTCTGTGCTAAAATGCTTGTATAAAACAAACTTAAAGGTGTCGTACAACAATACAAATTCATTCAACTTGAACGAAGTAGTCTGCGGTAACTCACTCACGTCGCTTTACTGTTGAATAAAAATTGCGAGACAAAAACGTTAGAATTATAAGCGCAGCAGCAATAAGGAGAGCGCAGCAATATAGACAGGAGTGCCGTGATACGGAACACCATACAAACATAGTTTGTATGATGTGTTCAACTAATGCAGTCACATGGAACTGGATGCCCCACTATAAGCTGCAAGTCATGTTTATTGACGGTGGCGTTCATAAGTGGTTGCCAGCCGCGCAAACAAGACTCTTTGGCGTCACAGAAAAATGCTGGAGAGGGGCTGGGGGATCACCGCTGCTTATAATGTTTTATTATTATCTTGATCATTTCTGGGATTTTTGCAGAAAATTGGTATCCTTGTTCCCTGACAGAGCAGTATTTTAATGAACCCAAGTTGCACTTTGTCTTCGTCATCCTAAAACAAGTCCGACAAAACTCCAGATGAGGATAATTTAAAGATTTAGACGCGGTCGCAAATGCTAAAATATTTACTCCCGTAGAACGGAGTAAATGTTCCTTAAGTCGTCAACAGGTAAAAAAATGTTGACCAACCCTAACGCTCCATTACACGCTCTGTAGATGAACGGACATTGGCTGTCCTGTCACGTGTGGCTCTCTGCCAACAGAATCAGCCGTCCTGTCATGAACTGAGAATACCATCTTCTTTGCCAGTTGAAAAAGGTGCAAGTTGTGAGACAAAATTGTTATTATTGGCATGACAAATAGCTCCTAAATTGCAAGGTGGGCCACTTTTGAAAGCTGATGGCTCAAAATCAAAACGCTTGCTCTAGAAAGGAACGAGACGACAATTCGAAAGTTTCTCCGGTTTACGTTTCCAATAATCGTCAAAAAACCGTAAAATGTAATCCGCAAAACTACAGAAATAGATAATCTTCTGAGGGTGGGTGCACAAGATACACGCCCGCGCAGGTGTAGTCAATTCTTGTTTCATTTGCAGCAGGCTTTCTCTAAAACTCTCTCAAGTACATTGAGAAAGAAAAAAAACTTTTGAACAAATCCCTAAAGCACGCTCGTGATTCAAAGCCCTCCTTAGAAAAGACAGCGGTGGTTTGCTTCTTGTTTTTATGGGTGCGCTTTAATCGGTATACATGATCCCTCCACGTATGGCTATACTCTTACACTTCATGCCCTGTGAACCAACAAGTGAAGAAAGACACTTACTGCGCCGCAAGCCGCCTTCTTCTGAGAACGACCACAGCGACGATTGCGGCCGTGATGATAAAAGCCAAAGTGACCAGGATGCCAGTCACCACCGGGCCAGCGACGCTGACATCTGTGAAAATGAACACATTCAAAATATTCGAGCAGATATGCGGGGTAGTAATCAATTGACCGCTGTTGATCGCATCAACATGCCAAAAAGTGATTCTTTCTGTCAGAAAAACTGCCAAACTATGTTGGGAAGACCAATAGGTGCAGAATATTCGAACACTGGAAAAATGTTGCCATTGATTTATACAATTTATAATGAGGCAACCTAGGAGGCGAAAGCCAATGGACAGGCACGACCGTTAACCAGAGGTCATCTCGGCTGGCTCGCGTACTCTGTGGAAGGATTACTCAGAGAGCTAATGACAGAGCAGATTAAAAAAAGTCGTCACCATCCCACCCAGCGAAAGTGCATGTCCAGTGAAGCTGTTGTGAACCACTACAAATGCCGATGGGGGAGTGTATGAAATGTTTCTAGTCGTCTCGGCGGGCTTGTCGCTTGCGCTCGGGTTCTATGGCGGCAAATGCTGGGTGCTGTCTAGCCTGGCGCATGCGCTAGTGTCTTGGGCCAGAACCGCTCTATTCATTTACACTAGTCCCGAGTAGTCTTCAAACATAATCCACAAACAATCTTTACGAGGAACGCATGGAGGCGGGGTCCCATTGTGCACAGGCGCCTTGTCATCCAAAATGCAGTTTCGATGCTTGCTTTGTGTTTTTTTTTAGGTGCGGAGTATCTTAGGACAGCGCAATGTCCATCCGCGTCCGTGCGCATAGCATTTACAATCACAAAAAAAAATACACAGGCACCGACAGGATTCGAGCCTGTCTGCGTCTGGTAGACCACACAAAGTTAGTGTCAGTCGTCTTACCCATTGGGCCGCGACCGTGAGTTAGTACCCTAGAGTCAAACGGCTGACTCCCTCGCCTGTAGCGGTGTGGAGTACCTTAGGACCTCCCAATGTCCGTCCGCGTCCATCCGTGCGCACACCACCACCAAACGAAAATCAAGCGAAATTCAATTTGAACCGTGAGTTGCAGCTTCATTTAGGGAATAATCAAGGTGCAACTCACGGCTCAAATCGAATAACGGTCGGGGCGCAAATCGGATGTCACTCGGGGCGCAACTTGGATATCATTTTGAGTCCCCGTACTCCGCACCCTCGCCATCGTCCACGGAGTAGAGATGCTGCCATTTTTAACAAATACCATGCTCTATGCTGTAAGCCTGATTAGCCTGACGCATGCGCTAGGCGTCTTAGGCGAGAACTGATGGGTGCTGCCTCGGTTTTTTGTTTACGACACGAACTTTTCCGACCAACTAGAGGCTTACAGCTTCGCTGTAAAACGGCTGACGATTACTATACTCCCCCATGCGTAATTTGAGCGCAGCGCGAACGGTCTCGGCGCACAGCTCCTGCGTCACGAGAAGTGATCGCGTGATAAGCGAATGCACGGCAGCGTGCTCTACTATGTAATTATCTCGTAGCGCGCCGCCGCTGCCGAGAATTTTGTTGTAAATTGTGTTTGAACCTCCCGCACAAATATCATGTGGGTTGGGTGAGCCACGCAGCGAGGAAGCGGAAGTACCGATATACGTGCATTCGCCAGCGTGTGCTGGACTTTTGTAGCGCCACCTCGGCACACCGCCCGCCCCCTCACACTTTCGCCACATTTTCCTCCTCCGCGTTCTTTCTGTCTTCGGTGTTTTTGTCGCTCGCTCGGTTACGAGGCCGACGAAGCCGACAAACCACAGTAGCCGAGTCTTAAGTGCTGTACACTAGGATGAGGCGCTAAGTGCGAAGCCGCATATGCACTCAGTCAATCTCATTGATATTTCAGAGGTTCTGATTGGCCCGCAACGCCGCCCAAAAAAACATAGTATAGTTTCTGTCCCTGTTCTAGAGAAAAAGATATAGAGAGAAAAGACATTACTGGGCCCAAATAAGCAGATTTGTCTTACGTCTTCCTTCTTGCAAAGGCTCGGCCGACTGCATGCAAGTCAGCGGCCCCCTTGCTATTCGGACTAGGGCCTGTTGATCTTCAACGATAGAGCTGTGCTGAGCAGCCTCCAACTGCACCTCGTTGTGTATGTTTAGCAATTGTGTGGTGTGTTGCTATAGGTTTGTAATAATTTTTAGGCGCTTCCACATTGTGTCTCATGATAGAGACTCGGTTTGGAAAAGAATTAGTTTGCAGTAGTTGGCTTTGTTTTCTTCTAGGGACTGGTGGGGGTCGGGATATGATTGTCGGCCCTCTGTATAGTAGTTGAGAAGTTACTAACGCTCTAGAAGTCTTCCGCCGTTCTGAGGTGTGTCTGTGATGGAACATACCCGCGAAGGGGAATGACGCCACATTCTACGCGGAAAAAGCCGAAGCTCAAGGCCAGGCGCCTGCTGATGAATTGGAAGAAGAGGTGAACGAGGCACGGGCGCAGGGAGCGAGACCCCAGCCAGGGAACGAGGCGGACTGAACGGGGCACGGCTCTGTGCGACCTCAGGGCGAGACGTCTGGTCTATGCGCCACAGTGAGGCAAGGCCGTCGCGAGTCTCTGCTACGGTTTCGGGCGTCGCCGCCAAGGCCCGGGACATCGTCGCCAGCACGGGCCACCGTCGACCGGGCTCCGGCGTTCCGAACAGCGCGTGACCGGGCTCGAGGCGGGAGCAAGGCCGTCAGCGGACCCGGCGGAAAGTCTTCTGGCTACGGAACCTGGGCATCCAACCTCAACGACGCGGACACCGCTACGAGGGCGACGTCGGCACCCGCGTCCCATACTACCGATGTGAGCGTTTCCTGCCCCGGGACGTTTACGCGGGGACGGTGCGCGGACTTTGTAGTTGCGGGCGCTGGAGCGTACCGCGTGGGCTGTTTTATCATCTGAGTTTCCCCTAACGCTTTGTGAATTCCCTTTGTCATTAATTCAACCCTCTGTGCTGTCCAGTCTGTAAATACAATGTCATCTCCTCATCCGCACTAAGAGCGTTCCCTCCGTTTTGTGTGATCCGGCCCATTTCATTACAAAAAGTGGCGAGCCTGCCAGGATCCTATCATTAACGTCTGCGAAAAGTGGTTGAACGCTGTGTGCGGACGAGTGATCTGACATTTCGAAGATGGATTTGGAAAAGTTAATGGCAATAGGTTCACAGCTAGGACTGACGGGACCCGAACTTCGGCAGTGGATTGAAAGCAAGCGTGCGGAGGAGAGAGCTCAGAGGGAAGCCGAGAGAGAAGCCCTTAGAGAAGCAGCGGAAAGGAAAAAGGAAGCAGACGAAAGAGAGTTGGCACTCCTCCAACTTAGGCTGCGCATCCAGGAAGGGGCGCAAAACACGCCAGCAGTTACTGGAGAGAGTAGCGCTGGCCCCAACACGCTTGTTATCAACCCACAGAAGTTGCTACCCTTGTTCGACGAGAGGCGAGACGATTTGCACGCCTATTTGCAAAGGTTCGAACGCGTAGCAACGGGTCAGGGTTGGCCCCAAGACAAATGGGCTGTTGCCATTAGTATGTGTTTGTCAGGGGAGGCACTTTCAGTTATCGGCCGGATGACTGCAACAGAGTCGTTGGACTATGCGAAAGTCAAGAACGCTCTGCTGCAACGGTTTAAGTTTACTGCCCAAGGCTATCAGGACAAGTTTCGCAAAGCACGAGCTGAGGATGGCGAAACAGGGAGGCAGCTAGCAGCTAGGATATCCGGTTATTTCGATCATTGGATTGAAAGGACCGGGATATCAAAAACATTTGAGGGTCTCCGCGATCACGTTATTGCGGAGCAGTTCCTCCGCTGTTGCCATCCGAAGCTCGTAGTCTTTTTAAAAGAGCGCCAGTGCAAAACTCTGGATAACTTGGCAGATTACACCGACCGGTTTCTGGAGGCGCAAAACCTCCCAAATCTTGGGAAAGGCCCAGATGACGCAGATAAACCGCAGAAGAATGCGCAAGACGCGCAGAAGAAGCAACCTCCCAAGTGCTTCTTGTGCAACCGACCGGGCCACCGCGCTTCGGACTGCCGCAGCACGAAAAAGGATCCACGGAAGTGCAGCGCCTGTGTACGTGTCGGACACAAAACAGGGGACTGCCGACCTGGGTCGGACGGTGAAGAGCAGTTTTCTGCTTGCGCACTGACCATGGCCTCTCCAAATCGTCTGGTGTGCATCCAGCAGGGTGCGTCCGGCGGGAATGCGTATCCGTCCGCCCACAACCGCGGTCAAGCCGCTGGAGAAAACGCGTTCCGCGTGAACGGTATGCCTTTCGTCGAAGGCCGCGTTCAAGGGAAACCTGCTACGGTGCTTCGGGATACCGGGAGCAATACTGCTATCGTTCGGAGAGATTTGGTTGAAGACGATTGTTTAACCGGACGAACAACCCGCGTATCGCTTATAGACGGCTCCATGAAGCAATTAGCCCAGGCGAGGATCCATGTCGACACTCCGTACTTGGTAGGTGAAATCACCGTATCCTGTATGGAGCGGCCGATTTACGATCTTGTCCTCGGGAACCTTCCAGGTGTCAGAGCGGTGGGCAACCCGGATCCGCACTGGAAACGCCCCGATGGACGTTCACTTAACCTGGTGAAGAATATCACCAAGGAGCTTGTGTATCCTAGCAAGAATGTTTTGCTGTCGGCCGTCGCACAGGCTATCCCATCGAACATTAAGCACGGGAAAGCGCTTGTGATTCCAACCACCGAGATCGAAAGAAGACAGCTCGCCCAAGAGCAGCAAAGCAATCCTTCGCTAGGGAGCTGTTTCCGCAAGATTGGGCAAACATTCTCACTAGGGAAAGGCCACGGCTACTGTTTCGCCAAAACCAGCGACGTCCTGTATCGTCACTTCTACCTTTCAACTGGCAGAAGAGTCCGACAGATCGTCGTGCCTAAGGCACAAAGAGAAGCAATCCTTCGATCTGCGCACGAAGGCTTTGGTGCAGGTCATCAGAGCATGCGAAAAACAGCCTACCACATTTTAGACACGTTTTACTGGCCTGGCCTGCACGGAGACGTCAAACGCTTCGTCAGGTCATGCGACGGCTGCAAGAAAACATGTACGGGCAGGGTTGGAAGACCACGACGTACCCCTGAGACGCAGCTACCTTCTCATCGCGTTGGTGTGTCCAAGCAAGGAAAGTGTGACTTCATAGAAACGAAGGGGTCTTCCCTAAACCACGGCATAAAGGGCTCGAACCTTCCTCGTCCACAGACCTTAAGGAAGATCGTGAACTTTGAAAGACCTACAACGAAACGGGGCCTGCAGTATTTTCTCAACTTGACTTGGCGCTACCGGAAGTACATTCCGAATTACGCTGCAATCGCCAAACCCCTCACTGACCTGATGGACACAACAGAGAGAAACAGGGTTGCTTGGGACCAGTCTCAGGAGGCGGCGTTCAGCATACTGAAGCAAAAGCTTTCGTCGCACTTTTGCTCTGGCGACAATCCTTTGCAACCTGTCTCTCCGACTCTTACCAAAACAAAAGAGCGGGAATAACCTATTTTGACAATACCTACAATCGGCTAAGCTTGTCCACAGTTTTGCACTGCAGCTTGCCATTGTACCAAAATATTTTTCGCTGATTTTGTCACGAGCTCTCCTACTGTAGGAGCTTACCGTATTATCTTCTTTTTACGTGCCTTAGTAACTTGCATGCTTCCGTAGGACACAATTTTTGTGAGGACAATGTTTTTGTGTATGTTGGACTGTTTTGGACTCTGCTTTGGACCGTAGAATAGTTGTTCCCCGAACAACTTTCTTAAGCGGGGGGTAATGTGATGGAACATACCCGCGAAGGGGAATGACGCCACATTCTACGCGGAAAAAGCCGAAGCTCAAGGCCAGGCGCCTGCTGATGAATTGGAAGAAGAGGTGAACGAGGCACGGGCGCAGGGAGCGAGACCCCAGCCAGGGAACGAGGCGGACTGAACGGGGCACGGCTCTGTGCGACCTCAGGGCGAGACGTCTGGTCTATGCGCCACAGTGAGGCAAGGCCGTCGCGAGTCTCTGCTACGGTTCCGGGCGTCGCCGCCAAGGCCCGGGACATCGTCGCCAGCACGGGCCACCGTCGACCGGGCTCCGGCGTTCCGAACAGCGCGTGACCGGGCTCGAGGCGGGAGCAAGGCCGTCAGCGGACCCGGCGGAAAGTCTTCTGGCTACGGAACCTGGGCATCCAACCTCAACGACGCGGACACCGCTACGAGGGCGACGTCGGCACCCGCGTCCCATACTACCGATGTGAGCGTTTCCTGCCCCGGGACGTTTACGCGGGGACGGTGCGCGGACTTTGTAGTTGCGGGCGCTGGAGCGTACCGCGTGGGCTGTTTTATCATCTGAGTTTCCCCTAACGCTTTGTGAATTCCCTTTGTCATTAATTCAACCCTCTGTGCTGTCCAGTCTGTAAATACAATGTCATCTCCTCATCCGCACTAAGAGCGTTCCCTCCGTTTTGTGTGATCCGGCCCATTTCATTACAGTGTCCGTGGGTGGGACTAGCGCATTGATTTGGTTGGGGAGAACGCAAGCCACCTCATGTCTTCGTCGTTACTGTCCAAGGTAGCGTTTGGAGGCACTCACAGTAGCGTGATTGTGGGGAGGTTCTCATTGTTGGTTAGAGTTTTTAGTATGGCAAGTAGCATGAATGGTATAGGTCCTGTAGTAAATTTTCGAATGGCAGCCAGCGATTTAGATACTACCAGTCCTGACTTCTGGATGCTGGAATTTCCTAGGGCTATCGTCGTTTACTCCGCTTCCACCGTTGCGTAGTTACCATTATTCCAGTAACTTGCTGATTTCCTGCATAGTTCTTCGCAGCTATACACGTTGGCCTCTTCCCCCCATATTCGGCTGCATCCGTGTACCACGCAGTGAGCCCCGCTCGAAGTCGGTTGGACATGGTGGGGACACGTGTTCGCCTACGTCCTGTGCCTTGGATGGAACGCATGTCCCTAAGGACCGGAGTGAATTTTATGTGTGATCTGAGAAAAGTTGGAACATTGGAAATGTCTATACGAGAATCCTGTGTGCAAACACTGCTAGCGTAGAAAATACATTCTATTCCTTGATTCAATTGTCTTTACGTTCCGTAAAATACTCATTTTTATTTCGTATTTATGAACCTATAATCTTCTATCTCTTACATTTTTTTCCAATGTCGCTTTCAGGGGATTTATTGTGGCCACGTAAATGCAATCGTTTCGCACGTACGAAAGAAATCTCTCGGTGGTAGCAGTGGGTTTTTTTGTTCATTTCCCTGGTGTATGCGCACAAAGCTTAGTATGAAATTTTATGCTCAGTATTGTAACGTGTGACATTTTGAACAAAGCAACGCTACAAGCAACCTGTTCCGTCTTCTTACTTCACCGTAACTTTAACTTGTTCTATGGTCCACTGGTATGACACCTGACATGACTATTAAATGCATAGCATTTTAGTAACTCACAATGTCACGCGGCGTTGGCGTGCGCTGTCGTAGTCCGCATGCGCGCCTTGTCGTAGTCCGCATGCGCGCCCTGTCGCAGTCCGCAGGCGCGCCTTGTCGTAGTCCGCAGCCAGGAAGAAATATCAGTTTCCGGCGCCCGGTTTCGAACCCATGACGCCGCGGGCGGAACGCAAGGTGCCCGGCGCACAACCGACCGAGCCACGAAACCGACACAGATTTCGATGCACCGAACGCGCCTTATATCCTTCACTCATTTCTCGTTTGTTTCGAAAGCGCCACAAGTTGTCCCGCGCTTCCAAAAGATGGCGACACGGGTCCCGCGATCAAGAGATACGACTTGCCGGCGCACCCCCTCGGAAATGCTGTGCATTTGATCGTGCCCCTCGCGAGGGGGATGTCTTTTTTTTGTGGAGCTCTCATACGCAAATAACAAAGCATTTTCGCCCAGCTTTGCTCTTACCTTTTAATTCCTGTTTGGATGCTTCAGCAGTACCACTAGCGAAAATTTGACAGCGGTGACCTTCGTAGCCCTGTCGGCAGTCGCAAATGGGACTACGTTCATGCGGTGTCCACCTGCAGAGGGCCCCATTCTTGCACAAGGTGTTCGGGCACGCTGGAAGGCGCAAAAGCAATGTTAGTTGCCACAAGAAAAGCAGCGTGCCTATCCTTTTGCGATATCTCGATGCAAAATATTCACTCTGGAACGGTATGCACATACCGAGGCTTTATAAATGATCAAATCAAATTTTTCTTCATCAAAAGTTATAACGGCTCGTGCACGAACGAGACTCATACTCACAAGCACACAAGGACTCGTCCGCTCCACCAGCACAGTCCTCTTTTCCATCGCACAGCATTGTCAGCGGTAGGCACGCTTTCGGAGAGCGGCTGGCGCAAAAGAACTCGTCGTCTGCACACACCGTCGCACTTGCCGCAACACCTGCACACAAACACACGCACGAACATCAAGCAGAAAGACTGGCATTGGCTTCATATGAAGTACTTGCGCGATTCTTTATAAGGTTTATTTGGCTGTTTGCCTAAATGATGCTTGCTTACAAAACAATTACTTACATACTTACATGCTAACATATAATATGATGCTTACATACAAAACGATCGAATTGCCACACCCTGCCTGCGGCTGGCCGGCCTATTAGCTAGGGGCGAAGCCCCTTAGGGGCTGGGGCTGTTGGCGTCTGCTGTCGTCGTCGTCGTACTCGCCGTCTGATGTGGTCGCGGTACTAAATCAGCGGGAAACTCGTTTACGCCTCGCGCTAGAACATAACGCATACTAAACAACACCGAAACACTCGTTTACGCCTCGCTCTGGAGCGCTTCGTGCTTCAGACACGAGACTTTCACAACACCGCTGTATACCTGTACCCCCAACGGTTTCATATCGGTTGGCAAAACCACCAAAGCGCAAAGAATACGAAAATACACTGCATGCTTCTCCTCTCCACAGGTATCACTTGAGGGGAGATGGCTCGGGATTTTCGCGTTCTGAGAGAAGTAAATGAAATGTTTCCTCGTGTGTGTTTTTTTGTGTGCGTTGTGGTCCGCAAGACGCGCAGTCAGTGTAGTCAAGCCAATCCTTAAAAGCTGCCGTCATAGGAAAGTCACGAAACCAGTGAGGAGGATGCAGAAAGGAGAACTGCACTTCTTAATTATTTTACTAATAAATCAATTGTGCAAACGCCCAGAGTGGTCAACGCGTAGCCTAGGGTACTCCGGACTCTAATCTGCACAAGTAAGCTCACGATGTTTAGAAACCACATCAGCGTCCCTTTAAATGCGCCTACTTCCAATGCCGTTACAGAGGATCTTCGGAAAATGAACAACCTTGTCAACATATTTGTGTAAAATGTTGGTTGGGAACCTATTATTTTTATTTGTTGATTGATTGAATGATTCTTGAGCACCGGACCATCGACAGGTCATGGGCGAGATCACCGGTCACGCGCCTCCCAGAGTAGGCTCCAAAAAGGTGTGTGATCTTGTCGCCGAAAAAATACCAAACCCTTGTTGAGGCTCTTTTTATTTTGAGACAGTTACGAGGTGGGCTTAGGGCAGTCATAAAGGGGGCGATAGCAAAAGTGCTTGAGTGTGGAAGGGCGAAAACCGTAGCAGTCGGGAGTCTCGCCGCACCAAGTTCGAAACTTTTTGTGATCGATCTGATGTATTTATTTATTCTTTAAACTCACCGAAGGTACAGACCGTTGATGCTAAGAATACGGGTTTGTCACTGTCCATGAACACCTGCGATTCGTTTGAATATAGGGGCATTTCAGCTGCCTAAAAAAAGAAATTTGAAGACTCTTTCACGGGTGTGCGAAGTCAGCCCCGTGAAAGAGTATGCCATCCTGGGGGGAAAGAATCGATTGCGATGTGCTCAAACACAATAATTTCCCCAATGTGGTTTTAGTGAAACTGAAACGCGACTCAGAAGTGTCGGTCACACTCTCGGCTTTCGGATACTAAGTGTTCGGGCAAAAAGAAAAACAGAAGTGACAATCCCTTAGGAAAGCGAAAGGCCGACACGATGTTCTACAAAATGAGGCCCTATGCCTGTATATACATAAAAGAATGCCGGCAATGTACAACACCAAAGGAGACATAGGGAAATAATTAGGTTTTTTCGCTAGTATTAGCGAAGTTTTTACTTCACTAATTCCCAGCGATTGCCTAATGCCTACCTCGACGTTGTAGGTGTGTGCCAAAATGTCCTAATCATCAATTTGGGATTGTAAGGCTCAGACAGGCTACGGTTGTAACTCAAACGGAGTTAAGTTTGACATAATAGCCCATAATGATTCTTTGTGTAAGTCCTTTTTTAGCCCAGCAGTTGAGTAGCTTCTTCGGCTAGGATAGTGTTATGGTAGGATCACAGTGAATGTTACAGGAAAAGCATACAGCATATACGCTATTTTCATCGTATGTATGTACATGATAAGCAGGAAAGCTCTCATGAGGAAGCGCAGCTTTCCTCACCCTTTCTTTACCTTTCTTTACCACCCTTTACCTTGAAACCATTGTAGCTTGATGCCCGCGCTTCTTTAACACAGAAATAAAACAATTAAAAGTAGCTGAACAATCTTTTTGATCTTTTTGTTATGTGGAGTGACATGTTACTGTTCCGTGCTATCGCCTTTCGTGTTCGTGTTTCTTGCCAGAAGCACCAGCCGCAAAGTTTCGCACGTACCGCACTTCTCATCCAGTCCGTTCGGGCAGTCGTGAACCGTGTCGCACAGCAATACCGCAGGAATGCATGTAGCGCCATCCCGGCAGTTGAAGTAGCCGCGGGGACATTTCAATGGAGGCTTTGGCGTCCTGGGACTGGGGCGCGGGGTAGTTGTCGTTGGCTGAGACAGTGGAGTAGTTGATCGTTGTCCTGAAACAGCGGGAATAAGTTGCCCCGGCCAAAAATACACACCTGGTCAGCCAATCGCCATCCTTTCCTCAATCGTTCTTTTTAAAATGCTCAGGGGTAGGAGTAGATAGCTCTTAGGGTAACACGGCTGGCTTCCCTAATTTGATCCTGTGGATGTTTAGGGGGAAAACACTTTAGTGATAGGTGTTTGAACGCTGCGTCTGAGAAGCGGAGGGTCGTGTGCTGAACTAATAAATATGCATTTTACCATCAGCTGATTAGGAAAACAATAAATAGCAGAATAGGAAGTTTTTAACTAAGCCCACCTGATATTGCGGCTCAGCAGCTCCAGAGAAACGAAACTTAGAATGGGGTCAAAACTCCGTGAACAAGAATTGGCTCCGGGGTCTGAGTTTTCAATGTAATTAAAAATGAAACGTATTGAGACCAATAAACAATGCGTGGTTACCTCATAATAAATAGGAGTGAGATTTCGCTCACCGTACATGACTTAGGGAAGTTAGGTTTATGTTAGGCATTCGTTTGATAACACTATCAAACTAGATATCACGATTAAATCGCCCCGCATTAGGCCCCTCAAAATCCACTCTGCCGGCAGTTCTGTAGGACGGCGTGTGGAGTAGCCGCAAACAATGCTGTGACATTTAAAAAGCAGATGCTCGAGATAAATTGCTTGCCGCCGCATTACGAGGGGGACGAAGAGATAAGAGACAGGGCTTCTGTGAAACTTTGTTTTCAATATTTTGGGCGTCTACGATTCACCTAATAGGTTGTGTACCAATGAAGCCTTCCCAAGTTTTCACGAAGCGTTCGTATATTTTGCGGGTGGGCTTTCCGAATCAAAACTGATAAAATTCCCGCATTATCGGAACTCTCGCAAATCCAGTGCTGGCTTTTGTTTTCATATTTCTAACACATCAAAGCTGAATGCACACTGGCCAAAAATAAAGAACAAGAAAGGAGCAGAAGTCCCAATTAATAAAAAGAAGTTTAATAGCAATGGACGTGCAAGAAAGATGCAGCTATGACGAAGAAACGACATCTCTTTAACGTTTCCCGTCACGTGAACCAAAAACGGCCAACAGCAACTTTTCTGACGCTCTGTTTAGCCCTTTGTTACGCGGTAGTCTGTGGGAGTCAAGCGCTTGGCAGTGCCGCTTTGCGGATAGCAGAACAACAAAACTACAGTGTTTGCCCAGCTTTTGCGAGGTGGCGCTTTTAATGCAAAGCTTTACTTAGGTGACCTTCGTTTTACCGCCGCTGCGCCGCATCCTCGGTCGCGCATCACGTGAGTCGTCAGGCCGAGCTTCGTCGACGGCCGCGTTCGCTAGGCGCTGCCACCGCCGCTGCCGGCTTGGCGCATGCGCTCTCCGCAGCTGGTTCACGCCTGATTGCGTGACGGGCCGTGTACATGAGAGCTTTTTCATTGATGAGAGCGAGCCCGGGCGGGGCCATCTTCTATGAGAGTTGCGCGGGAGCGGTAGGCTCTGGGCTATCATCGGCAAGCGGGGTCTGACCACCCCGCGCATATCGCCCGGCGGGCCGTTTGACTCGGAAAACGTCTGAAGCGGGACTACAACCGTAGAAAAAGGCAGGCTTCGGAAGAATAGTATAATAATTACAGCTAAATTAATTGTTAACCAAGTGAACACTAAGATTAAACCAGGTTAAACCAAGCTTTCGCTTCGCATATCCATGGTCAGCTGAGCTAAACCGCAGCAATTTTTTGTGTCCGCCGGTCAAGCTGCATGTCCAGCTGCAGCGGTGAGTTAATGCAGGGCACTAGCTTCCGCAAGCCACACTACGGATGAGCGGCTGAAGTAGGCATCCCTCCTGTTTCCATTGGGACGCGGGTGACGCGACAGGCAATATTATTTGGACCGAGAGACGCAAACAAGTATGTGCAATGGGATCTCTACAGACACTTGGAAAAGCGAAAGTGGCTGGCCACATCATGGTACCCTATTTGGGGAAGCATATTTCTCATTTTCACCCCGCTTTAAAGATGGCTGGTCAAAGCAAAAGTGTTGTACCGGCAGCCGTAGTTCCCTCCGTGGAAGGCTCTTCAGGAAGTTCAGACGGCGGTGGGGAGGCAGATGCCGGAGTGTCTGGAAATGAAGGACGTGGAAGATACAGAAGTGTGCCAAAGAATAAGAATTAGGCAAGTGATAGACCAGCCAAAGGCTTCACTAATGACTGAAGCTTATCCTCCAGTAAACGTTTAACTTAGCAGTTAAAAGTTTTAAACAATACTCGTGAAACGGATCTTCCAGTAACAGTTTAATTTAGCGGTTAAATTTTTTGCACAATACTCGTAAAACGGATCTTTATATCCCCCAATCTCTCAAAGGAGTTTTTCAACTTGAGACTGGCTTTGCGCCACAGCTTGATCCTTTTTCTAGACGTCGTTAGTGAACATTACATCAGCGAACAGTGAGGATATGCACAAATTACCTGGCAGTTTTGTCACATGGCTATATTTCGCCATGATTTCAGCCCATCTTTTTCTCAGGCATTTATTTACGCCCAAGAGTGGCTATCGTTGTGCCACAGCTTGATCCTTCCGCTAGACGTTGTCAGTAAACATGTCTCAGGGCGTACAAAAATCACCCCGGCAGTCCTGTAACATGGCTAGGTTCGTCACCTCTTCAGCCCTTTTTTTCTCTAGCCTATTTCATTTACACAACCACTCGTTTAAGGTATTGTGAGCCACTTAAGTGTCACCGCATGCACAGATGACAGCTGCCTGTTCTTCAAAAGAAATATTCTGCTTTAGCGCACACTTCACACCGGATGTCTTTCTTCAGCTAAAGGGAGTAGATCATTGATCCTCCCCCTGCTACCCCCGAAGTCATCAAGAGGTCCTTCGATGTCGTTTCACACGGAGCGATCCGCCAAGGCCCCCGACCAACCATTAACTGCGAAGAGACATGCCATTACATTCAAACTTTCCTTCCGGAATGCACCTTTGCTTTAGCGATCAGGGATCTCCCTTCGATTACGTTTCGCACTCGACCCCACGGCACACTTTATTGTTCTGTTATGCCACCACTCTACATAGCACAGCTCTAATCCAACTCCCTTATATTCTATAAGCCCTACTTAACATAAGGCATGCATTATATGGGGATTAGCTCACTATATGGACCACCGGCGATTTTATCGGCGCCAAGTGAAATGCCCTTCAAGGAGCTGTGAACATTAGATTAAAATCTTTGTACTCGGGGCTGCGATCGTAGCTGGACGAGCCGGGTCTGGACCCCCGGGTCGGAGCTGAGTAGCGCGATCTCCCACTGCTCCTTCGAACTTATGTTGAGTGCAGGCTGTCCTGCCTTACTGCTTTGCGGGTCATTTCTCCGGAGAAGGCAAGGCCATACCATGTGATGTAGGCGAAATCAAATCCCCTTGTCACTTAGCTGCAGGATGCATGTCGGTATTATCGCGCTGGCTGCATTACCTTTTAGCCCCCATATTTCAAGGCCGCTACCACAGCCCCGGACACATTTCTCATGTGGACCCCGGGACACGCGTATCTAGTGGCGAATAAGGTGGCTCATGCTGCACCCCGCACGCCCGACTACCGTGCGTTCCTCCCCACCACCGCGCACTTCACGACGAAGACAGTCACGCCGTTCCAAAAAAATACTGTGACTTCCTCTCCCATTATCCTCTTTCCGGCCTCACGCTTCCATTTCTCTGTGGTGTGTTGCGCAAAAACAGACAGGGATGTGAAAGGACCCGACACAAGTGCACTACTACCACTGAATATTATTACACAGACACTCTCCTCATAAACATGCGAAGAAACGATAAATCTGTACAAAATACCTGCCGATTACGATACTACCTAATACGAAATTTGAAAGCAGCGCGAACTGCAGTCTTCTCGGTCAAGGCGCATAGCAGCGGCTTCTCAGGAAGTTATCGTATGATGAGCGAACATATGTACACGGCGGCGCGCGCTACTCTGTCGTTATCTCGCGGCTTGTCGGAGCAACCGAGCATCTTTTGCTAATCGAGTTTGAACCTCCCGCGGAAATGACACGAGGTTCAGATGAGCCACGCAACGAAGACGACGACGAAGGACCCGAAGGACCGATAGAGGTGCAGCACGCAGAACTTGAAAGAACAAGACGCTTGCTTTCGTGGATGCCTAGTTTTCGTTTCCGATCCCGGGCACCACTCGACCCCGAGTACGGTTTTCACACACGTGCCTACGCGGGCTCAGCAACTGCCCTCCCCCTCACGCTTTCGGAAGAGCTTCTCGAGCAGCCGCGGCGCGCATACCTCCCCCTCACAATTTCTCGACACTCTCCTCCTTCGCTTTGTTTCAGTCTTTTTCCTTGCTATCGTTCTCTCGGTGAAAGCACTGAGGCCATCGCCGCAGCGGAACCACAGTAAACCCGCGTCCAAAGTGCCGCGCGCTAAAACTAGGCTACCGTCTACAGGTGGCTTCGAACGAATACGTCACCCCACGGAAATTTTCTTTCCTCCGTGCCACCCATGCTACTTCCTATCCCACCACATCTTGCTGCTGTCATTCTGTGTACCCACTGTGCCATATTCGCCCAAATCCAGCCCTCCCGCTGTCCCCTACCCCAAGCAATTGGTAGAAATTCCGCCAGCCGGGACACGACTGAGCAACTTCAACTTGTCCACACGGCCTGCCAGTCCGCCGCAGCCCCGGGGGCTCCTGGGCAACAGTACTCTCCCAAGGCCGAAGACGAAAAAATAATGGAATTGTAGTTTGGTATATTTTGAAAACAGTTCTTTGCTTATCCTATGAATGATTGAACAAAACCGAAGGGCCTTGTAGAGGCATTTTAACATCTAAATGAAAGCGTGTAACTGCGCCCTACATCACAAGTAATCCCTTGCGGAGCGGTTTTTAAATCTGTCTACGGCGGCCTCCCGACCGGTGCAGATTTAGTACACATATAGCTCACTCAAAGGGCCCATTTTAGTCCAGTTGGGCATCAACACGACATATATCTCACCTAGGAGAAATGTCTCCAGCTCTCGGGCTTTATTTATTCACGTACCTGGTAGAGGAACACTGGTTGTGGCAGCGGGCGCCGACCCACACTTCCCAGGGCGCACGTCAATGTCGTCTATGCCAATGTCACCCCCGAAATGAGCAGCCTGGGCACTAATCAAAATCTGCAAAACACAAATTTGCTGTCTGAAGACTACGAACAAAAAGGAGCCCCGAGGTTTTTACGAAAAACAGTAAACAGCTACTGAAGGTTTTTAAGAAGTTTCATTAGGCCCCAATCATGCTGTATGCGTGCATTTTTAACAGCGAAGATGTCCTTGGTTGAGGCTTTCATGGGACGAAATCTGGTAACGCGGTCGCGGCATGTGAAGATGGCATAGCCTAGGGAGGAGGACAATAAGCGCCAAGCACAAATTCAGCAGGCTAAGCGATTCCTTAAATCATATGCTTATATAGGCAAAGCTTTCCTGAAGTACTACATCTGGTAGGAGTGTTTATGCCTGTCATCTTTGTTCAGCAAAAAGAGAACATTAGGCATATTTTAGGGAAGACATCAACACATAAGTAATAATTGCACTTTTCGTTTAAGTAGAAATGCGTGGATGCCTGATTTACGCGATAGAAAATAAAACGATACCCCGTAAAAAAAAAGAAAAAAACGCGCCCGCGGCGCCCTCTCGTCGCAGTGTTCCAAGTTTAAAAGTAACAACAGGTTCAAGTAGGTGGCGCGAGGTGTGTAGCATGGCAAAAATTAATTGGCGTGAACGGGAATTCATCTGCTGGCTTGGAGAAGTTCTATGAAGCTTCACTGTTCGATTAGGGAAAGTCAGCAAGCTTCGCTGCTGACATCATCATTCGCGACGTTACGTCAGTGAAGCAGGACAATCTGTGCATTGCTGGTATAGATAACGTTTAAAATTCTTAATTTTCTTCAAATTAAATGACATCCTGCCGTTTATTAAATTCTAAGGGAATGAGCGATATTGTCTCAAGCAAGGACAAAAACTATGAACAAAATTTCTCGTATTTGCAATAGCTATAACGATTCGGTGGCTCAGTAAAGCAATACAAGGACGTTCAAAAAACATCAAGTTATTCAAATTTTGCGTTTTATACATAGAAGCAGCATCACAGGTGCTAGGTGCGGCGCAAAGTATGGGAAGTAAATGGTTTACACGGCTTGTGGTTGGTTAATGCGTGCGAAAATTCAAAATATATTCTCTTAACAATTACTCTTAACAATTCAGCTACGTTGTTGAGGTGAAGACGATCTTTTACGGCAATGTGCGACTTGAAACCGATGACTAACTCATACAGACATTCTGGAGGTGGGGACATATTTATTTTGTATCAAAATTCCAGTTTTTCCCACTAAGCGCAAAAATTAGGTCCGCAAGCCGTAGCACAGTTTTTGACATCAATAAATGGCTACGGCCGCAGCCTTGTTCACTGAGTAGTAGGAAAAACTACCAAGCACACAGTTTTTAGGGGCGAAGTACCTTAGGGGCTAAGGCTGTCGGTGTCTCATCTAGTCACGGTGACACTTGTTTTTCAACGGCTCGCTCTACAATGATTCATTTTCACGGGCAAAAACACGTACTAAAAGATCACACCAGGACACTCATTTCCCTCTGCTTCGCGCAAAACACTTCGTGTTCAAAGACACGAGACTTCTACAGCAAACCCGCCGCGGTGGCTCAGTGGCTAAGGCGTTGCGCTGCTGAGCACGAGGTCGCGGGTTCGATTCCCGGCCGCGGCGGCCGCTTTTCTGATGGAGGCGAAAAAGCAAAAACGCCCGTGTGTACGAGATTTCGGCGCACGTTAAAGATCCCCAGGTGATCAAAATCAATCCGGAGCCCTCCACTACGGCGCGCCTCATCGCCTGCGTTGCGTCGGCGCGTTAAACCCCACAACCAATCAACCAATTCTACAGCAAAGCTGTATACCTCTACCCCAGCGGTTTCATTTCCATGAGAAACATGACGGCCAGTCTGTCATTTAATTGCCTAATCCGGTTAAACTCAAGAGAGGGTGTCACCGCCTCAGGAAGCGCACGATTGCTCCTCCCACAGACGCTTCTCCAGCGCCCAATCAGCGCGTGGCGAGTGGCCAGAGAGAGACGTACAATCTTTGAATAGACTTATACACTCCATGCTTCACCCATCCCCTGGTTTCAAATTAGTCGGAATGGCCCGGGATTTTTTTTTTCTGTCTGGCTGTCCGATTAGTTAATTTTGTGCTGCCTTCATTTCATGCAGAACAGCCAGAAGCTGGTTTTGCGTTTTACCCGAAGTACCGGTGGCCAGAGGAAAGGAACCTGCCAGATATTCATTCTTCAATCGGATAAACGTACAACACTCGATATCCTATATTTTTATAAGCAAACAAGCTCAGTTTTTTGCAAGCAATACATGAGAAATTTGTTTCGAGAGATCGCTTTTTACTGCTGTAACGATCAGTTTTCTTTGAAACGAAGGTAGCAAGGAAACTAAAAGGGAATTGCAGTATGGTAGTGCTGCGCCCTGCTACAAAGCCTGGCAAGTACTTTCTACATCGATTCCAACGGCCAGTAAACATGAGTCTGTCAAGATGAACAAAGTTCCATGACGTCTGTCTAAAAACACCAAAAAAATTACACGATACAGGCTCGATGCGTCTATATGTAGAAGCTACAAAACCATCCCTCCAAGCCTTGTACTGCCCCTGCTTGTTTAAACCAGTTTGGTGTCAATATAACTGAGGAATGTGCCTATTATTGTGCGTAGTAAGATATGCATTTTTACCCGAACAGCTAACGGGCAAGTCTCGGTTAAAACAGGATATGTATTTAGTGCCGGCAAAGATAGGAGTCATAAAAATGCCCATCCGACACTTTTGAGAGAGATCGTACGAAACAGCGCAAGGATTAAACGCTGGTTTGGGTAGACAACAGTTGTGTTCTTTTGTCACGAAACGTATCAGTACTACCTTGCACCCTGCAAGTTAACGACGCGGACATTCCACCTAACGGCAGGCTGCAGGGGGAAGTTGTAGCTGTCTTTTAGTACGGGATGAAAACCCACGTACTTAGAAGCGGTTCTACCCCAAATGGCATGTCTTAACTTGAGTTCTATATCAAGCAAAGCCACGCGAATTTAACGCGTTATTTCATGAACCGTACTACAAAGCGTGCCATCGGCCCCAGCATGCGCCTATTCAACTGCAGAAAATCACTTATATCCGCTCGTAAAGTGTAGAAACTTAATAAAGAAAACAAGTGTTTTTATCGCCACAAGCGCTTCTTTGATGTCGTTCTAAAACTACGTTTTTTTTTGTATACACGTAATACTGTGTAAGGCAGTCAGATTGTATGCAACAGAAAAATTTAGGAAACAGTCCGCCCCACTTGAGTAAAATGAGTGACGCGTTGGACCCCCTCACGGGTTGACTCACTGAAAACTGAGTGGGGAGGTCGCTTCGCTCCAAGGAAAGTAGCGTCCAATCACTGGGGGCCTTTTCGTCAGTGATTGTGCTCTTGCCAACTGGCGCTCCTGATGGGTCCAGAAACGTCACATTGAGAGAAACTCCCGCTGTAAGATAAAAACAGGAAAAGCAAAAAAACGTCAGTTTGCAGGTGCACCGGCATTTTTTATCACAAAGTTTAAAGTCACATGAAAGGAAAATTTTTGAGATGTTTTCTGTGCTAAACAATTTGCTACGCCTGATGAACTATATCCACATTGTGGGCCGCAATAATATAGGTTACTGTAAATACCAGTTCGACGAAAACAGCGCAGGTTCGAGCGGGTTGCATCATGACTAAGGGCAACTGCTGTTTCGTTCCAGAGCAAGGTGATGGAAAGAAGCTGGAATAACTGAGCTTGGTGTTTTGAAGTACCAATTTTTTAGCCAGTAGTCATTCACTTCTGTTCGACTTTCACTGCATCCGTCCTTTTCCTCATAGCTTTCCAAGCTTCTAAGGCGATCGTCGAAGAGTAGTGCCAAGCGTACACACCTCATAGTGTAGTGTCGCATTATTGCGTGGAGCCTGCTCCCATTCATCATCATCACCATCAGCCTATCTACGCCCACTGCAGGGCAAAGGTCTTCCCATAAATCTCCACTTATCTCGGTCATGTGCTAACTACGACCAATTTATCTCCGCAAACTTCTTGATCTCATCTTTCTATCTAACCCTCTACCGTTCCCTGCCACGCTTGAATTCTCTAGGGACACACTCTGTTACCGTTAATTACCAATGGTTATCTTGCCTTCGCCTTACTTGCCTTGCCCACGCCAATTTCTTTTTCTTCATTTCTACTATTATGTCCTTAACACGCGTTTGTTCCTTGACCCCTTCACTCTCTTCTTGTCTCTTAACGTTACACCTATCATCTTCCGTTCCACTGCTCGTTGAGTCGTCCTCAATTTAAGTTAAAATCTTTTAGTGAGCCTCCAAGTTTCTGCACCGTAGGTGCGCACCAGTAAGATGCAGCTATTATACACTTTCCTCTTCAGGGACACTGGTAGGCTGCCATTCATTATCAGAGAATTTCTGCCGAATGCACTCCCCCTATTCTTATCCATCTCATTATCTCTGCCTCATGGTTGAACTCTGGGGCCACTACTTCCCCAATATATTACAGGCAACCGAGAGGAAAGCTGGGTTAAAATAGGGGTTTGCTCTTGGAGAACTAGCGTTTCTCTTTGCCGTCTGTGATGTGTTCAGAGTGCAGTGGAGCTCAGCACATCTTTTAAAAATAATACCACTTTCATTCATGGTAAATATCAAAATTACCAGATCTGGCACTTGCAGTAGCGTAGACTCAATATTGAATTAGCTTTCCTGCCACCACTTACCTCTAACCGAAGCTAACGCTTAATATTAAAGCTAAGCTGACTACGACTCACTGATGGCGTCAGTGCGTACCACAAACGCACTGCGGGAAAGTCAACTCGATGATGATCGTAGGTGAGTTACCAAAAAAAAACACTTCCCGTTGTCGGAAACGAACCTCCGTCTCTCGCGTTATAAACCCGAAGTCTATCGGATTGCCCCATTCCGATACGACCAAAGAAGTTTGGATTTAGTGGAGGGAGGGGGGATGTATGGACGTGCAAAATAAGACAGAAAGATCATGCCTCACTCCGTCTAACGATGACTATTGCGTAACGCGTATCTATCTTTATGCAAAATGAAATGGCGAAGGTTCAAAAGTTAAAGGTGCTGCGATTCAAAGTCCAAACTCCGTGTGAGCAGAAGCCAAAGCCACAAGAATCCAAGCCCAATCCAAACTTATACGACAAGCAAAGAATCCGTCTCAAGAAAGTTGAGCGTTCAACCATCCTCATTGACAGGCGTAGTAATGCATGATGTGTAACTTGAGAGTACGTGTATACATTTTTAGGAACTGCAAGGAAAAGGTAAAGAAATAAACAAAACGTTCAGGTGTGAATTACCGCAGTAGATTCATCAGATGGATGCGTGAAAAGTTACGTTGTGATTCTAATCATAAAAAGGATGCTTTGTCCTGTCATCGAGAAGGCCAACTCTTTGCCACTCAACAGAGAATTATGAATGGGAGGATGTTAGTCAATACCAAGAAACCGCTGTTTCTAAGGGTGTTTGGAACATTCCAAAAGTTAAACGAAACTTTCGCTGTCTATTCTAAACGTAAAGGTGATTAATTCGTCTACAGTGGCAAGAAGGTTTATATGATAACATAAATTGCTTTCAAAATCGCCGTGCCTGCCTTCCACCATTTCCCTTTAGCGGATTGGCATCCTGTAAAGGTGCTCATTAATTTTTTATTCCTGAGCTGAAATTTAAAGTGTAAACCTTAGCTCTTTACTACAGATTGTTAAAGGACAATTTAATCTGAAAAACAGGTTACAACGTATTGAAATATTTACGTTCATTTAGTAAAAGTGGTAGAAACTGTACTCGGTGACGGATGACGATGTCAGGTTCTACATAAATCGGCTACTCCCTAACAGTGCAACTTGGCAGAATTCAGTAAGGCTATTCGCAACAGTAACATATCCTAATAGACGTTTTAAGTGACGCTGAAGATAGAAAGGATCAGCGCTATTTTTTACGAAAGGTATAATAAACTAATTCAGCAACATTTGCTCAGCATGCTCAGGCCATTCCAAGGCTTGTCTTTGGAGCGAAACTTTTTTTTAAGAACAAACGCCTTACATTATAACCATGTGAAACATGTCAGGTTTGTATTCCTGGTCTTTTTAAATGTTCATAACTGTTCATATATTGTTAAGATCATTCCTTTAGGATTCATGTATTGTTAACATACGTTGTTCATAACTGTTCATGTAATTGTTAAGTTATAAAAGTTTAAAAGCCAACTAATTTTTTAGTACACATCAATACATCAGCACTCATAAGTTCGATTCACAGAGCCGCTCAGAAACGTTGCAATAAGCCACGCACATTCGTTATTCCGGCTGTAGTACAGGCTCAAGCAGACGGTAGGGCCGATGTGGAGTTGCTGGCTCTGCAAGCTTCCAGTGCTACTTGCCGTGAAGTCTTCAGCATCAAGAAGCAGATAGTATCCTGAAACAAAGCGCACTAAAGTATGAATCTTGACTGAACTTCACATTGAATAAAACTCATACGAGCGAAATTTTCAAATGCCAGATTGCTTTAAAGTGTGCCACAAATACATTCAACCCTCCTTTTAAAATACGTATTAATTGAAACCGGTGTTGTACTGCAATTATCAGTTGCTACTGCATTTTATCATGATTTGGATGTATATATTCCTCAATAGGAAATATAATAAACTGGTACCCCATCATAACCGCTTACTGTTTGCTATGCTATTCACCAAATCCGGGGACACCTCAACACTCCCTACCATTTGTCAATGCAACAGTTTTGATTAATTCTCGAAGGCATTGCATATTACGGGGCGCTGAGCGACTATGCCGGTATTGCCAATTATGCCGTGAAGTCCAGGTTGGCTGAGCTTCTGTGAACAGCGTGGCGGTGCAGCGCGCAGAGCGTCCTGGATCGCTAGTGACTGCAGCGCCACTGGGTGAGGCCAGGCCGTGCCTTCGTCCCCCCACTCGCCGCGGTGGCATTACGTTTAAGGCGTTCTGCTGCACAGCAAAAAGACGGGGGTTGATTCCGGTCATGCTGTCGCCGCTGTTTAGATGGAGGGGAAAATAGAAATAAACGCGCGTGTGTCGAAATTTCGGCGTGTGTCAAAGGTTCCGAGGCCTCATAGCCGTGGTGTAGCTTCGGTATGTTACGCTGCCAGAATATAACCATCATCCCCCCCCCCCCCTCCCATTTCGCCGGCTACAATTTGACTGACCCCATTACCAGCGATAACTCCGTAGCACGTGACGTTACGCCTAACGCAAGGCCGAGTCATACGGTAGTCTCTTAATATTGCTGCAACGAGAATGGGGTCGCCGGATTAGCTCATACCCGTGTTCGCTGCATGCATAGCAGCATTTGTAGCCTCATTACACGTCGCAGCCAATGAGAGAGGTAGCAAGGCACATGTCTGCATTTGCAGCCAATGGAAATGTAGGGGCGCATTTCACTGCAACTGGCAACGCCGAAGTTAGGTTTTTCTCTCAGTTAGCCATTCATTGCTTCCGGATTACTACGAGTGGTGGAATCCCCGAAAACGCAGATGGTAAATTTGTTACTCGGAACACCCTATATTTCCTCCAGATTAATAAGAGTTCTGCCATACCCGGGACTTACCAAAGTTGAGCAGACGTTCCTTTTCCTCACCAGAAGTGGAAGAAAAATTGTAGAAAGCAGGCATGACTGCTCGATAACACGTAACAGCGCATGTGACGCGTAAGCAGCACAAAGATGGCGCCAATTATAAATTGAAGAAATGTTTTGAGGGCAGCTGGGTGCGATGGTTGCGCGTTCTATTTTACTGTTTTACTTTATTACAAACCAAAAAAACCAGAACCGTTTAGAGGTTTGAGAACATGTTTTCAACATTGTAACATTAACAGCAGAGCCGTTGTGCTAAGTGGTCAATGGCATGTCTTGTAACTAAAAATGTACAGCGTACACTGAAACGCTCAAAGGTCGTTTCTGTAGCAGCGAAACAAAGCCTCACATTCATTTTACGCCGCCCTCCCCACCCCTCGCAGGCAGCAAATCGACGACAACGGGGACGATTTTGCACATCCAGCGCTAGTGAGGATGCTGCACAGTAATTAACGAATGCCGCATAGATAACTCTTATTGCGCTAGCCATTAAAGAACTGTAATTTTAAATGTACACAATTTCTTTCAAATGTGTGGTACCCACTTTGGTCATGAAATCCACGTTCTTGTGCGCTGGAATTTGTTCAGCTGCGCTTCGTTGCAACAAACTTTTCCTCGGTAGATTTTATCTTTGTGCAATACAAGCCTTATGTGTACACTGAACGTAGAAACTGATTAAATTAGACAAGTTTGCGCCACCAGACCTAGTCCAAAAGCGAATTCGCGTCCCCACATAAATGAACAATCTCCAGCGTTTTGCATCACCACACAATGCGTTTAATACAGAAATTATGTCAGTCACTGAAGACTTTTCTCGCAATGAATCCATAGTGACAATCTTCTACCAGCCGCTGTTGTGCTGCCTCAGAAAATGTGTAAGGCTGAACACCGTATTGCTTGTATCCGACACTTTTATCTTGCTCAGAAGAAACTAGCTATCTTATTCCAGATGTGTTGCGTACATCCATCTTTCCAGTTCGATCAGGTGTCATATGAAAGAAGGTGAAGAGTAAAAATATAATTCCTCTGCGTGGACTACTGCTCCTGCGGATGGTCTTTTTTGCCCATTATTCAATGGGCAAGCGATTGTGAAGTCATTAAACGACCTGTGTTTATGAACTGAGTTTCCTCATGACACATGTGTCCTCCGCACAATAAACGTAGGTTAGGTTCAAATCTCCGAAAGTTATATATTTGTCTTCTCATATTTTGATTTACAGCAACTTAAGCACTCCATAAATCTGTTGGCCAAATTGTTCCGCCTTTCTTTACCCTTAAAACAAAAGTCGAAATACGGATTGATGAGGCCACCTTGTAATACATACTGTAGTACAAGGTGGCCGTTTCACATATTACCTTGTATTGAATTATATTGTACTGTATTACCTTGTAATATAGCAAAACCCTTGTACGCGGGCGCTCTTTTTATTCCCACCCAAATGTAAAACGCCCCCATGACACGGGAATCAAATAAGCCACCTTGTGTTCGCTAAACCATCGCGAGCGATGCTGAGGTGATGGAACTCGGTGAAAAACCACCGGTGCAAAATCGGTGAACGAAACCGGCGGTTGTTAATTCGTTCCGTTCCAATGGTTCCACCTCCGTGGCAGCTAGACAACGCAACGGGCCGGAACCCGACTGTTTAAGTTCCGAGAAATGTGTTGAACCCCTCATAAAGTGGTGTGGGCTTTTGTCTTCCGTTTGAACATCGGTGTGGGAACACCGGGGAAGAAGACCCCACTGAGATCCTCACGAGTGCCACAACACGCGGATTTCCCATCACGCTTTTCTAGGGCCAGCTGCCGAGCTTTTCCTCCGAGGTTTATCAAGAAGCACTTGCTGAGGTGTTATAAAGCCGACCCAGCTTCAGAGATTATTTTCAACTAAGCAAACTGTATACTAAGTGGGGCCCAAGAACTTTCAGCGCTGCTGACAGGGTTCTATGAAGAGAAAGCAAACACACAAACAAATACAATTACTTTAATGGAACACGCTTACCTTCCGCAGTGCCGAGCGTGTGATCAGCTTCGAAGTGGCTCATCGCCGAGGGGGCCTCGCCGCGGTTGCGGTACCACTGAGCGTAACCGGCGCCCTTTGTGTTGAACCAGTTGCACATGTCCTCTTCGAAGGAGCAACTTCCGGGAGAAGGACAGGTCGCTCCACCCAGTGAAATGTCATCTACCGCGACGGCCGTGCCTGGGTCCCCAGATGTCGTGGCAGCGAATACCGTCTGCAGAGCAGCCCAAAAAGTTCAGTCGACCAAACGCCCTGCTGCAAGCGAAGACATGCAGCAATTCTCTGGCTCTCTTCTCGTACCTTAACAATATTAACGCTACCAACCATGTGCCAGCTTTGCTTTCTGAAAGAAGACGCCGTATACATGATGTATTTTCCGTAGCGGTATGTTACATATACAGCCATGGAGACGATTTTTTAGATAGCATTTCTTCAAGGGAAATTCGAGGGGATAGTGTAGCGTGAGCTACACTGGCCGAGGTTGAGCAGTTTCTCGTGGCTCCTGGAAAGCCCTGCTGCGCATGCACGAGGAGCAGTGACGTCTCACGGCGCACAGCTGGCGTGCTGGGGCCGCCGCCGCCGTGACTGGATAGGATTGGATTGGATTAAATTGGATTGGAGTGGAAATTCTTTTAGCAGCAGTAAGTATGATAATCAGCTAATCTTATACAAACAGCCAGGAAACCTAAGAATAACCAATTGAACCTTAGCTCACGCTACGTATATGCTGGAATAGCTGAGCTAAGCCACTGCAATTTTTTTTCAAGAACATCTTTTACACCTGTAAGCCCATAATGCCTAACAAGAGGACGTATATTGTGGGCACGCACACTGAGTTACTCTCGCGCCAGATTAATGGGATATTTCTTACAGCTAAGCATCTAGACAGCCCGTTCTCTGAGGACTACTGACTATAATATAGGCAAATATGCCTCCCAACAGGTCAGTTAGAGACCATTGTAGTACTACGGTATAGAAGACTTGAAAAGAAGTTGGCATAGTGTAGTATAACGTGCTTTTTGCACAGTATATCAGGGAAAAGAGGTAAGCAAACTTCAATGGTTCTTACACAGTGGTATCATTGAGGTATTTTATTTTTAATGCGCGAGAAAAAGCTGGCCCAACCGAGTGGTCTACGACAGAATGCGAGGCTTTTTTGGTCATGAATAGCATCTAAGCGTGTAAAAGCTACTGCAAGTGTAACCCGCAAGACATTGGTTTTAGTGGGGTAACATCAATTTTGCTACTAGGTTTAGGGCCTGCAAAGGGAGCATGATTGTTCAGCTACCTACCATGTGCGACGCGTTATTAGGCACCTATGCTTGAATTAAAAAGCAAATCGGTTGTGCCTATTCTACGCGACAAGTACCACAAGGAGCAAACGTTAGGATATGTTCCATGGAAATTAAACAGCACCACAACCGGTGAGCTTCTGGCACTGGAGCGTATAGAGTCACTTTATTACGCAAAACTGTTTTCTACAATGCTGCCGAGGTAGCATTACAAAGCATGCCCTTTTCGAAAAGTGGCTGCAACATGGGTTTCACAACGATTCACACTATCCAGATATTCACCCTACAAGGCCTGAAAAGGGGCGCTAAGTACGCCTCTATGTTAACTTTAGGGAAAAAAAGCGTTAATTTCGTTAGAAATTTATTCGTATGACACAAGCAGAACGTTTCCCGGTTTGTGATTTCCAAATCCCTTAATCCCAACTGGAACACACATTTTGAATAATTTCAAATCTCTGTTAAACTAAAAGTTATTCCTGACACCACCATAATGCAAAAGCATGCATAACCAACTAGCCCAACTTTATGCCTTAACTGTGGCAAAAGCATGCATGCTGAATTAGGTTTTTGTGCACGTGCATGCGACACGGTTTTGAACTGCACCGAAAAAATATGGCCAATAACTTTCGCCTTCTAATTTTCTGAATGATCTACGCCCCTTGCTAAGGTTCGCACAGTTGTTCTTCGTCGATCACCCTTCTCTCTTACTCTAACTCTTAATAGTTATTGTGTCCGTTACGCCTGGAGATTGACACCTACGCCATTTTACAATTTTAACGATCACTCAGAAGGCGCATACTGCAACTGGTTACCCATTCATTGATGACAAAAAGGTCGATTGCAAAGTGCGCAATGCTAAGAAAATCGCACAAAGACAGTGAATATTCATCTTCTGTATATGCACTAGAGTGCATCTTGTGTACTTGTTTTTTGTCTTTTTTACGTGACTTCGCTGGCGAAATGCATTGAAGTGCAAACTAATTGGCCCAACTTTCCATGCAATAGCCTTCAAAAGACACCATGCAATAGCCTTCTCAAGAAATTATTACTGGTGAGAGGTTTCGCTTGCATATTGTTCTATCGGTAAATATTGCCCAATACATATTGCTCTTACATATTGCCCTTACATATTCCCTACGGGTAATATGACTGACATAACTTTCAAGAGCCATCCATTCAGACGAGCTATGTGAGGACACTCTGTCGTTCGCTGTTGCGTTACTAGTATCTTAAGCGAACCTTTTCACGGCTAACTTACCGTGACGTCTCCGGGGAAATCGATTAGCGGGGCCGCTGCGGAATACCAGCGGGCCATTGGGGCATCGGCAGTGGTTCCAAACCAGAGGGTCTCTTCCAGACCATTATGTGGAAGTTGGGTGACGTTCAGCGTTTCGGCCGCGGCCCCGGCGATGAAGAACCAGAAACGGAGGCATTTGTGCTTGGAAATGTTGTGCCAACCCGCAGGGCTCACCATACGGCCATCAGGAGATTTCACCCTGGCGAAGCTCCCTGGAAATTAGTGAGCCCTCCACTTGTGAGGATATACAGTGCACAAGGCACGGCGTAAAAAAACCGCAAACCATAAAAGAACGATGTGAAAGGAGCATAGTTTAGCCTGAATATTAGCACAGCATTTCAATCTGCGCAGGTATCAAATCCAGCAAACAGCATAATAACGTTAATTTTCACCATTAGCAGCGTTGTTATAAGACTTTACAACGACTATCCGCACCTTCAAAAAAAATAATAGCGCCAACAAAAACACTTTACACAGCCCACAAGCAACGTTATAACTCCTGAGCAAACGGCAAAAACTTACATGGCAACCTGCATGTTCACATCACTTCGCAAATTTCACAGATGGTGTTTATGTGATAGCACCGTCGCCGTCTTGCAGGGTTTATAAATAAACCTCCCTCGTCTCGCGTTCTTTAGAAGGAGTTTTGCTGCTCAGATGCAGATGAGGTAACGGTGGTAAGAAAGCATTGTCGCTGAGATGGAACTATTTTCGAAGTGTTGAGAAGCTGTGATTACAGGGGTTTGTTTTGGCAATGCAGACGCACGCCAGAGAAGAAGTAATTGTGTTCGGGCTGCGTCACCTCTTCCCGGCCAGAAAGTCGAGAATAAGACATTAAAAAAAAGTTGAGACAAAACTACGATGTTTATGGCTTTTTACTGCAATAGAATGGTTGCCCATAAGGTGATGGCCGTCATAGGCTGTTGCTGAACGCACAGCTGATAAATATGCTTTTATTGGTAATTGTTGGCTATGGCCACCTGCAAAATAGGTCATTTCCTTTGGACTTCAAGCGGAGCGGCACACCTTGGTAACCCCTAAAGAGCAATCATACACTGTGAATTTAGGGGTACTCAGCAATACGTGCGAACTACAACTGCCCTCTCCGGTTGCGCTTCATTACCTTTACTAAAAAGTCTCACCATAGAGATTTTAGCTTGTTCAAGATATTGATCTTCTGGAGAATATTGTTGCATTCCTTCGCTAACTACTTGTCTTTTCCACACCGTTGTATTGTATCAGATAAAAAAAATCATTAGTCCAACTTTGCTGACGACCTCCCAGGCTGTAAATCAGCTTTCTACTGCTCACGACAATATTTTTTAAACTGTGTCTGTATTGGGAATTTCCCATTGTCACTTCCCTCGTAAGAATGTACGAAGATTGTTCTCTATTTTGCGTCTCTGGGCGTATTTTGCGCGTACAGCAGCATGTCTCCTCCGTCTTTTCCCGTTTGGGATCTCGGTCATACTGTGCCAGAAGCCACGTCCACTCTAAGGACGCTACCCACTATCAGTCCACGACCACTATACAGAAAAAACGTCGGGACGATGTCAGGGCCCCCGGGTGTTATGATCGGGTTGCGGACCCGGCACACCCATGCTCGGACGTCGGCGCTAATCAGCGCGTTTTTATAGCCAAGCACCGAACCCTCCGTGCAACATGCTGACTTCTTCTTTGTCAACCCTGTGGTTCGTTTTCACCGCACGTGCACCTCAGAATGAAAGGCGGCAGCAGAGTAACAAAGGAGGGGACTTCGGCAGCACGGGCCAAAAAATCGGTAATCAGCGAGCGTCGTGAGTCACTCACTTAGGCGTCAGGCCTGCGCCGCGCTGGTTCAAAAGAACTCGCCGTCTCAGCGGCGCCCATCCCTTCTCTCACTTGTGGTCACTGGGAAAGCAACCAGGACTTCTTCGAGCGGTGGCGGAGCCTACGTGCGTCAATTTGTATGCCTTTGATTGGAACGGGCATTTGGAATTGAATTCCGTAGAGGAATTCTAGGGACTTTTCCTTGAACAAAAAGGCTGTGTTGATCGCCGCCGAGTGATGCTCGGTGTGCGATGCGTTCGACGCACAGCACCCAAAACTGCACTCATCATGTAAATACTTATATAATGTTTTTCTTTATTATCACACTTCGGTATCCTGATCAACGTCTCCGGAATCCAGTACCGTTGCCAAGATGGATTCCCAAACACGGATCCACAACAACTCGTGGCAGCGCTGGTGTGAATACCAGCAACTGGTGGCAGCGGTGGGGTGAAATCAAAATCACAACCCGGCCTTCTACAACAGTGCATTGCCGGGGCGTGAAAGAGTTTGGCGGCATGTCCTGCCACTGGCGGTTATCGAGATGAGCGTCGATTGTGTCTGTGGAAGTCACCATGTGCATTCGTGTGCCTTGGTGGCGTCGGCACCTACCGATCAAATAGGTGCAAGCTACTCCGCGGACTGGCACTCGGCCCCTGTGCGGGACTACAACTCTCGAGAAGTCGACGCAGCTTGCACGGAAAATCTCCCCTATGGAATGGGGCGGTCGCAAAAATGGAACTGTTTTTCTTTGTCGATACATTGTTTTGCGATTTTCGGCCGTGTGTCTTTTACTTTCGCCTGTGGAATAAACCTTCTATCTCTTGCTTTAAATCGTTTGCTTTACTGCACGACACTAGTCTAGCTTCTCGTGTTTAGTTTTGGCCTCCCAATTTCATTACCTCCACCTTTTTTCTCTTTCTCGTTTTCGTTCGTCATCATTATCATCAGCATGTTTGCGCCCACTGCAGGGCAAAAGCCTCTCCCAAAGATCTCCAATTATTCCGGCCATGAGCTCACTGCGACCGATTTATCCCCGCAAACTTCTTCGTCTCACCTGCTTATCTAACTTTCTGCCACCACCTGGTACGCTTGTTTTATCTGGGGATGCACTCTGTTACCTTTAATGATCAACGATTGTCTTGCTTTCACATTACATGCTCTGCCCACGCTCATTTCTTCGTACTTTTTTCAATGTTCTTAACACGCGTTTGTTCCCTGACCAACTCCGCTCTTTCGTCCCTTAATGTTACACCTATCATTCCCCGTTCTATTGCTCGCTGAGTCGTCCTCAATTTAAGTTGAACCCTTTTAGTGAGCCTCCACTTTTCTGCCCCGTAAATGAGGACCGGGAAGTTGCATACACTTTTTCTTCAGGGACAATGGTAGGCTCCCATTCACCATCCCAGAATGCCTGCCGAATGCAATCCACCCAATTCTTATTATTTTAATTATCTCTGCCGCCTGGCTGGGATCCAGTGTCACAACTTGGCTTAAGTAGATATATTCGCTTACCACTTCCACTGACTCGCCACCTATCTCAAACCGCTGTGCTCTCCCGAGGTTATTGAGCATTACTTTAGTTTTCTGCATATTACTTTTCAGACCCACTGTTCTACTCTGCTTGTACAGTGCGGTAAACATGCTTTGCAATTCGTACCCCTAGTTACTTGGCATAGCCGCATCATCAGCAAATTTCAGGTTACTGAGGCAGTCTTCATTAACCCTTACGCCCACGTGTTCCCAATCCAATTCCGTGAATACTCTTTTAATACCTGAATACCTTTTCCTTACTCGTGGTTTTCTTGATTTATATTTCGTCTGAACTTTACCCTAACGTTTCCACCATTGCACCTTCTCTCATAAGTATTCATCAGCTCGAATAAGGGAGGCACTTGTGGTTTCTGCTTGATCTCTATTCCTATACAATTGAACAGTTAGGAGAAACAACTACGTTGAACACTCAGTTGGCCTCCACGCAGAGTATATCTAGACACCAATGTGTGGGATCACGTGGACCGTTGCTTGCTGCCCCTAGGGCTCGTCCATTTTAGCTCTGGTGTGACGACTGCATCGCAAGTCACTTTTGTTATACTGTTTTGAATTGGTGCCAACATATATCAACTGGATTATGGAATTCATGTAAAATAATTCCGCTGCTGCTGTTGCACGAAAGCAGCAGGAAGGATGACCCCTGCAATGGAGCCTCCAGCAAACCATAGGACGTGCCATATTGTATCTAAATATTGCTAATGTTGCCTTCAATAAATGTTTCTGTGCACCATTATACGACTTGCCCAACCGTAAATAAGTGTAACTGGTATAACTGTTTCGAAGTCCACCCGCTTCTAGCTCTACAGAAAACCTTGTTCTTAAACATACACCAACAAACTCCCGTCGATCAATGCAATATATTAGTTGCAAACAGAGTAAGTATTAGTCATTACGCGTACGAGTTAGGGTAAAACATTACAAAATGTGTATTGAAAAATACCGAGGAAGCACCACCACGCAAATAGGTTGTATATAGCGAAATAAAAGTTGCCGCTCATCCCTTGTCGAAATAGTAGATTGTGAATGCATGGGTGCTGGATATGTATCCTGCAGCGCTGTTCTACGACATGTGTGAGTATTCCAAGGACCCAGTAATGCCGAAACTTCAACCTTGGGGTACGCTAGCCACAAATGTTTGGCGTAATGCAAGCATCATATGCTGACACCTTTTAATGCAAGAAATCAGTAGCGTCGGTACAAATATTTTGTGCAGCAACTATTCTTACCGGTGGGAGATTGTGTGCCATGATCGCGCTCAGGCAGCGCGACGCTGCTGCCTTTGGTTACTTCCCAGTTGTGCAGCTGCCAGCCGCATGAGCCAGACTCGAATGTGCATGCTAGTCCAAACAAGAGAAAAAAACCATTTGTTTACGTTAGCCTTCCAAAACCCCGTTTACTGATATCCGTTTTCTTACAATTTGTACGGCTAGGGTCCATCACTCAGGCTACTTTATTTATTGTAAACTCATTCTGGCATTTAGTAACTTTTATCTAACTTTACGACACTCCTTGACATACTTCATCATCATCACCATTTATGTTTCCCTTAAAGGCCCCTTTCGCCGTCTTTAGGATTCACCATAAAATTTGTACCCTCTGACTGCATTCACAGTACTTACCACCATGCGATGTAGCAGAAACTAGCTCTAACCTCAACCTAAAGGAGTACAATTTACATAATCAAAAGTCAAAGCAGCAGATGTTACTCGTGACCTTCGCATTTTCCTTGAAGTTGGTATAGGCTTGTCATTTAACCCCAAACGTACGTTACACTACCGTGATCCTGTGCGCATGGCACTAAATATATTGATGCTGCGTGTTTTGACAATGCACTCAAGTTCCGAGATTATACGTAGCCAAAGCAATTACCATGATACCTTTTACAACGTGAAGCAATGAAGTACCCCCTAACATATTGTCTGGGTCATAATACGGGGCCGGCGTGGCCGTTGTTCCACAGGCGTATATTACGTAGCTTCAATCTGGCAGAAACATTGTTGTTTCTCCCTGATTTTGTTCTGTCAGATTTTGTTTTTGCATGTAACAACCCACCACTTAAGTATCTCCGCGTTAGTGGACGTGAAAATATTCCGACGAGAGATTCTCTTAGGACCATCGACTTGGAGAAGCTTTAAACGTAACAGACATGAAAAAAACTCGTATAATAATTACCTAGTTTGGTTTATGATACTAGGAATGTGAAAATGACTATGAAAAATGTACAAAGATGTGTCCAATTCTGAGCGCTTATGGAGATCAGGACAGAACACTCTAGCATTTGCGAACACTAAAGAGGGCCCATTACATTTGGTCAAAGGAATGTGATCTTCGTAGATGAATCCCAGAAAAAAAGAACAAGTGAGGATATTTGCGCAAATATCCCCGCAAAAAAGCACAAATACTGGAGTATCCTTCGCTAGCTTTGTACATGGCATTGTATGCCAGTGCAAGGGAAGGTCAAGATAGAAAAAAGTACTCTTGTTAAGCATCTGGATTCAACAGTGATAGGCAATATAAAATATATAACACTGAGAAAGAGCGAATCAGCTAACTTGTTACAGATCATTCACGTACCAAAGACCCCAAAAAAGGCTCCAACTTAATGGTACACCGCAGAATAAAGTCATTTGAATAATCACCTTTTCCAGTGTCACAGAAGCCGTCCTTCAGCAAGAAGTTGTCAATGGCGATCACGGCAGGAATCAAAGGCTTCATGATTGCTTCAAAGATGAGCTGGGATGAAAAGTGAACAAACAGGTCAGAAAAATGTTTTCTCAACTCGCCGAAATTCGAGAAAAAGTGAACACAGCAATCCTCAATTATTACTCTTTTCGATCAACGTTTCTGAGTGATAGGACCACGCTCTATTGGTATATACAAATAATTGTGTCACGTGAATATTTCAGCAAGTGTCATTAAACACAATAAAATATGTAGCCACTTCACTTACGTAATCTATACTTCTTGTTTACATTGTTCAAAACATGTTTTGACTTATTTGAAAGAAGTGGCCCGAAAGGTTTGCCTTCCCCTTACCTATACAAGTGCATTCCAGCAAACTAAACTCTAAACGTGCGCTTGTCAATCTGGGTTTATATAATCTAAATTGCCAGCCTGCAATTTAGAGCCCGTATGTGCCCTCTGGAGTGCGCATCTTCGGTAAAAACATTCATAAAAGAAAAGAAATCTCGGACCATCTCTTTAACGTGAAACATGTGGAGGGGCGAAGCATTCCATGTATAAGTGTATTCCTGGCGCCTTCGATTTTGTGCCCACGGAGATGGAACCGTTGGGGTGTACAGGCATACAGCTTCGCTGTAAAGGTCTCAGGTCTTTGAAGCATGAAGCGTTCAAGCGCGAGGCGTTGGAAAACGAGTGTCCCGGTGTGTTTATTTAGTGCGCGTTTTTGCCTACGGAGATAGAATATTCTAGTGCGATGCGTTGGAAAACGAGTGTCCTGGTTTGTTCTCTTGGCAGGCGTCACGTTCTAGCGCGAGGCGTTGAAAAACAAGCGTCGCGATGTTTTAGTACCGTCACTACATTAAACGACGACGACGACAGGAGACGCCGATAGCCCGAGCCCCCTACGGGCTTTCACCCATTAAAACAAGCGCAAAATCCAATTCCAAAATAATTTCATGACGCCAACGTTTTCAGAAACCGCTCGAACACAACGACGGTGTTTTAGCGGCGCGACCCCAAAAGATCTGTGGTGTTTTTTACATTTTGTACCTTCAGAAAGCAGGAATCTGGAAGAGTCTACCAGAGGAATTTAAATCACTTACTGCAAAAAAACGCTCTTTATCGAGTTCTTGTGCACAGCGCTTACGCCGGCAACATTTCGTCAGTATTTAATTTTCATTTTTTACTTCTTTTTTCATTTAGTATAGGCTTGAATAGACACCGCCGTAATATATGACAGAACAAGAAGCGCTATGTAAAGGAATCGATTTCCGCGTCGTGTCTAGTCACCACACTCTAATTTTCCCTTCTGTGTATCACTGAAAAGCGGAATGACTCCATAGTTTTTATTTTCTGATCAGCAAAATCTTTGAGGGTTTCCTTTATGGAGTAAAAACAAGCAACTCTTCTTTTCTCTTAAGTGTTTTATGAAAATATTTTATCCCAGCTGTACGTCATGCAAATCACCCACGCTTAAATGGTTTGCCAATAGCTTACGGCCAAAATAACCAACAGTACCAAAGTTCTTGCCTGCTACCGCAGTGCCCAAGAGCTCGCTTATACAGTAAGAATAACCTATGAAGTACCAACTTCTTTCTCCAAATACCCAAGATTACACCGCTTTGTAAATATTTTCAGCTGCAGTAGGTAGGTAGTACACCTGCACAAAAACATCATATAAGAGCTTGTATCATGCCGCACAAAGCGTAAACTGGTTTTTATGCAGCCGCCTTAAATCCTGAATCATCCCATGGAGCAGTATGTTACTCCAGGCTCACTTTCAGGACCGGTCCTGAAGCTCATGATTGGCCGGTAACGCGGCGCCTCCACTCAGATGCGCAACTGCACAAAATCTGGTGGAATCACCCGCTTGGAACACGCATTTGTTCCCCGACATTTGAGGGAATATTTGAGATGGTTCACAGTCCACACCAATGTCGAGGTGAGGCCCTAGCACACAAGCCACTGGAGGCCAATATACATTAATGGCTTGTTTCCCACACGGGTTACCTTACTGGCAGTATTCATTAGGCTACCGCCGCCTAGTATTCCCTTCATGCCTATGATTTGGGGAGTGCATACGTATACCAACTTCGTGACCTTGCCACCAAACGTGGTGCGGGCCTACCACCAACCAGTAGCCTCATCTGCTGTTTGTAATAAAGATTTCTGGCCCTTTGTGGCCCATGGCCCGGTGCCTCGTGAGCAGTAAGTGTAGACATTATTCCGGCACCACTAATCTTTACGAAGAGACTCTTTCGAGAAGCAAGGTTATGCTATAAACTGCAGCAGTACACTGTAGCACCATAACACGCATTTAGACAGCCCTCTACTGCCCCCTCCGAACAACTTGTGAACTACACAGATCAGTATGAGCCTTTTCTTCTTGGTAATTTCAGTTATTCGCCCTCTCCTGTATAAAGACAAAGGAAATAAAATGGTGTGGAGACTTCTAACCTGGTGCGGGTCATCCGAGCGCACTTGGATTTGGCCTTGGTGCCAGGCCTTGCCTTGTGTTCCTGAACGAGCCCATACAACGCTAGTAGCATTGTTCGCGCGCTGCAGGACGTTCAACTGACCGCAGTTAGGATGCCACATGTTATACCTGCGAGAGTGAACAAGATTTCACTTGCCTTGTATTCCATTGGGTTGTGAAAAGGAAACCCGTAACACTGAGGTGGAGAAAAATCTTTTTTTTACTCAGCAGTTCATATGCAACAGAACGAAATCATATTAAAAATGTAGCTTTTATACTTATGATCCGAGCAGCTAGTAGCGTCGCGTCTCCTTAATTCACGTAAACAATAGAAGTAAATAAAAATAACAGAATCACCTGTGCGAAGGTAACATGCGAACACTGTAGCGCATCCGAACTATGTGCGCAGGAAAAAGGCTGATTCCGATTGACACTGGTGGTATAATTACTATTCAAAGTAGCCTCAGGGATTTTATTCGGTTAGCTTCCCTTTGCTTACAGCGTCTACACATTTTGTGTTATAGCGAAGAATTCTCATGGGAGCTTCCAACCTTATTTTTTCAATCCTGTCGAATCGTAGCTTTGCAAGTGTAGCTTAAAATTTCTGTCAACATAAACACTAAAGCCATCCTTTGATAGCTGTAATATTTGAATAGCCCAGAAGTATTTTTTTACAGCGGGTGCATTGATTTTCTCGTGAACAAGATACACGTTGACACAACCTCATCATGTTGGTCGATAGAATCAATCCAGTGGTCTCCATTTAAAGATTGGGATTGGAAGACGGGAAGAAATTATGGCTGGCTTAAATAACTGGTTTTACCTGTGTGCATAGTTTTTCGTAAACGTTCATTTTTATTTTTCGGCACAAAGAAAGGACGTTGCGAGCTCAAAACAAGTTAAGGCAGCTTGTTCAGTAGTCAAATGTTCCTCGTTTGCGACTTTATTTTCGGCCTTAAACCTTACCAAAGGGAATTTTTTTAGGAAGATTTCCTGATTGATATCCCGTTGCTCGTGCTCCCCGTCACACAAAGTGCATATCAGCTACTGATAATCTTCTGAATGTACATCCCTATTGCATGTGATTTTCGATATTGATACTTAAGTTACTTACGGACATATTTGTTTGTTTTCACGGAAGCAGTTGGTGCGCCAAAATATTTTTTCTTCTTTTTCTAGTATGCACGAAGGCATTTGTTTCTTAAAATAAAATGTAAAAGTTCATATTGTTTAGATTTCGAAAAAATGTTTTGTTTGCACGACGAGGTTTATTTTAGTGCATCTTGAATAGTAATTAAAAAAATAAACAAACACTGCCGAAATTTCTGCTTAGATAGCTGCATTGTGTTAGCATGTTACCTACGTTCAAACTCGCTTACCAGAAAGTGAAACAGCGACCGTCGTCAGGAGTGGGATCCATTTTGACCGATACCAGATGAGCGGTCCTTCTTGACATGAATGTATTCCGGGCATACATGTAAGCACCTACACAGACCACAAATTAGATCCGGAAAACTTGTATAAACAACGGAACGACTAAAAACAAAACCACTTGGATCTGAGCAATGTTTACCCCTTTTTTCCCGTGAAGGCAAATGTACTATACTCGGATACAAGTTAAGAACACCAATGGCAGATGTAACATGTCACTCCGCTGAAGCGGTGGACACCCGTGACGTCAACGTGCTCCCAGGTTTTAAAAAGAGATTAGACATAATGCATGACATCAGATGGTTTTCCCTACTTATTTATAGTTTGTAGATCGTCGCTGCAGTAATAAATAAGCAGATTAAGTGCGAAAAATCCCCGATACGACTCGTGTCATGTGGAAAGTGCTCGCAGGAGCGCACCGTTTCCGCCATGACGAGGTACACCCGACTGTGGTGATAAGGCGCAGGGGCAACTTCTGTTTCCCTTCTTACGTTGTACCCGAGAGTAATATACGCAACACTTAAACAATTTGACTAATGATTATGAGGTTAAACGTGCCGACGCTACACAGCTGATGTGGCGCGCCGTAATGGGAGGCTGCGGATCATTTTAACCAGCTGAGTATCTTTAACGTGAGCCGAAATCTCGAACACACGGGCGTTTTCGCTTCCATCAGAAACGCTGCAGCCGCGGCCGCGAATCGAACCAGCGTCCTTTGGCTCAACAGCACAACGGCTCAACCACTGAGCCACCGAGCCACCAACCGCTGAGCCACATAGGTACTTTACTGTTACTGTATCCTGAACACTATGATGGCGCTTGTGCCGTAGAAAGAATCCTTTTTGCTAAAAAAATGCGTGTAGTTGTGACATATATGATTGTAGTGCTAGAAACACTCCGTAACAATCTGGAAATCAAGTATATTAACAGTACAAAACTAATCTTATACCAAAGTGTGAGCAATCATTATACCCACACAAAATAAAAATTTCACAGGGGTCCAAATTTTGTATTTAAATATGACATTGAAAACTTAAAATTTTGGGCATTTGAAATCTACTAAGAGATAAGGCAAAGTTGCGATTATAGAAAGAATGATTATAGAAGAAGCATGCTGCAATATCGTTTACTCACCACTGGCACACTTTATAATGTGGCTCAAGATAGCGTACTATGGTAGTGTTTTCTGCTCGGCAACCTACACTTGACTATGAAAAAAAAAACGCCGCGCGGTAATCTCTCTGAAATTTGAACTAAGGGATTTTAAAACACTACGCATTCTAGTGCCATATCACAGCGTTGGTCTGGCTGACGAGAGGCACGGTGGCGTTTTTCTCGCTTGGCTTCAAATGGTTGATAAGGCCAACTCCGTCATGCGGCCGTTCCTTTGCACAGTCGTCCTTGTGTGACCTTTTGTATAACTTTTGTGTAACTCCTGTTGTGTTAAGATTTCCTTTACAAAATAATTTCCTCCATTCCACCCTGCCAAATTTAATACCATCGAAGCGTTTGTAAACCACTCCACATGCTGATGTAGGAGGGTATGAAATGTTGCTCGTCGCGAAAAGCAAAAACGCCCGTGTGTCGTAGATTTTGGCGGACGTTAAAGATCCCCAGGTGGTTAAAACTAATCCGGAGCCTTCCACTATGGCGGGCCTCATCGCCTGCGTTGCGTCGGCGCGTTAAACCCTACAATCAATCTAATGTTCCTCGTCGTCTCGGCGGGCCTGTTACTTGAGCTCATCTTCTAGGGCGGCAGAGCCTTACGCATGCGCTCGCCCTTGACGACGTAAACCCCCATTTTCGCGGGAAGCTGCAAAACTAGTGTTTACCAGGGAGACATAGGGGTTCATGTTGTTCACAGGCCTCTTATCATGTACCGTACGGTTTTAATGCTTGTTTTGTGTTTTCTTTTGACAAATACTGAACTCTATGCTCTATGCCTGATTGAAAGGAAAGATTGCGCTGGGCTTCTCTGGCGGCAAATGCTGGGTCCTGCCTAGCCTGACGCATGCGTTCGGCGTCTTGGACGAGAACTGCTAGATTCTGCCTGTGTTTTTGTTTACGACTCAACATTTTCCAACCAACGAGAGGCTAACAGCTTCGCTTTAAAGGGCAATGAGCACACTTCGTGCTGGTATGCGGACAGCTTTATTGATATGCTTGGCTTGCTATGGTCGTGCAAATGCAAAACCACGTTGCAGGCGAGCAAAATATTTCCACGGATCTCGCAATGTTTGTAGACTGGAGGAAGGTAAAAGCGAGGATAATCGACGTAGTTGCGCCTATACGAACTGGGTACCTGCAAATCCCCTTACACTAAGGCGTCTGCCCCTCGCCAGTTGAATTTCTGTGAATGGTTCACATATTTCGATTCCGCTGCGTTTTTGGCAACTGTGCCTTTTACCTTGGACGATTTTCAAGCCTGAGAAATCAAGTAAGTACGTCTCAATTCAGCGTTTCGTATTATCGAGTTTGTACCTGAAGTAATTTGTTGTTTTGGATAACCACCTGTTCCAGCACCTCGTGGAGCTCCCTAAAAGAACAATTTAGATTGTCATTGGAATTCTGGTGCGAAGCGTTCATGTCGGCATCAGCGCAGCATAGCACGCATGAATTGCATCCAAGAGGAATGATAAACTCCGCCCAATGACGACAGACACGCAAATTTATTTTACCCGCCCTTTATTTTATTTTAGCCGCCCTTTACTCGCCATTCCATTCCTCAAAAGGTGCATTCCTGCCAGGACAAAAGAAACATACAAAGCGTGCGTTCAAGGTTGCAGGTGTCGGGCTAGCTAAATGCCAGTTATTGCGAAGGTGTAGAGGAACCAGGAGCCACCCGGTAAGGTTAACTTCATCAAACAACTCTGCCTTTGTACCGAAGGCCAACTATTCGGTTATGTATTTTATCCTTCACTCGATCACTTGCTTATTCGTTTAGGATTCCCAACCCTAAGTAGTTTTATGGCATTCGCAAAATGTGTAATTGTGCATACCGCTGTGTGATACGCTGTCAGTTGGTTGCCACCTCATCCTTTGTTGCCCGGTTGCACCTGAGAAGAGCACCCAGTTGGTGTCGGCCACCAGTCGCTCAGGAAACCAGCCACAATCGAAGGGCTTGGAAAAGTCGCAGCTTACTTTCAGGCTTGCTTCCGCTGCAATGCAGCAAAAAAAAAATGAAGTCGCCGAGTAATTGTAAATAGTGAGTGGCATGAAATACACACTGGCTTTTATTTTATGAGATACCCAATATATGAAGAAATTTGAAAAAAAAAATGCCAGAGTAATGTGCAACACACTCTCCTGGCTCATGCGCATAGCACTGTATTCGCTTCGTAAGGACGCCAAAACGCCCATACCAATTTGGCAATATTTTCTTTGCCTACAAGGTAAAGTCACGTTCAACGATTTATCTCACTCACCAGGACAGTACCAGCAAAACTTTTTATTGAATTAGAACTTCTCACCTCCTTGACTCGTGGTGTCGGGATGACAGTTCGTATACTCTATTCGGTCAACGCTGGTGCCTGGAGTGTCAGACTGGTAGTAAAACTTAAAGAGAAACAAAGGAATTAAGGTCATTAGAACCTTAAAACACTTAAAAGCGCAGAACCATGTGCGTGCAAGTGCGTCTCCTACAACGTTTTGGAAGGGAAGAATTCATGCTTGATTGCATTTATTCATTGCTTCGTTCCAGGGTATTTATTTGTACACATTAATGAATCAAAAACAGTACAGCTAGATAAAAATGAAAATAACAATAACTTTAACTTCTACAAAGTGCAGCAAGTGCCAGCCATTAGCACAACCAAAGCGACAGGTTGAAGATAGCGCAATTAATTTAAGGATAATGCTTTGACACGGTTAAACATGGTAGACTGCATTGTGCTTCTCTGTCTGTGTTCAGATGCCACAAAAATATAGCACTTTCGGCTTCCTGTAATACAGGAGAGAACCTTGGTACTCCACATCTATATTACGTTTTTCTCGCCAACACCCAGAGTTTTTCGTCCACACTATTGCGTAGACTTAACTAACGGTGAAGGCGTGACGAGCTGATACCGTTGGCAACCCAAAGTCTCACAGCTAAATGTGAGGCATGGGTGATCGATAAAGTTTTCCGTTACGGCAAGCAGTAGGCCTTATGGAAACGTGTCATGCGTTTTAAAATGTTAACTTTTAAGCGTACAGCTCTACATTCAAAATAAAAGAATAGCCCGCCTATGACTCAGTACACGCTGTGTTAAGAGTAAACCGTGTAAATGCTTTCAGAATACGACTATGTTTGGAAAGGCTAGTTCTTTCTGTATTTAAACGCCTTGCTTTTCACCAACACTAATGCTCTGAGTGCAATACAGGAGGTCTCTGTGCTTGGTTGCCAAATACGCCTTGACCCCAACGGTCTGTTGTGTGGTGATGATGTTCTTTTTAAGAAGATATCCTCGGTTCCTGTTCAAAAGCTTTCGTTCCTTCGCATTTTATTGCGCAGGTGATATTTTTGGCCTCCAGGAAACAGGAGCGGTACGTATTGCAGGCAGTTCGCCTGAGACGCGCTTAAAATGGGATTTTTGTGCCGACGAAACCATAACTACAACAGTCCGTTTACCGCATGTGTTCGTGTAACTTACTTCAGTCTATATACTTACCCGAGCTCCTGCATCCCAGTTTCCTGTTCGCACTGTAAGTTTTGCCCATCTTCCCTTCAGTTCACTTCCTGACACAGTTGCTAGCGGAACCGGCATCACTGACTTCTCATCATCTTTGGACTGTGGTAGCACTCCGAAGGCCAGAGTGGAGAACACTGCAGGAAAAGGAAGTGAGTGAACTGCGCTATACAAGGGCTTTGTCGACAACGTAATACACACAGCCGTCCATCAACAGCTCCAAAACACCGCATGTGGCAGGGTAGCCTACAAATTTCCCGCGCCTTCCTCACAAAGCTGACGGAACTGTACAAGACAGAGGAATTCTACTTGCCCGCCCGGTTAATGTCCAAAAGACCAGTAATCTCTTTTTTGCAATTCAATGACTCCCTCTTTGGTCCTCTGGTGCACCATGCATAGATACCTCTCATAAAGCATGTGTTCAAGGTCTATATTCTTATGATATTGGGATCTGAGCCAGCCCAAGCTCCCCAAGTTAACATCACGATAATTTACAGGAAGCAGTCGGAGTCATCCTGTATTACTGCCGCAAGTGCAATTTCTCATGTGCCCCGCCTAAATCTGCGCTGCTTGTTTCCGAAGCCGGAACTCAGGATCTCCACCTAACCTGACACCCGACCCCAGAATTCCCATCGACGGCTAATGGATCCTCTCAAGATTGTGCACATTGTGGGGGTACACTACCACTGCAACGGCTGAGTTCAAAGTGAAACCTCAAAAGAATGAACTACCCCTGGGCAATCACGAAACTTTATTTATAGTCATTTGGACGATTCTCTTGAGAGGGCGCCATAGTTTGACTAACATAGCTTTCCCCCTTCCCCACTTTATCTCACAAGAAGTTGCAGCCCACTTTCAATAAATGCCTTCTTCCTCCTCAAACTGACACCTAACACAACCACGTCGCCCTCCACGGCATCTCCCCTCCCTCCAATGCTCCCAACTGCCCCCGCTGCGACACTCGTAACACTACCCGCACCTCGTCTGGATGCCTCCACTGGACCTCCCCACCAACCTCTTCCCCTAGTATAAGTGATCGGAGAGTGCGCTGCGAAGTTTCCAGGTCAAGGACCAGGAAGCCCTGATCTGTCGGAAGAATACGGCCTAGCGAAGGCCCATATGAAGCTTCATTTTAAATAGCTAATGGACACTTCGCTGTTTTGCCGCTTTTGTCGCGATGGCTACCAGAAAGAAATCAATTCCCGGCCGAGAATGGTTTGAATGCGTCGTGAGGATGAGTCTGCGATGGTCACGCGCGTAACAGTTTGTCATCGTGTTGGAAGCGCGCTTTCGCAACCGATCGATATGAGGCCAACGTACTGAGAATTTCTGCACAGCAACCAGGTCCTTGCAGAAGTTGTTTTGGAGTAATTTATTCCGATAAACGTGTTATGAAACTTACCGTTTGAGGCACCGTAATGATTAAAAACCGTTTTCAATAGTTCGTTCACTTTGGTGGAGATACCTCTTCCAGGAGTGTATCCGACCGCGGTTCCCGAGTTACTTCTTATTTTGCTGCCAAACTGCATCAGGCCGTTTTTCTCAACATAAAATAAATACCTGTTACGTCCAAAACCCCGAGATTACCATGCCTGAACCTCGTTAGACAACACCTGGTATCACCCCGCGTTTGGATCATGGAAATACGTCGCCTGGTGCACAGTTGTACACTGTAGCGCCTAATCGGCAGGTTGTGAACGTGCCCGTGAAAAAACATAACTGGCCAAATTTCGCAGCCTCATCCAAATATGTTAGTATTGCAACAGCATTGCCGCGTCACTTTATCTGCGAGATATTTTTCTGTTCGCGGTACCGTCCGCGGCTTATTTGGAACCGAAGTTTTTTTTAAACGCAAGCAACGCCATTCCTCACCACCACACATCTCAAAAAAGTAACATCGGTGCGCGCGCAAACTCAATCAGATCAGCACACCGAGTCTGCCTATAGTTTCCAGGTACATTATGATAAAAAGCCAGTGAAGAAACACAAAAGAACCCTAATTCATTATCGTAGAGCACTGACGCGCCTGCAAAACTGCGATAGCCTGTCTCCTAAAACAACATTTAATCACTCGCACCTGCACTTGTGTACGTGTATGAAACTCCTGCTGCAATGTTCTGTGCCTTCTGTCAGAATCTTAACTGTAACAGAAACTAGGACCATGTATACGCAAGTCCGATCGAGATTAAAATTATTTTTATCAATGTTGCTTTTTTGCCCGTTTATACCTCTCAGACTTTGAACTCGGTGCTCATTCATGGCTTTGTTGCTCTCTACGCATTAACTAAATTAGACAGAAAACAGGATTTCAGTATCTGCAGGTTAACCTCCAATGTACAGGTGCCACTCAGTATATTTGCGGAAAAGCCAAATTTAGCCGCGTGCTCTCAGATGCTGCTGTCACCCACCCCTTCGCACCTGGCGCAGGCGCGCCCGCAAATGTCGCACTCGATCACGCCACAATGGGAGCCAATCAGCGCCGTCACTTCCGTCACGCCACATCGCAGTTTTTGACACTGGCCCTCGTCCTACACTTCACCTTCTAGCGCCGCATGGGTAGGCCACGCGTGGTTCGCTCCGCGGAAAGGTGGGCAGTCATTCAAGAACGTAAACGTTCCCAATAATGTCAGAAGAATGATCTTCAATAAGCGTATACGCCAACGTTTCCGTTCTGACAAAGCTCAGAGAAATGAAAGAGTTTCGTTTTGGTCGATCAGTAGTATTGCGCTTCCATTTAGATCATTGCCTTTTTGGTATTGGCATAAGTGTTTTCGTTTTCGTTTTGCTGCCATTTCGTTTCGAGTTTGGTCGTTTTCGTTTTCACGGAGGTCAAGCCTCCCGTGCAGCCCTGTTTCCTGGAGGAAGGGTTTTTAGGTTTTTTTACTTTGCCTGTCTAAATATCCATGATGATTGTTTGTATTCAATATTTTGATATATATTATCACACTACGTTTCGGCACTATTTTTCGTCTGTAATTATATTACCGGATTGACTGTACTGAAACCGTTGCTGCAGAAGCTGTGCATAATTGTGTACGCGACATTGCCAGCACAGTCATGTTCGCTGCAGGAGTGCCCGCACTGCAAAACATTCTCAGGTGTTTACAAGAGGTTCACACAACTAATGGTAAATTCTTCACGAAAACCCATAAACTAAGCAAAAAATTATCGCATGCCAAAAATGCAGGATTGGCTCGTCCTTTCGGCTTCTTATTTTACCGACATGCAACTCTGCTAGTAGAGTTACCGCTGCTTCAAGAGTACAGAATTTCGTATAAAACATTAAAGGCGCAAGTATTTGGGAATTGACGTTCTCACTTTCTCCGGAACCCTAAACACTGTACGAAAGAACTTAGGAACACTTGCTTCTTTTTCACAACGTTAGAGTTTTGTTATCCTTAGCCAGGAACCGCAATTTAGACAAGGTGCACAACCATGGAAGATGTTACTCACTTAGGTTGGGTACGAAGACGTACAAACTGACCAAGCACGAGTGTGCTATCGGGCCGAGTCTTGGTGTGACCAATGGAATCCACCGTGCTGCAGGCACATCTGAAACAGAAAAAAATGTTTTGAAAAGTCCCACGATGATTCTTCCGCGACTTGTCTCCCCATTAAAACCTCTTTTTATCTCCAGCAAAAATTTTCAACCGCAATGCGCATTCTATTTCGATTGTTGATGCTGTGGGGCGATTGTACTGACTTCAGGATGGCAGTTACTTTACTACTGAAAAAAGAAATTACCAAAAAATCATAAACAAGCAGCAAATAAATGATCAAACAGTTGGCAGTTTTTGTACACGCGTTTAAAGGCCCATTTTGAGAAAGCGCGATAGTGCTGGATGCACCTTCTTACTTTTGAGTATAGAATCTTTTACAACTGACGTCACAGCCTTCGCTCTTTTTTTTACTTTGGCTGTGAATGGTTTGTTTATACCTCGCCGCATGTTTTTCAATAAGGAGAACTTCGGACACTTTTTGAAAAGGGTATGACAAAGCGGGCACCAGCCACCGACTTCTGTCTTTCTTTGAATAACCCTTAAAGGGAGGGCAAGCATCTAACAACCGCCGTGTACGACAAGCCACGGTACTCTTACTTCTGATCTTGCACGACGCTAGTTTTTTTAATGCAGGCTTAACGTTAGGATGCCCGCGTGATAAATTTTGTTCAGGGTAACTACCCCATCGGCCAAAATGATTCCGCTCCCCCTCCCCCTTACCGTGTGCGTCATAGTATCGTCATAGTACCCTCGTTAGATGACGCCGCAAGTTTCAATTTTTCAGAATTAAAAGAGCTACTCACGTGCGTCGCCAAGTTGAAATACAGATGCCGCTGATATTACTATTGTTGTACGAGAAGCCAACTGCCCTGTAGTTTCAGTTCTGCTTAATCCTGCAAGCTAAGCTTAAGTTGTGCACGGTGCCATCATTCCCTTCGAGTCGTTGTAACGTTTAGCGCGCCGACGCAACGCAGGCGATGAGGCGCGCCGTAGAGGAGGGCTCTCCAGATTACTTTTGACCACCCGGGGATCTTTCACGTGCCCCGAAATCTCGTACACACGGCGTTTGTGCGTTTCGCCTCCATCATAAAAGCAGCCACCACGGCCGGGAATCGAACCCGCGACCTCGTGCTCAGTAGCACAACGCCTCAGCCACTGAGGCAACGCGGCGGACAGAGCCATTGCCTTCAAAAGCGAAATCCCGATAGTTTAAGTGTCAGCTTACTTCGTTTTGAAGGGAGGGGGGGAGGGTGTTTAGAATGGGAACATAGATTCGCACTGTTTCGACATGCAATCATTTGTCCAGCCTTTTTTCAGTGTAGGTACGTTCTTTATAACATACGTGTGCTCATTATGGGGAGAGATAGTGCTTGTAGATATTAAAGCGAGGCTTTCTGGGCCTCACTGATGGCGACCGTCCAGTCACAAAAACTCACTGCAGGAAAACCAACTTTACACAACGAGTTTCACAAGACGATGATGATGATAAGAGGAGGCACATCAAGTGCCCCAAGAAAAAAAAAACTCTTCTCGGGGTCAAAATTGAACCTGGGTCCCTGGCATTATGAAGCCAACGTCTATCCGATCGTGCCATTCCGACACGGTCGAAGCCGTTTGAATTTAGAGCGAAGCTTTATTAGTCTCACTCATGGCGGCCGTCCTCTCACCCAAAATCTGTGAACCCCTCCCACCGAAAGACAGCGAACGAATAATTTACGGGAAGGCTGAGCGTTGCAACCATCGTTGCCGTTATACGAAGGGTCGCGAGTTTTTTTTACATCATATGAAGGCCCAAGTTAAAAGCTAGCTTTCGGGTTTTAATGAGCACTCTAGAAGAAAACAATTTCTGAGATTCTCTTCTTTTATACAGAAACCTGAAGATTCATAAAAAAATGGCCAATTGGCAGGTAACTTCGCTAGCAATCAGCGTTTTTCAACCACTCTCCTGCATCCAAACACACGGGGCAAGCATCATACAGAATGGCAAATCGTACCTGCGTTGAGCAGATTAAAGGCAGCATAAGCCCCATTCTCGTTTTGCTGGCTGTCTGTGTTTGGGAAGTTCTTCATCCTCTTTCCGTCTTGTGCAGTCGTGCGCTTCCATCCAAAGCGAGAGTTCGGCTCCAAGTTGTTTAGGCCGCACAGGTCCACGGAAAAGTCACAGGCACCTGGAGAGACGAGGCAAGGAACTTATTCATGCGCCAATGACTTCAATTCGCATGTTCTCAACAAAAATGAAATACTAATTTTACGTGGAAGAGAAAAAACAGGTTGTGCCTGACTTCAATGATTCCTTTAAACACCTTCGTCTGGGTATATTGAAGATAGCTGCTGCTTACGTTGATGCGATGTACGGCCACCTCACATACCAGACACAACACCGGCTACATTACGTTACCGTGGGCTAGCGTAAACTTCTAAATTGAAATGAAATCAGTATACGACTTAAAACATGCACTTTGCAAAGACAAATTGCTTTAAGCATTATACCCAAATTCGTTACTCAGATTGTTTTAAAACACTTTCTGTCACTCTTGAGGGGATATATAGATGAAGAGTATCAAAAAGTACATCAGGTGCTCAACGAATATATTTGTTCTAAGCCGTCAATACTGTAGGATTGGGGTAACGTCATTTTTTTTTTTTTTTTTTTTTTTGCGGACGGTATAGTGTTCGGTGTCTTTGTACGCACTTTCTATTCCCGTTTTTGGCCGAGACTTGAGAATACACAACAGCCCATACCATTGGGGAAAGTGGTAAAACTTCTCGCGTGAACGCAGTAGTTCCGAAAGCAAGGTCAGGCAATGCTAAAGTTGTTGCAGAAGTGCTTCAGAAAAAGGCGAGCTCCCGATATAACATTTGAATTGTGAAAAGATTTTACGCAGATTGGGCATTTCCTCTAGTGAAGGGAAGAGTAAGCTCGTTATGTGTGTATTTTGCTTATTTACGCCGAACATGACAGTGTTAAAAGGATCATACCCCTGGTTACACTTATTGGTGGATATCACATTTATCTTGTTCCACTTAAGGGTAGTGAGTTTCACCCTTTACCACTTTTTTCTTTCTCTCAGAAACACTTCCATTGCAGTGTGTGCCCCCTGACTGCTTCCACTGCGGTGCGAAAAATCTTGAGGGCTGAACGGCTCCGAGCAAATGTAGAAAAAACGGCAGTTTGCTAAAACACTGTGCGCTCCAGCCGCAATTATGTGTTATATACTCGCGCTTATGTTGCTGCCGTCGCTGTACCGGTACACGGTAGCCTGAGAACCAATTTAGGCCTCCACGTTACGCAAGTGGAAGCGTTCTAACCACTAGAGCATTTTCATTTGTTTGAAATGAAGCCACTCAAAATTGGCAAATCCACTTTCACGCCGTTGACACCATGTTATTCGTTTTATATATGCATGGTCGCTGCGGCGTTCCAAAATGTTTCGAGCATGGATGCCAAGTAAGTAACGAGGCACTCATTACACGGCGTTTTCTTCAGTTTACGCGGATTCTCCAAGTGTTTTACCCAGTGGAATGTGTGTAATACGTCCGGGCACTAAATAGAGGTGCGCCGGGCATCGACAGCTGAGTTGCGTTGACGTCTCGGCGTCAAGCGCGAGTTAGAACTGAGCGCCTCCTAACAGTGTTGCCAACATCATACTGAGCAGGCTTCGTACGTGGAATGACATGTTTTTGTTCGTTGCCTAAACGTTTGCGTGCACTGGGCTTAAAGGGAAGGCCAACCGATTTTAGACAAGTGTTGACTAGTGGGCTAGTGGTATTTAGATATACTTCATGGGCCGCGCACACCAGAGGGCGCAACAAAGAGGCGCAGACACAGCGCTGTGGCAGTTTCCTTTTTTTGCATCCTGTGGCTGTGCGCTCTGCATGAAAAAAAAAACAATCTATGTGGAGCATTCGTTGTCTATCACAAGCAAACGGGCAACACTTAAATATGCTTGAACCAAAACGGCCTCGCTGCTAATGCCCTAAAGGGTATGCAAGTGGAATATTCGTATCGACCAACCCCGCTGGAGTTAAACAGGTTTAAAAAAAAACGCCTACAACCATGCCACTACACGACAGAACGACACGTTTTTTTTCCCGCACAAAAGTTAAAAAAAAACTTTTAAGCATTACTCAACCTAGAATAGTAACAAGCGGCATAGTAAATGATAATTATGTATGCAGCATTTTAGTATTAATCGTACCGGGTTAAAACTTTCGACGGTACTTCTATTAAAGCTGTTCTGTGCCGTGCAGAAAACAAGATCGTTCCAGCAGAGATGGGAGGTAGCGTTATTTTATGTGAAAATAGCAAGTCCAGTGCCTATTAGCAATAAAAAAATTGATAAACTACACAATTTTATATTCGAGCAAAATTTTCGCTCGAACCAAAGTCCTGTTTATCAAGAACTTCGAATATATTTAGCTAGGTACACAGTGCCACCAGAGACTGAGTAGAATCCTAAGACAGCAGCGCTTAAAATTTTAACTGCAAAAGCTTGAAGTAAAGAAGTTGATACTAACGCAGTGCATAAATATTTGCAAGTTTTAGTACGTTTTACTTGAATTGGAGCCAGCGAAATGTTTTGAGGCCATATAATGCGCCTACAGGTATAGTGACAACTATAATCACCGATAGCCGTTACCTTTTATTTTCACTATTTTTGGTGCAGGATTAACATTATTTTCTTTAGTTAAATGAAGAATTGTTTGCGTGCTCTTCAACGTACAAAATGCCGACTTTTATATGCAATAGCGAACGTGTGCTCGGAAAAAATTGATTCGTGGTTCCTTTATTCGAGCTGTGCGATCCCCGGATACATCCGTACGAGACTTTGTCCAGGGCACTCCGCTCTGCAAATTAAGAAAACATGCCAGGAGACGTGTGCCAGAAATATACCCAGTTATCTGCCTCCCTGCTTCTGTGCAACTTGTTCCAACGTGAATGGGCACACGTTCAAATATCGCAGCCGTAGGTTTAATAACGCTGCGAGGTGGAGTTGCGTAACGAACGAGGTATTTCAATTAACCATGTGATTTCTGGTCCAGTGGTCGGTAAGAAGTACAAAGGATCCGCTGGGTTGCTGCGCTGATATTCCAAAACATTTTCTGCTGGCTTTTGTCTGCAGTTTGTAAGGTCTTTTTTTAAATATACATGTTCAAGAAAACAACCGAACTACTTTCTTTGGTTTTACAATTTTTAGAAACCTGGTTTTTACTTTAGGAAAGTATTTAAAGAAAATCCGTTCATTGGCTTTCAGCTGTACTACTTGTTACGCCATTTATTTAGAAGTACTGTGAATTTGGCGAGTTGGTATTGACTGAATGGTATGGAATTGGGCGAGTTGGACGCATCCTGTATTATTTGTGGCTCTTTTTGTCTGCCCGTGTTACCGCGCAGTTGTATTATGACGCCATTTACTATGGGTTGTATAAAGTTTACGGTCACGCCGCAAATCTTTCAGCTTTTAGGATTGCCTTCACAATGACTAAGTAGCCGCAAGGAACTGCATTCGTAAGGAATCGGAATTAGGATAAAATTTTAAGCTGCATACGCAACATGCCATTGCACATCCAAAAGCTCTGGATTATTTTTGTTGAACGTAGAAGATAGGAAAACGCGCATATTAGGCAGTTGTAGTTTTCAGTGTACAGACGGAAGGTAATAAGCCATACCATGGCACACCGTTTGCAATCTCTATCATTGGCCTTGGTTCATGCTGTTCTTGTATAGTAGGCCAGTCGCCTCCGCTACCATGAGCACCTCATTTAAATCTACTGAAATGCATAAGATCTCAGGAATAAACTTACCGCATCTGGCTTCGTCCGCCCCGTTGGAACAGTCGCTCTTGAAATCACACACCTGCGCTTGCGGTATACACTGATCGCTGCCTCCGCACTGAAACTCGTCGGCGCTGCAAGCACTCGGAGGAGGTGTTGGGGTTGGTGGAGCCTTAGGAAGCGCTGCGTGGAAGTGTCACACGAGAACAGTTAGCTTTTAAGATTAGACACAACAACGCTGACAGGTAATGTTTGACTACTGTCCCATGTTGTAATAACAGCTGTTTATAACACAGAAAACTTCATCTATGAGAATAAATGTATGAACGGACTATTATTGCTGGTATTTTAACAAAACGGTCGCACCTTCTAACAGATAAATCATTATTAGCTACATAGATAACTCTCTCTTTCGTTATATATGTACATCAGAGTCTCGTTAATTAAACCGTACCCGAATAAGCCTTAGTTTCTTTTTATGCGCAGTTGAGGCCAATCCCTGACTCGGTTACCCTTTAAAATAATGCCTTCAGATGAACCGCAGTGCCGGTTAGTACGTACATTCTTCGCGCCTCCGTCATGTACGGATTCACGAGGTTTCACCGTATATATATATATATATATATATATATATATATATATATATATATATATATATATATATATATATATATATATAAGTTCCGGACTACCGGATATATATACATATATATATATATATATATATATATATATATAGATATATATAAGACGGACATAAGAGTTGCCAAAACCTCGGAAAGCAAAGAGGAGGATGTGGTAGGTCATTGCAGCAGTTAAAGAATTTGGAAAGAAAGAAAGAAAAAAAAGAATATATATATCAAAGACCGGGGGAGGGAGAGAGAAGTGAAAGCCAGCAGTCAAGGCACCTAGCAAAAGGGGGTTATGTTTATTGCTTTTGTTTCGTTTATATCCGAATTCTGATCTGTTAGCAAATGAGGTAAAAAACTTCAATGTTTTGTTCGATTTCTACAGTGTACATTTTGATTTATAAATACTGTAGCTGGTCATGCTTATAATTACTGTTTATCTTCACGCCTAGCCCTGGGAATCCTAAAGCCAGATATTGTGGGGTCTGAGCTCTTACCAACGTGGTGCAGCTGGCACGTCGGCCAGAAAGTAACGTCATCGATTGCGATGTAACCAGGCATGCCCTCCAATTGGTGTTCCCCTATGAAGGCGATCTGCGGGAAAAAGAGCACAAAAGCCTTTTAATACATCCCACACGCTGTTTCAGCATGAAGCCAGGAAGTGCAAAGCCTTTCATCAACCTGCTGAACGCACGCTCTTGTGAAAAACCTGAGCGCTGATGGACTTACATTTGCGTTTCATGAGGGCGTACTTGGGCCCATCCTGACTCAGCGCGATAATTAGCAGAATTCGACACCGGTCAGCAAATATAAAGCTAGTATCAAACAAACAAAAAGAAAATTTCGTCAGTTAGACGAAATATCAGCTTTACATTACACAACAGTGAAAGGTCCCATGAAAGGAAATACAAAATGGCTCAAGTGCTGCTGCACGTTTGGGGATAACGAAAAATTATCATGCTGTTCAATACCTTGCACACTTTTTAGAAAATTGTTGCTGTGGAAAAATTGGGGGAGGGGGATACAAAGTAAAAGTAAAAAAAGCGAGAAGTTGACAGCACATTTAATCTGAAAAGACACGAGTAGCTCCGTCTTTATTTCATTTCGCTCCTCATTTCATCGCAAAATGGGGTGCACTGTAATGAGGACAACAGAATAACTCCGTAATTGCCTTTCCGCGTGATCAGCATGCAGAGTGGCACATTTAATTTCATGTACGCTGCGTCATGAACGTACTGTGGCTTAGCCACATCAAATCAAATCAAATCAGTTTATTTTCCACAAGTGGATGGTTTAAACAAACTAGCTAGTGAAGCCTAGCCTAAAACAGATACAAGTGATTTCTGACGGCCTCTGACCTAGTGCCAGCGAAATACATATTACTGACACATATCGCCCTTAGTTACCCTAACTTGAAGAAACCAAGATTGAACGGCTTTGTAAGGTTGCTGCTGTCCGGTGGCCGAAATGAGGGATTATAGCACTGCGACAGCATAATTATGGGATAGCTTCCTCTTTCAGACTTTTTCCTTGTTTTTGGACATCGATGTTGGAAAAACACTACGGACACTTTGGTGTTTGCAAGTCTTGTTGTAGACCAGAAAATGAGGGAACTTGCACTGCAGTTTAGCAGTCTAGGGGCCATTTTTCTCTTGTGCGGTTTGCAAGTCTGCTGTGGAGTTTTCGCCTATAATTTTTTTCAGTTCCCTCTGGTTCAGTGTGAGCAGCCTTGCTATTGCCGCCGTGTTAACTGCAGCTTGTAATATGGACACGCTTGGCGCGATCGCCCCTTGGTCGACGCCGCCCCGCTAGCGGGAAAGGAATATGAGGTGAAGTCCCAGTATGCATGCTTTTTTTTTGGAAGATTTGTTGCTCCTGCGCACCCCGTCGTTCCCAGAATCCAAGAGGGAGCCAACGCCGGGATATGTAATGTTGCGATGTTAGCTCTTTGTGAGACGTTGTCCCAGCCCACTCCGGTTTGTGGCTTGTCATTCCCACGAACTGGTCATTGCACTCTAGCTGTATTATGACGCGCGTTGTGCTCGAAGGGTAGCAGCTGCGAGTTGACCACTTATGCTAAATTTGGGCAATGATCGGTCGAGCAATTAGGTAAATTTCGAACGTAGCGTACGAGGTGACCACGGCGAGTTACCTTTGATGCTTCTTGGTATCTGCTGGGCTTTCGATAAATAATGAGAGATGGTTACTAAGCTAACTGGGTAATTGCCCGAGGGCGTTAGATTTAGGCCCCTATCCTTCGTGGTCACCAAGCGCCCATGTGAGGAAGTAACCTAGCGACAGGAAGCGACAGAGGCGGAAGGCAGAAGCCGAAATTGGGCGCGACGATAAAAGTAGTGTGGAAAAGAGGCAGTGGGGCAAAAATTAAAGCCGTTCCACTCACTCCGAAAGCTGTAGGAAGTGCAGAACAGTGATTCGTTATAATGGGCTGTAGCGGCGTTATCCGCTCACTGCGACCACCAAGTACAATTAAAATTTCCCGCTTTCGCAGTGCTAGCGCGCCCCCCTGCCTGAAACTGCGCCAGCGGGAATTATGTTCTTTTGATGCTTGATTTTCCTGCCGCACGTGCCGGCGTTGCACTGCCACTTTTTTTCACTTACTGTCGTAAAAACCAATCCAACGAGCGTTCCTAACTAATCGAACGCGGTCGCTGCCTGTTAATAACGTATATTTTAGATGCGACTGCATCTCATTCACTCGCCTTGTCCATGCAGCGTCGTCGGCGTTGTTATCGTCCGCCCCTCCCCCATTCTCCTCGCCGCGCGAGCTGCGCTCTGCGTCGCTCACCCCCGCTCCTCTCCGATGCCCCTCTCTCGCGAGGGGCATTGGATTGGATTCGAATGGATTGGCTTGGACTGGATTGGATTGAATTGGATTTGGATTGGATTGGATTGGATTAAAGTGGATTGTATTGGATTGTGTTGCGTCATAGTCGCGTCAGACACACTGGCGCCGGCGCATGTGCAGTACTCTCTCTTCCGCGGTCTTCTCTCCTTCGGGCGCGCTGCGCATATAACCGGTGTGCCGCTCTCCGGCGGCCTTTCGGTCAACGGTTGCTCTCCGCTTGCGCTTGAACCCCCCTCAGCGTCGCATCACACCAGGGTTCCCGCGAGGGGAGGTGGGCGTAATTTTTTTGCCTCAAATGTACCTGCAGTTTTCTTTGCAATAAACAACAGAGAGATGTATGACATGCGCCAGCGGTTCACGAGTTTCGAACGCTCATGACTATATAAACCGCTTGGCTTTCGAAGCATCTGGGTTACGCCGCGACGACTGCGGCAACGACGGAACGGCGGCTCTACGTGGGTCCAGCGAGCGAGCTACGACGACAAGGCGCGGCCATGGAGCGCAATTTAAAAATTAGCAGTGGCTTAGCTCGGCTATGAAAGGGTATACGTAGCGTGAGATAAGGTTCAGCTCGTTATTCTTAGCTTTCCTGGTTGTCTAGGATTAGCTTGATTATCATGCTTACCGCTGCTTCAATGACACACACACGGTATACGCATTATGTGACGCATGTATATTCATCAAGCGGCTACGGCGAAGCGTCACCAATCGCCCCAGAGGTAAGCTGGTTGCACAGCCGCACGCCGGTGTTGCTGCGATGCACGAGCCATCGGTTCCACACTCGGGCACCCCTCGCATGAAGATCAAGTGGACCGGGCCGCCACGTGCGGAAACGGAGGTCGGTGAAGACGCTGGGCGCGTGGAGTGTGGGAGAAACACGGGGCAGCGAGCAACGTTCTGTGCGCCATGTGACGTCACTGCGCCTTGCGCATGCGCAGCACGGCTCTCCAGGAGCCACGCGAAACTGCTCAACCTCGGCCAGTGTAGCTCACACTACAAAAAAAAAAAGCCCGCGATTTCAGCAAGCGCCCCTCCTCGCAGTAAAGCTCGCTCTTCCCACCTGTGGGTAGTCGCAAGGTGCTCCGGAGAGGGGAGAGATTTTAAAGCGAAAGCTTTCTTAATGGGACCTATGGCGTCCTGTCAAAAAACTAATGCCTTTCCCCATAGACCGGCCGGCCGACCGTAAAGCTCTGATAACATCTCGGGACACGTGCTGCCTTTGTTAAACCGGGCTTTGGTTGCGTCAAAATGTGTTTGAAAATGGCAAAAAAGAACGCTTCTAGCTAAGGCAATAGACGCATCTGTCATGAAGGAGTACAACAGTGCACCTTTATCTCATTAACCACGTATCGGTGTACACTAGGTCGTTCGTTGATGCTTTTACTTAGTGCGCGAGAAATCGTCGCATGGGTTCGTTCTAGGCTTGCGATTAGTGTCCTTGAAGGTTTGACGATCGGTTGAATGCACTTTAAGCGAGTATTAGACGCACTTTTCGCGAAGTTTTTCGCGCCGTTTTGACGCAGTTTTGATGTGAGAAAGCTTTCGCGCTTCTTTCGGGTTTCTTTAAAAAGGGATGGCAACGTTTTTTGCACTTGATCTGTCCCCCAATGCCCCCTTGCGCGTGCGCCGCGAATCTTGCCTGAGAGCAGCCTTTCTTGTCTTTTTGACGAACCACAAAACCGCTACCGCTCACTGGATAAGCGAAGTTGCTCTTAATTATAATTACTATTTCATGACTTCTCGGTGCTTCATCCGGACACGGAAACGAAGAACTCCCGCAGCAGGTTGTGCGTGCATGTTTTGCTATATTTTTGTTTTCGTTTTTTATGGGTTTTTCTTCTTTTGTGGACATGGTTTTTAACCCCCAAGCTGACGGACGTGTACTTTCCAGTTTCAATTTCAACCATCAAACTGATGTACGTGGCGGCTTACACGTCGTCAGTACAGGACGCTTCTCACGCATTAGAAAAACGTGAAGCCGGATGTCACGAGGACCGATTCTTGCTGTTCTCCAATGCTATGCACCTTCGACTGTGCCGAATAGTTTTAGCCAAGATCCACAACATGTTTCGATCCTCGCCTACGTACGTGCTATGTACCTTCGGCGATGCCGAACAGCTTTGTACAGAATTTACCCAGTTTACGGAATTTGCAGTTCACACCATTAATATCAGTCGTACTTAAACTATCAAGTTTAACCGTACTTTCGAAAGTGTCATTCCTTCGCTTGGAACCAGCTAACAATGAACTTTCAGACTCCTCGCCTTCCGCCTCTGATGGCACTTGGACAACCTTCAGCCGGAACTATTTATCGCGGGCTTGAAACATTACCGTCTCCCGTCCGAGAGCTGAGGCCCAATAAACTTTACCTGACTATCGAAGGGAAAAAAAGCAGTATCGAACCGTATCGGTATTTCTGCCGGAACTGAACCCCAACCCTAACCGTTATGTTTTGAGCCCGCAGAAACCGAATGGGTACTACACACAAAAAAATAAATAGCGGTTACCGGTTTAGCATGAATCGGTTCGACCACCCCTGGTTGATAATATGCGGTCAATGTCATTAGGGTCGTTTTCTTTCACGCGAAATGTTCTTCGTAACTTCTTACGCACCGTTCTCTTTTAGAGCATTCACAACACTATCTATCAGCCTTATACGTTGTCGAAACATGTGGAAAGGCACGCCCGCCAGTGTTTCCATGCATGTTGCTGTTGGCCGCGCGTGTATACTGCAAGCCTGAGAAAAATAAATTACTCTCTTTTGGCATCCTGCAAGCGATATGAAAATTCGACATTCTATTTCCTTGGCTTTCACTGTACATGTAGGAACAATCAGGCATAAAGATAGCTACACTGCGCAACGGATGAGCCATGCACCCTAACGGTGCCTCCTTGTTGCATTTAATGATTTGTTTGGAATGTTCGCAACCCCGGGAAGTGTAAATGTGACAAGTACTACCCCCAAGGAGCGATTCAGTGGGTAAGCTACTGGCGGTGACGCAAGTTCAATCACCGCCCTTAGCGACAGCTTTTGGGATGCAGACACAACTAAAAATATCTGTAAGTTGCTATTTCTGGACTTGTTTAATATTGCCAGCTGGTTCAGATTTTTCTGCCGCCCCTAAGTATAGAGGAACGCAGCCATATTGTTCTACAATTGTGTTTGTGAGGGAAAACAATGCATCATGGCACTGAACAAAATCCAACCGCTACACATTAGACAGCAAATTTCCGGTCTAGCTTTTCTAATATCTCTAATTAGGTGTAAGACTGGATTATCACCCACACCATTCATTAGTCGGTTAACTACGAGGTAAACACGATATGCACATAGCCATAGTTTATTCCCATACTTTGCCCGAACAAATACCTTTAACTATGCATACTTTCCACGCACGGTAGACGACTGGAACAAACTGCTAGAAAGCATTTTTTGTTGAAATATAACAAAAGCCCCACAGGAACATTTTAGCAACTTTCCATTACTGACGTTTGTGATTTTAGCGACGCTTCTCTAAGTTGTACTTGATTACCACGTTCTCTAGTTTTATTTGGGCTGGAAACGGAAATTGTAATTTCACCGTGGCCTGTTAATTTAGTATGCTTCCCAGAAAAGTCTTAGTTGATGCTACTGCAATGATTTTTTTGCATTGTATACTGTTGCACTGTATGTGCGTGGACATTTCTTTCTGTTTTGCCCGCCCTGCTTGGACCGTTTACTTGGTATGCAGTATTATGTAAAAAAAGGAAGACCATCACTCGGTGTGAAATTATTCGGCAAAGTTCATACAAGAATAGGGTCTGTTCTTTTTTGCTGCCTTCAGCCTTCGAATAAGCAGAACATTAAGAGATAGTTTTTTCTCTAGACATTCCTTGCTTTCCTCGACCGTTCACATAACTAAATTTGGCATACCAGGCACCAGAATTGCAGTGCTACCTGGCATAATGGTTAGTTTCTGGCGGCCGGGTAGAGCGGACAGTTTTGTACCGGCAATATCTCCTGTTACGTTGACGTCAGCAGATTGTTCCGAAGCACTCTATAGTATGTCTCTCCCGTACAGTAAACAAGGTCATATCTCGCGTTTTGTAACTACAAAACTACACAGATAACGCAATATCTTATGTGAGGCTTGTGGTAAAAAAATGACCTTGTCGATCTGCAAAAGCTTGAAAAAAATTCAAGATGGCATTCTTTATATTAAATTATACGAAATTCCCGAACATGCACGCAATGCAGTGCGTATTTCAAATAGAACCATTTAATCTCTATTAACTACAATTGCACAAAACTGAAGATTTATGAGTGAGTAATAGCAAAAAATTAACTCCCTAGATTGTTAAGAAAACAAACCCGACATTTTGGGAATTTGTGAAAAGGGGCAGTCTTCGCAATTTTATTTTAATCAAATTCCATTTCTAAGAAAAAAACAAATACGCAACTCTTAAAAGTATGCATGGTCTCGACAAAAATAACCTGGGTTGGTGTGTGCAATAGTTTGTGTTGTACAGAGGTAAAAGTTATTATTTTGAGGGATTCGTCCAACGCGTCTGTGACCCCAAGCCTTCTCTGGAAATTTCTTATAAAGGTAAAGCTTTTTTGTGCACAATAACTTCAGATAACTTATACCTTGCGCACAAAGGGCTAAATAAACTTTTTTCGTCTAAATCAGACAATTTGAGCCGCTACACCTGTCCCATCTCTCAAGTAAACGCTCTAAACTAGTCCCTAGGACGGCATTAGCGTTGGTCGAAGAAGGAGCTGGTGAATCGTCACAACGCTTGTTTTTCTTATTATCTGGCCCAACAGTTCGCAGCTTATATGTGGGATTGAACCATTGTTACCAAAAAGAACCAGTATTTTTACCTTTTGTTTAGTTTATAATTGTCCGAAACACTTTTTTATCATTTCGCCGGTTATTCAAGGCATCCAACGGGTCGGATAAGCTGTCGACACCCCACGCCAGACAGTTTCGGGCCTTTTTCCACCTTCTCTCTCTCCCCCCCCCCTCTCTAAAAACCTAATCGGACCGCAAAGCATCAAAAAGCTGCGCGAGCCGGTTCCACCTGTACTTCAGTCGAACCTGAACTAAACCGGAACAAAATGAACTGCCCCGCACAAGAATCGCAACCGAGCCGGTATTCTTTTTTAGGTTCGACACCTCCAAAAAACAACCATAATTTCATTCAAATAACTTCAACCCCAAGCGGTGTTAAATGTATGTTTCCGGAGGCTCCGCCCGATACATTGTTCACAAGAACCGCAGCAGATGGGAGGACACAATCGTTTTGAAGAATTGTTCCTGTGGGCTCGCGGGTTGCTTGTTATAGCCCTTACACTGTGTGAGTACAGCAAGACGTTTTACAATGCAGTTTCCTGGGATGGAAGTTTATAACAGCAATACGGCTCAGAAGGGCTAAATGACCTATCTTTCAAACGATGAAGACAGTGCGGGGAAGACATCGATGCTCTCATATGTTTCAATTGATGAAAATGTCGCATATAAATATTTGGGTTTCTTTAATTATTTGTGGTTCCCGGATAATCCACACTCAGTCAAGATATTGTATTTGTTTATTCATTCGATAGTCATGTGATGTTACCGTTTTATTGCGAAACAGTATATGTCTTAAACCCCTCTGCCCGCTCCCCCTCCCCCGCCCCCAGTTTTCATTCCGGTGAAGCCGATTATTTCAGCGCCGCTAAGGCTCCTCCTCGCCAACGCCAACCCCTCTTTCACAACTTTTATTCCCCTCGCCCCACCGATGCCGGTTTCAGGAGTTGCGCAATCAGCTAACAACGGCGGCAGCGCCGTTATCAGGTGATTGCGGATAGTCAATGGAAGCGCGCTTGGCCGTATAAACGACCGACACCCGCCGCTGCCGAGCATGCAGCGGCCGTCGTTGCCGCCTCAAATTTCACATCACCCAGTAGCTCGGATCCCGCCCTGGTAAAGAGGAACTTGGCCAGTACGAACACCGGCGTGAGCCCATAATCTATCTTTTTTTCCAGCTTGACAGGCTTTCGGAGCAACATTTTCGCAGTTGTATATCACTTTTAACTGTACTCCCATCACCGGTTGCCGGTTTATATGTGCACAGGTCGGGGAGGAAGGAGGGCGGCGTGCGTGCAGAGCTAGGCTTCATGCCGTTACCGACAACATGTCCATTGTGCTGGTGGGAGTCTTAAACGTGGAAGTCTCATGGCTCAAAGCGCCCTGCCCGTAGTCGTCCGTAATCTAGCGGTTTGAGTTTGGGTAAATGAGTAGACGGGCAGTAACATGCATACAACGGGGGAGGGAAATGGAGAGCCACATGTTTGTCTGCTAGAATAAAACTCGATGCCGTCCAGGTTTTAACTCGTTATGGGCCGGACGTACGTCATTCGCTTGGGGGAGGTTGAGGGGGTATTGAAGACGTTTTGGCCCGAAGAGAAGTGCGAGTGGACGCGAAAACTACGCAAAGCCGCAGCCGTCCCCGTTGCCACCTCGGGTTCCAGCTCGTCGAGTTAGTGCGAATCCCTACCGGACGAAGAGAAACTTACCCGTTTAGAACGCCGACGTGATCCAATATTATCGTTCAGCGTAAGAGCTTTCAGAGCAATGTTTTTGGTGGTGTCTTTCACTTCCAAGCCCGCGCACATAACCGGTTGCGGGTTTATGTGAGCACGGGTTGGGAGTAGAAGGAGGGGGGACGGGCACGCGCGCTCAGCTATAGGTTTCATACCCTTTCTGATGAAATGTCTGTTGTGCTGGCGGGAAATTTAAACGCGGACTTAAAACGGCCCAATCTGACTTGCCCGGTGTCCCCAGTTGTAGAGTGCAATGTGTTGGTGTGTTAAACAGACATCCAGGGAGGGAAACAGACAGCTCCATGTCTGTCCGCTAGAACAAAGCTCGAATCCTTCCAAGCTTAATTCAGTTCTTAGGCTGGAAAGTATGTTCAATTGCAAATTACAAACAAACTTATTTTCTTTTGTGCACACCGCAGACCGCGTCCAGTTTCGCAGGTACCCCTTCTTCGCAGAGTAGAAGGGCATTAATTTTTTTGATGCCCTGCGGCCGCAAAGCAAAATTGTTTGCTGCTTTTTGAATCTATGTATTGAATTTTGTAAAGATAACGACGGATTGTCAGGCATTTTGTGCCTCTAGCCTTGGTGCCCTGCTAGACACTGTTGCATAAATTAAAAATCACAAAATTTGAAAGGGGCGTGCCCTTTTGAGCATAAATCTGCAAATCGATTGCACAAACCTGGTAAGGAGCTTTTTCCATAAACTGCAGACTGGCAGACTCGAAGTGGAAGAACCGTGTGGGTTTTGATTGGCTCCACACAGGCGTCCACGGCCCATCCCTTGTTGTACGGACGTTAAGCGTGAGCTTAGGCATGCTCTTTCCTTGCACAGTGTGGAAAAATGTCATCTGCAGCCCGTAATATGTGAGAAAACCAATTACACAGAAGGTTAACTGAAAAATACTAAAAGCTGTCATTAGAAACATTTTCTGCGTCTGCACGCAGGAAATAGAGCGGCTCCTTGGGCGAGTTGGCAATTCATCGTATAAGTAAGCGCGAAAGGAACAGGGACGAACGAAGTGGCCGGGACACGGCGCTCCTCGCCGTGTCCCGTGTCCTGTCCACTTCGTTCGTCCTTGTTCCTTTCGCGCTTACTTAAACGCAGGAAATAGGGCAGAAAAAGCACAAAATCTTTGCTTACAAAGATTTTAACAGCGGGAAGACGTTGAAACGTATTGGTGCTCTATAACGACCAAAAAATGTTTCCTAGTTTCAAGATATAAGTATCTATAGACCCATTGACGCTCGCCCACACCATGGGTCTTACTGCTACCAACATTAAAAGCGGGTACCAATTCAAACTTCTTCAATATTATGTTGCTGGTGTGGCTGCTTACCCCGCAAACGTTGGAGTTGTTGAATGTAGGCCCTATGATGGTAGCATTCCGCTTTGTCGAGCCAGAACGGAATAAAAGGAATTTGCCTGGAAAGAGGAATTCGCATGGATTGATTGCATTGATTCAGTCGTCAATCTCTCGCAGTACCTTACTTGGAATAGTAGCAAATAAGAACCTATGCTTATAAATATCCGTCATTCACACAACAAAGATACCAGTAACGTTCTTCTAAAGTGCACGCTGACAATTGGAAGCAAGTTTTAAACGCCTGCCTGTAAGCAGGTCACAGCAAAGACGATCACTTAATTACAATTTCTGTGAGCACGATAATTCAACAGTCCCTGCTACAATAACGATTTTTGGAAATGGCAGCTTCACGCGCTATAAATTTTATGCTGAATGTCATTTTTGGCTATAGATATTGGAGGGGTTAGCAACCATCCTCGCCTTTTCACATGGCATCTTCACGTAAAATTTGAGTTGTACAAACCACAAATCGCAATTTTCGCAAAATATCAAATTTGCTGCGTGTTCACTTCCTGAAACGCGCTCCCTTCGTATTTTACACTAACAACATATTACCGTACAGGTATTCTAGGCCATGCGGATGAAAAAAAAAAACAATATGTGTTTCGGTGTCACTCTCGGGGTTAGATATCATATACTTCTGCATTCTGCAAATAGTTTGTCATAGAAGGAACTGCGTTTAAAAGAAATATATGGACGCTAACTTCTCCGCAGCAACAATTGATCACACTATATTCTTCATTTAGAACACTCTAACTTAATTAAACAAAAAGTTAAATGCCCAGGCGACAAAATAATGCGCTTCTGTAACTGTCATCGATCGTTTCTCGTCCTTCCAGCTTTCCTTCTTCGCCTCTCATAGCCATTCCACGTTTTTGAAGTTTCTGCACAAACTCACTCGACAGTGCGTTGCTGAACTCAGTTGCTTCCGATTCACAACGTACATTTACATGAAAAAAAAAACTGAGAAATATGAAGGCAGGAGAAGCCTGTGTTTTGTGGCACCCGTCTTATGATGGCGCGCTCACTAGTACTACTAAAGTTGCTAGCGGCCTTACATTTCTCTACATGATACATTTCCTCTTGCTCATGCCAGAAATACCTCATTCGATTGCCATTGTCTTCATTCTAATAAAATATTGGAGAAATATATTTGTCGCTTTTGCCCTGAACCAATAACCGATGGCGATTGGTATGGGTAACAATGTCAGCGTGATCATATCTGCGGTCTCCTAAATTTTTCAACCGTACTTATCCTCGGCAAAGAGAAGCCTATATTCATGTCGTATGCTTAAAGCGTCGTGTTTTATCACAGACCGCCGTTAGCCAACATGCTTTAGCCAACATGGGCAACCTACCGTTGGGTGTGCCTGTCGTGTGATCTCGTGTGGGCGACGAGACCAAGAAGATCGTAGGCCTGCGCAGAGTCCATCCCAGTGATCTTGCATCCAAGGGCTTTTGGGGCACCCAGTCGCAAAACGAACTGTCGAAATTGCAGCGAAGCCGGTGATCGTCTGCGAAATTGACAGCAACAACGGCCTTCACTCGCTCGGGCATAGTTACATTACTTGGAGTCATAAAGCGCGGATTAAAGTTCGAACCTGTCTTTTTACGAGCATCGTCCACAGCGTCATTAAGGGCAAAGAGCAATCCAACTTTTCTTCTGTAGCACCCAAAGATTTCATCTACTGCAGTTGTACTTGGGTAACTCTCGCACACCTGTCTTAAGGTGGTTGTCGAAGTTCGTATTCTGACCGTGCAAGTATATGCCTTTGGAAGGGATTCGAGGATTACGTTGAATTGGCGTTTCCTTCCAGGGTAGTTGGTATGTTGAGAATGCCGCCAATTTTGTTCTTCACGACGAGAGCTCGACGCCACGCTACATTGGTCTCTGATGATTATTAAAGTCAGAATATGTGACACTATTACCCTCTGTGTTACTGATGACCGAATACACGCTCATGTGCCTTGGCATACGGCAGAATACCGCTATACATTTCGCTTATACGTTACTAGAGGCCTTATGAACAGCCACTTTCCGTCGAAATCAAGGGGGGATTTCCGCCCCACTAAATTCCCCAGTGGCGCTGCCAGCGTTGAATAGACAGCCAATTGTTCAAAATTATATACAAGCCTCAAAATGTGTTCCAACTGCCTCAAAGTATGTGACTAAAAACGAGTATATGCGTGCTGCGCGTTCACACATCATGATTCTCCCTCAGGTTCAGCCGTGTACAAATGCGACCTCAACAGGAACATGAAGCGCACAGTATTACAAAAGCATGTGTTTTGTTGATGCCAAATGTTTCAGTGGTTTTGGCCTACTTTGAAAGCGTTATTACCTTTCGTTCATTATTGTAATATGGCCCTAGAATAATTCAATTTTCCCGGAGAAAAATGACGCCATTCTTTCGCGTTAGTTTTTGTTTGTGCGCTGGAATTTCGTTGACAATGATTGTACGCGCACCGTAGTTCTAAGCGCTCCCATCTGAGACGCAGTTATTTCTTTAAAATATCTACACTACTCTCTGATTGGCTCATTTCACCATCTGGAAGGTCAACAGCTTTAACTGTGCCTATCTTACCGGCCGCGGTGGCTCAGTGGCTAAGGCGTGCTGCTGTAGACGAGGACGCGGGTTCGATTCTCGGCCGCGGCGGCCGCTTTTTAGATGGAGGCGAAAAGCAAAAACCCCCGTGTGTACAAGACTTCGCCGCAGGTAAAAAGTTTCCAGGTGTGACAATTAATCCAGGGCCCTCCACTACGGCGCACCTCATCGCATGCGTTGCGTCGTTGCTTTAAACCCTACAGTCAAAGTGCCTATCTCGCAGTGCCGCCTATAACAGTTTCGTGGCCCGTGTTCCAAAATTTTCGGCTCCCAGTCTTCAATTCGGCTGGTATGTTTCTAGGGCCGCGCGGAGCAACCACTTAAAATTTCTCTTTCAATCTCTCGCCCCCCCCCCCCCAAAAAAAAAAAAACATTTATAAAGCACAATTTATTGCCCTATTTACCTGATCCATGATATCAAGCGGCAGCCCCGGCTTAAAAAGGGAGAAGCCATGCACCAAAAGTAAAAAAAATGCGCTAGTTGGCACAGAAGCAAAGCCAATTATTCGTAAAGAAAGTGACGGCATATCTCCCCGCCGCACGAGTGACCCCGTCGTGCGAAGCTATAAATCCAAGGTCTTCCTTCGCTTTCTTACTCAGCGCATTTTTTAACGCAGCCGAATACGCGCAAAACTGTTGGCAGGAACACATCATTGCGTAGCCTGTAGTTTTATCAGAGCACCCTCTTGAATCGGCAGGAATGTGATAAGCTTATCTACAATCGCACTAAATGTACGATCAACAGTCGAACCGCGTACTCTTTAGGCACACTTTCTGCGTTGGTTCCTTCGGCTGCTCTGAGAGCGCAGGAGCTCCGGCGATCCCACATCACCCCTGGACATTAGTAGAATATCACTAGATTTGTTTTAACGCGCGAGGTTTGGTGGTTCTACTGGCTAGTGGTTCCCTCTAACCAAAAAGTTTGCGCACGTCATGGTCTCATTTAACTATTACGGAATAGAAAGCGCACGGCAAACGGTAGACTGGAAAAGCTGTTGCGTCTACAACGACTTTACCCAACCTTAGCGACGAATTTTTAGATCAACTGTGACTTCCAAGGAGAAGGCATCAGGGCGTGTGATAACCCACTCCGCTCTGATATTTTTAAATTTGCATGATAAAAACAACCGGAAGGTTGTCACGGGCCCGTTTTGAAGACTCTGCGGGTTTATTGATAATAAGAATGGTGAAGTGGCCTGTTTCAATCTTTCGCACGTCCGTGTGTAAGCCATAGTATGCGCACAGCGCTGGACAGTAAAGCTGGGCACAATAGGCTGCGGAAACCTTTACCATTTCTCCGACTTGTTCCACCCTACTTTTGTTCATTTCACAAGCTTGGTGCAGCCCATCCACCCACATCGCTGCAAATGTCGTTGAAAGACGCTGGTCTTCTGCCGCCTCTGCCACGCCTCTCTTCTCTCCGCTGCCAACCTGTCATGCTCTTACCCTGTCTTTCGATTCCCCCACATTAAACAAGGAGGAGGTTCGCTACAGTCAAATAAGTTTTCCCGCATTATACTCATTCCTGCATCGACTAGAACCTTTTGTTACTGTTGAACTTGAAACACTGCCTTGAGTTCCAGGCTAGCGTGAGCTCTTCTTGTATTTTTGGGTCAAAATATTTTTTAACGTATATTTTAACATCGGAGCCGTTTAAGATTAGCTTGGTTCGTTGGCGTTCGCAAAAAAACAAATACCAAGGAAAACATTGCCGCAGCTTGCACTAGCGGTGCACGGCTGCAGAAACAGCAGAGTTGGCGGCCCCCTTTCCTTCGTAGAGTCCTGGCTGTTGCACCTCAAATAGATTTCTGAACTTGCCACTGAATGTTGTTCACGAATGCAGGCCCAGATTGTTTTGACCGCACCCTTTCACATTTATTACAAAGTGGACCGCATTAGCACGTGCTAGAACCCGGGCAACCGGCTTCGCGAACTTGGCGCGTGTAGCGCGAGCTGCCCGGTGCTCCCATTTGAGGCGAGGACGCACGAACGAGCGAGCGAACGAACGAACTAACGAACGAACTAACGAACGATCAACCGGCTGTTGAAACACATTTATTTCAGAACTTGCCGCGGAAAGTTCTCCACGACTGGCAGGCCCAGATCGTTTCGCCCGCAGGCTTTCACACTTCTCCAAAAGTGGACCGTGCTAGCACGCACGGTCAAGTGTGCAAAGCGTCCAAATTGCCATGCGTTCAAGTCATCTTGACATAAAACGTTCGAGCTTTCTTTCCCATAATCCCATAAAAAACAACCTAAAATAAAGCTCCCTTATTCTGTGTCACGAAACATCAGAGAACAGCTGCGCATGAAATTACACTACTCACCGCAGTTCTCCTCATCACTGTTGTCTCCGCAGTCGTCGACGTAATTGCACCGGGAGAACTTGGGACTGCAGGCTCCATTCGCACATTGGAACTCAAAGAACGAAGAGCAGTTTCCGGTTTTCGCTGGACGTTTTACAACAAAAACCACTTTAGCACCAAATAAACAATATTAAAACAAATCTCTTACGAATGTATAAAGGTTAGAGAACGAAAAAACGTCAAAGCACTCGGGTTATACCATTTGCACGATACATTCTCGAAGTTCAAGTTTCTATTTCTTATTTTCCCCGTTTCACGAATTTATCTTAAATAGCCACTTTGTGATACGGGCACCGGTATCAACTATCGCTTTGGGTGCAGTCAACATACGTTACTTATTTTGCAACAACGCTTGAAGTGCTACTTACCCGGTGTTGCCTGTTATAGCACTAAGAGTAGGGGGCAGCACAATGAGCACGACGAAGCGAAGACGAGACAAACTCAAACACAACCCCTACTCTCACACTTACGGACCATCCGGCCCAAGCTTCAACTCTTTTATTATAACACCTCAAAATCCACATTAAAAGCCCTTTGTCATTAGCATAGTTTGACTCAATTTTTCAATTGGTGCATGTTTTTCAACACGAAAGTGTTATATTCCGGGATTCACGAAGATTTCACTTACGTCATATCAGTCACGGAAGTGACGCCAGTACAATGAGGCAACCGGCCTGTAAAGGGTGCACCCCTGCCCACTGGGTCTTCTTGCGGGGAAGCAACCTTATAAACTAATGATTACGTTTTACTTGGGGTTGTTCATTCTCGGGTCTTATATTTTAGTTTTATGCCGGAGGTACACCAAGATTTCACTGACGTCATATCCATCACGAAAATGGCGCCAGTACGACTTAGCCGAAGCGACCCTCCAGCAGGACGTCGCTCGCCAAGCCCACCCACAAGACAGCCACCGACCCGCAAATCATGCGGAGCTGCAAATTTCACTGCACATTTCGCTTTCGTGTTTTACTGATTCCTATGACGGAGGAATCAACCATGGTTTTTCTTGCGTTAATAATGAGCTTAGATTACACAATATACAGTTTTGAGGCGCACACAACTCTACACAGTCGATAAAGTCTCTTTTTAACTCACCTGGAAGAGCGCAGCCTTGGTAGTCTATGTGGTCTACAGCGAACGTAGCCCGTCCCAGAGAAAGCTGGTTACTTTTGAAGAAGAACTGCAATTATACATATTTTTCACAATCGCACGTATATTCCAGGACGCTTTGATGAATCTTCAGCACTGGTGTATTTTAGATAAATTCTCGTAGCGTAGTGCCTTGGCTATATTTTTCTGAATTCCTTAAATAAATGTTTAGTTCAAGATCAGCGCTTTTCTTGTATGTTCCTCGCCCTTTGTCTGGTTTCTTTTGCGCTGAGAATATGAGCATTTATCATGTCACGCATTTTCAATGTTACCGGAGTTCATTGCAAAACCACATTGGAAATTAATATTACCCAAAAGTCAATTCGACGTTTTCTAAAACCCGAGAAACATGAAGCCTGTCGTCAATGATTAGGACCACCTATAAATTTCTTCACTCTGTGACCTAATCGTATGCTCAACGATGATGTCCTTCACCCAACTACTCCCTGCTAGCCACGAGAAACACCACCCGGGCTTTAACTGAAAACCCAGTGAAGCGGATGTTGCGCCTTTTCGTTCCGAAACGGCGAGTGCTGCTCAAGATCTCGCTCACGCAAGCTGTCGTCTGCAATTTGGATCCAGCGCAAGAACAATTTATAGCCAAACGCAACTTTTCAATTGCATTCACTGGAGACAAAAAAATATGTTTAAAGGACAAATAAATGAACTTTTAGAAATGCGTTAGTCTATTCGTAAATGCCATGCTAGGAAGAAGTAAAACAACAGAATCAAGTACGACGGCGACGATTTTATGTCCGATGGGGAACTTAAGGCGCCTTCGCCTCAATAGCATACTGCTCCATCGCCGTGTAATAATGTTGCACTCAAGAGCACAAAAGCAATATAACAGCGAGCGGAGAATATCAAGATGCGTACCGAAATGGCTCTCGGGTAACGTCCGACGTCCACAACTGCTTCGTTCCACTCTCCTTCCTTAGGCGTCCTACTCAAGGCAGTGAGTGTCCACACAGGCACGGTGTATCCACCCACTATCATGTATAGATTCACGTCGATCTTATCACCTGCCGTGGAAAAAAAGGCGTGTGTAAAAAAATTGCTCATCCTAGAGCCAGGAGATACTGACATTCAAATTAGTAGTGAGCAGACCTCGGCTGTGCCGCTACTCTTGCCTCGCGACGCGTACTGATGACGCGGCTGCTACAGCTGTGCACGTCATAGCGAAAAATATCAATATTATGTTGTGCTTATCACACCAATTTCCTGTATCAACCATATCAATATTTGAAAATGTGAGCTTGAGCTTATAACGCCTGTGACCATGCTACCAAGGTAAGCATATCCAGTGTGTAGAAAGTTGTTTTCAGCTGGCGTCCAATGAATTGCATTTGTATTCATTAGACTTGCAAAACGAGTGCGCAGTACGAAGTTTTTGATACAAAATGGGCGTAGGGTTCCTGTTCTCCACTCATTGACCCTACTAAAGCCTAAGTGTTTGGCAGCATTAGAAAGATCCATAGAAATAATGTAGTAGTTCAGCTAATATTGCTTGGTTCCTCCTTTGAAGGAAATGAGTGTAAATGATTCGTTGCGGGAATGATTTGGCACGGTGGAAACAATTCAACAGTGTGTAAGCGTTGATTTAGTGGTCATTGTGCGAACATACGACAACGGTACTGACGTATAGCAAATGGAGGTCTTTTACATTGATCGAATCGCCGTGCTAATGACTCTAAATAAAATAAACATTCATGGAGCATTGCGTCGGCTCAACGCCGCGTTGTTAAATTCAGCGGCGTACTTCTCCAGGGATGCTTTCATTTAAACCACTGAGAAAAACCCAAACTCTCTATGGCGAAGTTAGAACTGAAAGCCACGGAAATTGAGAAAACGTGCTCGGTAGAGAAGTAAATGCCATCTCTATATGCTTTAGAGCCACAAAAATAATTTTTATCCTTTTGCCTTGAATGTTGCCTGTGGCACTGCCTTGCTTTCCGGCGGGTTAACTTGTACGTAGCCCTAATATATTGTTCCCGTATCGGAATCTATTGTCAGATGGAGGGCCTACCGAAGCTCTTGGGTAGTGCGTTAACGCTAATAAATCAGCTATTTTTACTTCAGTAAGTCTCGAGACATAAGCCAACTAGACACGGCAGTCACACAGGTGGTGCAGTTGTTATTAGACCGCAGGCTCTCGAACCGGTACGGAACCAAACCAAAAACCAGAACCGAACCCGAATTTTTGCCCGGAACCCAAAGCGAACCTCCCTTGTATTTTTTCGGCCATTTTTGAACTAAACCCGAACGGGAACTAATTAAAGAAACCGTTCCGAGCCGGTTCCGGGAACGGTTAGAGTGAACGGAAAAATATCCAGTCGGCCGGACCAACCTCGATATTTTTGGGTTCCTTGGCATTTGAAAATTTTGCGGCGCTCTCCTTGTCAGCCAATCCGAAAATTTAGTTGCACACGTAAAGCCCCAACAGCTTTTGGGTGAGGACAGCCTAAATGCTATAAAATGTCGTTCTTAATGGACGTATTGCGCAGTCAGGTAACTTCCTGCCCAAGGTTTACATCTCGCACTGAAGTTAGTAAATAATTGCCTAATGCATATTTTGTATTATCCAACGGTTTGCGAAAAAATATTGATACAAGGTAAGACTGTAGGGACTAACTAAGCTGAAAGAAAGGAAAAAAAGATCAATTGGCTTGATGCCAAGGTAATCCGATAGCTTTCTCCAATACCTCCTCTCCCTTTTTGCTACCGTTCTGGAGCCCTGGAGTACCACTGCAGCTGCTTGGGAATTCACTACGCTAATATCATGACTAGAACCCAATCGCAGTCACCTGTAGCTAGATTAATATTGCTATCGCCGGTGTTTCCGTCTAGTCTAGTCATTATAGTCATTATAGCAGTCCGTCTAGTCATTATAGCGGTTCTTTTCTTCTAGCCGGTGTGCTAGCAGGTGCAAATGGGGAGAAAAAAACACCTCTAAACGCCACCTGCCACGCTTCACAGGTGGATGTTGGCAACGACGCCGGACAGTTTTCGACTCCTGGCGCTGCCGAAGATTCCACGTTAAGGGGACGCTGAAGTGAATTGGGGAACATTCTCTTTTTGCTTGCATTGTTCAGAGTGGATAAAAAACGCACTTTGGATCCTTTATTCGGTAGATAAAACACATTTCATTTATAAAGCCACAAAGACAAAAGAATACCATGCGCAGTCTGCCGCAGCAGCAACAACTCACAGCAGTGACGCGTATTCGAGGTGCGATGTGATTGGACGATATCCAAGAATGAAACTCAAACCAGTTTCGTTTTCGTTTCCGTGCAAGAACAGCCGGCATGAGATGTTATCGTTGTTTGAGCATTCTCGATCCTTGGAATCAGCATAGAGCGATTCTGCCATGTTGTCGGGTCTAGAATCGGTCAGATAAGCCTGCCAGCACCGCCTATAGAATCGTAACATTCACTATCCGAGGTGCATGCAGTGGCTTAACGCCTCCGCGTCATCCGACGTGCTAAACAGCGAGGCGCTCCAACCCCACCCTTAGAGCTTGCCTGGCTCGTACGTGTTTCTTAAGAGGCATGTTCGCTACAGTCGGCTGATTCGGCGCGGCGGCCGCAAGCTGTCGGTGGTTATGTAAACACCAAGCGAACACTCAACACTCGCCAGCGCGGCCGTTCGAGTATGCACGCCGTCTGAGAACTAGACCTAGCTCGTGGAGCAACGAAGGTTACAGGACAATATGGTGATTGCATTATATAAAACACAATTGAATAAGAAAAATCAACTCTAAAAAGTTATTGCCGTCAGGAATTCGAAGCTGCTGTCAGTGACGCACTACATCCGGTGCGTTAGACCGTGGCCACAACCCCGAGAGTTGCCGGGAAGGAAATATGTATATGTGGTATGGGCTGGCTGTTTGCTTGAGTTTCAGCATTGCCAGCATATTACGTGAGTACTTCTCGAATATCGCTCGTGCAGTAAGCGCCCCAAGTCCTTACGATCGTCTTATTTCTAGAGACTACGTTCCTTGGGCAAAAGAAGAGATCTCAAAAGTGTGGTCGTGCTGCTGACTGCTGTGCTAGTTCACGTTGCGCAGAAGTGCTTACCGTATCTAGGTTTAATGTTTTACAATAAAAGATTGGGTTGATTACAGTTTCTTATCCCGTATTTCATCTTCGCTGACTCTTATCCCGCCTTTAATTGACCTGAGATTTCCTACTAGCGCACGAGTCGTACAGGCATATTATGCTTACAGCATCACTGAAGTGAGGTCAGCGAAGCTTCGTATGTGCACTTGTGCGGAGCTACTTTGAGTTTATCGACCTTACAAAGTTTGATACAATACGCAAACTAACAAACTAAGGCCGCATTCTTCCGCGAAGAAACCTTGTGGGTGAGTTTTAACTGAGCGAACGAATACCCCCGACCCGCCAGGGGCCGGCCGACTGGCTCGGTCGGAGAAACAGCGAGCCGCGGGGTTAGGCGAATCCTGCCTCGAGTAAGCGTCACACGAAACTTCATAGGAAATCGGCAAGGAGCATGCGGAGAGCAGGACACCACTTCGTACTATTTTCTACGAACTAAAGTCTGGTAAACGCACCAAGAGTGGTCGTAGTATGCCATAGGCACCCCAGACTTCAATTTGCGTGAGTAATCCCAAAATGTTAAAAATCACTTCATGGTCTCTTAACAGATGGGTCATTCCATGCCAAACGTCCCAGCCGTACAATCGACCATCACGGATTTGCTCGGTAATAATTGTGGGTCATACTCGCATGGCCCACAATGCTCCCTGGAAGTGTTTTTATCCAAAATTGTTTTTTTTTCTTTTTCTAGCCGCCCTTTTACCTTCAGGGTTTAACGCAAACTCACGTCTGTGAAAAAATTAATAACAAAGTAACTTTTTTTTTCATGGCCACTATTTTTTGTGAAGATCATGTTGAGGCCCTGGGCAGTTCTATGCCTCATTTTTAAAATAGTTTTGCTTTTCTTTGCTCTGAGTACGCCATTCAGAAAATGCACAATGTCGAGCATTTTCAAACATTTTTAGCAAATAAGAGCAGATTCGCTCAGCCAATGAAGCAAGTGTTTCTGTAATTCAGCATTGTGTAAAATTGGTAAAAACTATATTTACACTGAAAAAACGTAAAATGTGCGAGAAAACGTCTGTCAAACTTTAAAAAAAAACTCTTTAATGGCCCATTTTCCCCTTGAAATTGCGCATTGTTGTGCTCGTAGTAAAAATATCAAATACAAGCCAGTCACTAGTACAAATGATCGCAGTTTATTTCAGAAAGTTTAATCAGAACAGTTTTTGTTTTAGCAGAGAAAAAAAATTTTGTACAGCGACACTACTTCCACCCTTGTTCTACAGAGCGTTTTCTCTTCACGGCATGCACCTGCCTGCATAAAAGAGGCGCGAGCCAGCGGGTCCGCGCAACAAGAATACCTTTCCCGCAATAGTATTTCGTAGCGTCAGTACAGGAAAAAGGAATAATTCGCGTGTTGGTGAGAAAAGTACAACGTGGAGCTAACGGTGGTGAGCCCATTCCATGAGTACGGGTAACTCAACGGCTGGACATCAGATGTGCATTTAAAGAATCGGGCTATGCAATTGCCGCTAACGCATACAAATAAATCCGTTTAACTCGATGACTCAGCCGCTGTTTATTTCGTAATTTTCGGCATACTTAAAAGATACCACGTATAACATACCCTGCTTTAGTAAATGCACGTCCATGTCCAGCCAGCCGTTCAGTTACCCGTACTCATGGAATGCGTGCACCACCGCCAGCTCCGCGTTGTACTTTTCTCACCAACACGCGAATTATTCCTTTTTCCTGTACTGACACTAAGAAATACCATTGTGGGAAGAGTATTCACGTAGCGCGAACCCGCTGGATCGCGCATCTTTCATGCAGGCAGGCGCAAGCCGTGCACAGAAAACGCTCTGTGGAACAACGGTGTGAAGTAGTGTCGCTGTACAAATTGAAAAATGTTTTTCTCTGCTAAAACAAAAACTGTTCTGATTAAACTTTTTGGAATAAACTGCGATCATTTGTACTAGTGAATGGTTTGTATTTCATATTTTTACTACGAGCACAACAATGCGCAATTTCAAGGTGAATATGGGCCATTAAGGAGATATTTCCAAGGTTGACATTCGTTTTCCCTCACATTTCACCTTTTTTCAGTGTAAATATATTTTTTACCAATGTTCCACAATGCTGAAATACAGACATAATTGCTTCATTGGCTGAGCGAATGTGCTCTTATTTGCTAAAAATGTTTGAAAATGCTCGACATCGTGTATTTTATGAATGGCGTACTCACAGCAAAAAAAAAAGCAAAACTATCTTAAACATTCGTGGTAGAGCAGCCCAGGGCCTCAACATGATGTCCACAAAAATGGTGGCCATGAAAAAAAAAGTTACTTAATTATGAATTTTTTCACAGACGTGAGTTTGCTTTAAACCCTGGACGTAGAAGCGCCGCTAGAAAAAGAACAAATTTTTTTTGACAAAAATACTTTCAGGGAGCATTGTGGGCCATGCAAGGATGGCCCACAATTTTTATTGAACAAATCCGGGATGGTCGATTTTACTGCTGAGACGTTTGACATGGAATGACCCAGTTAAGACACCATTGAAACTATTGCTTCAGGTGCCGTCAGCAGCAATTGAAACGCGGGAGCTGGGGCCGAACCGCATAGGAGAGCCGTGTAGCCAGAGGTCGGCGAACTCACTTATGAGTCCACTCACTCAGACTCATTTGGACTGAAACTCACGCGTGAGTTTGAGTTTGAGTGAGCACGAGGCTAGTGTGGCATGGTGAGTTTGAGCTTGAGTGAGTTTGAGCCGAGTGATCCCGACTGAGTTTGAGTCCGATTGAGTTTGAGTACGCCTGAGACCTAGTGAGTTCTGAGTCCATTTTGAGTTCTGAGTACATTTTGAGTTTGAGCCCATTTTGAGTTCTGAGTACATTTTGAGTTTGAGTCCATTTTGAGTTCTCAGTACATTTTGAGTTCTGAGTACATTTTGAGTTTGAGTCCATTTTGAGTTCTGAGTACATTTTGAGTTTAAGTACATTTTGAGTTTGATTACATTTGAGTTTTGAGTGCATTTTGAGTTCTGAGTACAGAGGAGTTTTGAGTCCATTTTGAGTTTGAGTACATATGAGTAGCCTAGCAGGCAGATATGGTTGGCTGTTAAGTTTCATGCGTCACTGTGGGCTCGGAATTCAGGTTACCTGCGGGTACGGCACCAATCGCGATCTGCATGATCGGTTGGGAGGGAGGGGTGTCTCATTTTTTTTAGTTTCTTGTTGAATTTTCATGGCCATAAGCACTTGCTGTATACCTAATTTTCGTGGCTGTGCGCGTGAGTGATAATTGACTGATGAGGTCATAAAAAAGGGTTGTCTTAACTTTTCCTCATGAGAGATTCACTAAGAGCGTGGGAAAGGGTGGTGGGAAAGCACACGGCAGCGCTGGCGTGCTGGTTGCTCGCCTGCTTCTGTTAACGGCTTGATATACTAGGGGTCACAAAGGAAGAGGTGAGAGCCGGGGGGAAATGGGGGCGGGGGCTGTCCATTCTGCTGTTTCAAATGAATTAGCTGAATTAATTGGGAAGCGCCCCTTAAGACAGAATAATGACCCCATTAGATTGGGTGAAAAGTGAAACTGATGAGGCTAACGCGTGTAAGGTATCAAATGAAAGGTCCGGATTACCGGAATCAAGCGGGTTAAATAAAACAATGCTTCGTGATTGTAGTCATCAGGCAGTCATAATGAGTCATAGATTGGGTTAAAATTCAAAATGACGCTGCGAGAGCATGTGGGGAATCAAATTCAAGGTCTTGATGTGGGGAATCATTCGGGACGAAAATGAGTTATGGATATATCATGACGTAGTCATGGTAAGTCATAGATTCGCTTAAAATTCAAGTTCATGGCGCTAGGGCATGTGGCGTATCAAATTAAAGGTCTGGATAAGGGTAATCACGTGCTTCCTGATTATTATCATGACATAGTCAAAATGGGTCATAAATTAGGTTAAAATTCACAATGCTGCCACTGGGTGTCAGGGGCATCAAATTAAAGGTTTCGATAAGGGAAATCACGTGGGACAAAAATGTGGTAGGGCTGTATCATGAGATAGTCATGGTTAGTCATTTATTGGTTTAATTTCAAATTGATTCCGCTAGGATTTGATGGGTATCAGATTAATGGTCTTGATGAGCGGAATCACGTGGGAGAAATACAAAAATGCTTCCTGGTTATAACCATTAGATTGTCATTGCGAGTCTTATATTGGGGTAAAATTCGAAGTGACCCCACTAGGGCGTGTAGGGTATCAAATTTACGGTCTTGACGAGGGGACTCACGTGGTACAAATAAAAAAAGGCTTCGTAGTACGAATCATAAGATAGTCATTATGAGTCATAGATTGGGTTAAATTCAAGGTGAGGCCGCTGAAGCATGTGGGGCGTCAAATTGAAGGTTCCTGTTAGGGGAATCACGTCGGACACCTAAATAATGCGTCCTGGTTACAGTCATGAGAGTCATGGTTATTTAGACTGGTATGAATTCCATATGACCCTGCTAGGGTGTGTGGGGTATCAAATTAAAGGTCTCGTCGAGGGGGATCAAGTGGGACAAATATAAAAATGCTTTCGGGTTATAATTATGAGGATATAGCAAAGGATATATAGCAAAAGGTACACACTCACACTCACACTCACACTCCCACACTCACTCACTCACTCACACTCACTCACTCACACCCACTCACTCACACTCACACTCTCACTCTCACTCTCACTCACACTCTCACTCACACTCACACTCTCATTCACACGCCCACTCCCACTCACACTCACACTCTCACACTCAGTCTCACACTCTCACACACTCACACTCTCACTCTCACTCACGCTATCAATCACACTCAACTCACACTCAACTCACACTCACACTCACTCTCACACTCACTCTCACATTCACTCTCACACTCTCACTCACACTCACACTCTCACTCTCACTCACACTCTCTCACTCTCAATCTCACTCTCGCTCTCACACTCTCTCACTCTCACACTCTCCCTCTCACTCTCACACTCTCACTCTCACTCTCACTCACACTCACACTCTCACTCTCACTTACACTCACACTCACACTCTCACTCTCACTCTCACAATCTCACTCTAGCTCTCACTCACACTCTCACTTACACTCACACTCACACTCACACTCACACTCTCACTATCACTCACACTCTCATTCTCACTCTCATTCAACTCACACTCACACTCTCACTATCACTCTCACTCACACTAACACTCTCACTCTCACACTCACACTCTCACTCACACTTTTACTCTCACACACTCTCACTCACACTCTCACTCACACTCACACTCTCACTCACACTCTCACTCTCACTAACGCTCTCACTCTCACACTCTCACTCACACTCACACTCTCACTCACACTCTCACTCTCACTAACGCTCTCACTCTCACTCTCACACTCACACTCCCTCACTCTTACTCTTACTCTTAGTCTCACTCACACTCACACTCACACTCTCACTCACACTCCCACTCTCGCTCGCACCCACACTCACACTCTCACTCACACTCACTCACACTCACACTCTCACTTACACTCACACTCACTCGCACTCACACTCACTCTCACTCTCACTCACACCCACACTCACTCTCTCACTCTCACTCTCAGTCACACACTCACACTCTCACTCTCACTCACACTCTCACTCACACTCACACTCTCACTCTTCCTCACACCCACACTCACACTCTCACTCTCACTCTCAGTCCCACACACGCTCTCATCTCACTCACACTCTCACTCTCACTCACACCCACACTCACACTCACACTCACACTCACACTCTCACTCTCACTCACACCCGCACTCACACTCTCACTCACGCTCACACTCTCACTCACACTCACACTCTCACTTACACTCACATTCACTCGCACTCACTCTCACACTCTCACTCACACTCACATACACTCTCACTCAATCTCAGTCTCAATCTCACTCTCACACTCTCTCTCTCACACTCTCACTCTCACACTCACACTCTCACTCTTTCTCTTAATCTTACCCTTACTCACACTCACACTCACACTCTCACTCTCACTCATACTCACACTCATACTCATACTCATACTCTCACTCACTCACACTCACTCTCACACACACTCACACTTTCACTCTCACTCTCACTCACACTCACACTCTCACTCAATCTCACTCTCACTCTCACACTCTCACTCTCTCACACTCTCACTCACACTCTCACTCTTGCTCACACTCTCACTTACACTCACACTCTCACACTCACACTCTCACTTTTACTCTTACTCTCACTCACTCTCACTCACACTCACACTCTCACTTTCAATCTCACTCACACTCATACTCTCACTCATACTCTCAATCTCACTCACACTCACACTCTCACACACTCACACTCTCACTCACACTCACACTCTCACTCTCACTCACACTCACACTCTCACTCTCACTCACCCTCACACTCACACTCTCACTCTCACACTCTCACTCACACTCACACACTCTCACTCACACTCACACTCTCACACTCTCACTCACACTCTCACTCTCACTCTTAGTCACACTCACACTCTCACACACTCACACTCACACTCTCACTCTCATTCTCACTCACACTCTCACTCTCACTCTCACACTCACACTCTCGCTCTCACTCACAGGCACACTCATACTCACACTCTCACTCACACTCTCACTCTCACTCACACTCACTCTTACTCTCACTCACACTCAACTCACACTCTCACTCTCACTCACACTCACACTCTCACTCACTCACACTCACACACGCTCTCACTCTCAGTCACACACTCACACTCTCACACTCACTCTCACTCTCACTAACACTCTAATTCTCACTCTCTCTCTCACTCTCACTCACACTCACACTCACACTCTCACACTCACTTTCACTCTCACACTCCCACTCTCACTCTCTCACTGTCTCAATCTCTGTGAGGCCATTTGAGTTTTGAATTCATTTTGAGTTCTCAGCCCATTTTGAATTCTGAGTTAATTTAGAGTTTTGAATCCATTTTGAGTTTTGAGTACATTTTGAGTTTTGAGTACATTTTGAGTTTGAGTACATTTTGAGTTTTCAGGACATTTTGAGTCTTGAGTGCATTTTGAGTTTGAGTACATTTTGACTTTTGAGTACACTTTGAGTTTGAGTACATTTTGAGTTTTGAGTCCATATTGAGTTTGAGTACATTTTGAGTTTGAGTACTTTTGAGTTTTGATTACATTTTGAGTTTGAGTACATTTTGAGTTCTGAGTACATTCTGAGTTTTGAGTCCGAGTGAGTTCTGAGTTTTGCACTCAATGTGAATTTGAGTTTGATTGAGCGCAGATGTGCTGATCAGCATTGAGTCTGAGTTTGAGTGAGTGGTGATTCGAAAAAAAATTGTGAGTGAGTTTGAGTGAGCCGCGCCAACTTTGCCGAGGTATGCGTGTAGCTGCCCCCGCGGTAAACGAAAGGACGAGAACACGCATGCGTGCCCGCCAACGGCGAAACCACTTCTTTTAATCTCGCTTCTAGCAATGTTCGCAGCATACAGGCCTTGGCGGTGGTGCTGATAGGAGAGACGCATACGGGAGCGTCGCTGGCACACTTCTAGCGCACGCGAACTGCCGGAGAAGCGGTGCGCTATCACGGGCATCTGCAGTGAAATTGTTGTCTGTGAAATGTTCTTAGATTTGCGTGCTGTCAGCGTCATCGGCGAGACCAGTATGATTCGAAAAATTCTCGAAGCCGCATTAGAAGAAATGACTTTTAAATGCAGAGCATTTCTTTAACTCACGATGTCACCTGGCGTTGGCGTGCCTCGGCGTCCGCAACAGCCGCACTGGTCGGCGACTTTGGCTAGTTTCGGTTTCCGAAATTGTGGCGATCCTAGCGGCACGGTGCTGCGGCGTGGCCCTTCCCTTTCCCTCAGTGTTTCTTTCTTTCCACGCCGTCAACGCTTCCGCGCCTCCTCACGCATGCGCAACAGCTCACCGGCGCCAATAATTTTTTTTTTTCTTCCTCTCGGCGCGCACGGCGGGCCAGTTCGGTACGTGCGTGAGCGAGCCGGCGTGCGAAGGGTTGCGCGGGGGTTGCCTAAACGCTTCCACGGGCGGAAAGTTTCGCTGCATTATAAAATACATTCGAATGTATTCTAAACATGGGGCAGCGGAGGAAGGAGTGTTACCACTCCTGCGCAGCTCTGTGGTGCAGCAACACAGGGCGGTACAGTTCGACCAAGTTTCTCGCCTTCTCCAAAGACGACAGGTAAGCAAATTAACTTTGTACAAGTTACAGTGAATTCCTTAAACGCCGACTGATTGCACTCTTCTGTTTTCAAAATAATTCGCGCATGTAACGTGAAGTTAATGAGACATGTCACTAGTCTTGGAGTGGAAACTAATGTGCAAATATATCCCAGCTGTGCAGGTACGCAAAGTTTTAGTAGAAGTAAACGCGTCTTTGGAACGCACACACTTGCTCGCAAGATCAATTTGTGGTGGCATTGCCGTTTTTTGATGATTGCCTTAGTAACTGCTGGAACGTCGATTCAGTATACTTATCAAGGTAGTTTTTGTTGTTTCGTGCAGCAGGTATGAGTCTAGGTTTGGGCCCCAAGTCGAGGATGGTTTGCGACTTCATTGGACGTTTCCTCCGGTGACACTCCTCAATCCATCCAATGTCATCACGACGCACCTGCTCACAAAGAAGGCAAGCTCAACTGTACGCGCTTCTTGCCTTTCATGGCGTACATACTACCACATCGATTGATGGCGTGGAGGTGCTGCGCCCTAAGCAGTTTTTCCTCCCCCGTCTTGCTCCAAAACGTATATTTGCGGCGAAACTACTGCCAAGCGTTGCTTCAGAGCTCAAAAAATCTGACGTAACTCCGCGGTGTTCAATGCAAGTCGATTTTCACATGAAGCAGTGGAAGGTCAAACCGAAATACAGGGTGTTGCAACGATAACTGGAACACTTTAAAAAATTTTTCCTGAGCGATCCGCCGCTCTGTTCGCGCTCAAACTTCACACAAAGGTCGCATTTTGTGGTCTATTTTGTTTGACACCGGGAACAACAATGGTACTTACCTGTTTATTCTGAAAATAAATAAAAACGATTTTCGCCTACGGGAAAATGGCCGCTGATTTGAACGTGCGAGCCAGCGCAAGTTGATGTTGGAACGACGGAACCACCTGCAGAGTGAAACGCACGTTTGGGATTCACGTACTGAGCCAAATGGTGCAGCAGACGATCAGAAAATGCACCTAGAAATGAGCTAACAGACGATCAGAAAACCCGGTTTTCGGGCTCGCATGTCCAAATCGCCGCCATTTTCCCATAGGCGAAAATCGTTTTTATTTATTTTCAGAATAAACAGGTAAGTACCGTTGTTGTTCCCGGTGTCAAACAAAATAGACCACAAATTGCGACCTTCGTGCAAGTTTGAGCGTGAACAGAGTGGCGGATCGCTCAGGAAAAATATTTAAAGTGTTCCAGTTATCGTTGCAACACCCTGTACATACGTTGTCTGCAGCCGCCATTGCAAGCGTTTCGCTCATTAAAAAATAAATAAAACCAAGTAGCATTGCCGGCTTTGCTGTTCAATCTAAACTGCGCGCCCGCGCCTTGTCATCTTATCACGAATGGGTTTGGTGTTCCATAGTTCTGAAGTTAGAATGGTCATGCCGTATCGGACAGGATGAGATAAGAGGCGCTGCCCAGACACGAGTTAGAGGGTAGCTTGTAACAACCTGGCCGATATCTGCGGCTTAAAATACAGGAAAGCTTCTTTTTTTTCTGGGTGTCTTCTCCCCCCCGCCTTCCCTCCCACCCCCGGTAAGCATACTGTTAATTCACGCGCCATTAAAAGAAAAGACGGGTGCGTTCGATTTGTGTTCTGTGTACTACGACGTGCACATGGTTGGGCATTGTTTTTGTACGTAGATATAATCCAGCAAAGAGTGTCTACAGTGCGGTCATTGTGTTGCAACAGTTTTTTATGGCTGCATTTTGTTGGTGTGAACATGATTTCTCGGAAGTGTATGCAGGTTAATGGGCGGGTCAACGCTTTCTTTCAGAGTTTGCGTTAACTCGCCCGAAAGGCAGGGCTTGAAGCATACGTGTGCGTGCTTTCTTTTAACATATAGATTCCCAATTATTGTGTTTCTGAACTGAAACTAATTTTTTTAATGTCTAAAGAACATTCCTGTCTCGAGGTGAGCCCAAGAAATAAGTATACATTGAGTGGAACTTTCAAGTTCTTTGCTTCTCCCGCCGAGGTGTGCGCGAAAAAAAAAATCTGTGTAGGGACTAGAACTTTCGAAGTTCTTCTTTCGTAATCAGGTATTGTGTACCTAAATGTGTATTCATGGCTGTAACTTTTGCGCAACTTTAGACGGAGACCGATACAAAAAGGGACTCGAAGACCTGTACCTGTCACCGTGTAAAGTTGCGCAAAAGTTACAGCCATGAATTCAGAATACCAACTAGCCCGCCTAACCGTGTTATTGTAAATGTGTATGTAGCACGTTTTTTCCCTATTGTACAATATTGTATGCCTAAATTTGCATATGTCATATTTTTGCTTAGTCCAATACTGTGTACATAAAATGTATGTGCAATATATTGGTGTAGTACATGTGTTTTCATGACTTCGAATCAAAGACGCCCTCATATGAATTTTGAATAAATGCATAGCAAAAATAATGTTTGTGTAACACTCCAATTATTATCGCCACAAAGACAACAATTCGACACCAGAAAACGTATTATTACCTACATGTTTTCTTCGTTCAATTATTAAACACGTTACTGCACACATAACAAACGACGGGCGGTGGCCATTTCGAGTCATCGGCGCCGCTCGTCCAATTTTTGCGCGCCTGGTGCCATTGCCGAGCGGCCCATGAGGCAGCGACCGGCGGCAGACGCGAAAGTTGGACGAGCGTCGGTTTCAGGGGCCGGCGCGCGGCGGCACGGCCTGGCTGCCGCGGGATAAATGACGTCAGCACCGTCCGCGACGTCAGCAAACGCCCTTTCCCCCCTCGCCACTCGTTGCCATGGCGATTAATGCAACGTTTTTCAGAGGCCACGTACTACTAGGGGAGGATTTGGCGCTGCTGGCGCGAATTACGTGGGACCACGGTAGATGCGAGAGAGGCCGCCCCGTGACAGCCGTTCCAGGTGCGCCCTCTCCCCCACTCCTCCTCCTCTCCCGCACCACTCTACCCTCATCGCTCTCAACAACAGGTCCGCACCCCTCCCCCTACAATATATAAAAAAATAATACTTACCGGCGCCTGGTTTCGATCCCGCGACCCTGCGGGCGGAACGCAAGGTACATGGTGCTCTACCCACTGCGCCACAAAGCTGACACAGAATGGAAGGCTATGAACGCGCGTTATATCCTTGACTCATTCAAACTACGTCAAGAAGCTGCTGATACAACGCATTCACTACCTGTGGGCAGAACGCGAGGTACATGGTGCTCTTCCCACTGCGCCACAAAACCGACACAGAATGAAACGCTACGAACGCGCCTTATATCCTTGACTTATTCAAACTGCGTCTAGAACCTGCTGATACAACGCATTCACTACCACCAACGCCCCTAACACTATACGTTAACGCAATACACCCACCCCCTATGCGACGCATTTACTCGAGTCCCCCTCGCGGGGAGATGGGCCCTTTTGAAGAATAGATGGGCTATCGCCATGGGCAAGCGCGCACGCCTGTCCGCGCCCTTTAGTTTCCAGTCGGTGCAGCTACACCTCACTGCAATACGGGTCGGCCACAGCTTTCGTGTTAAATTACTTCTGACGGCACCTGTACATCAAAAGCGGAGCATACAAACCAATGTTCTTTCCAATGCGAAATCATTACTTGCCTCATTGAGTGAAAATACGTGCGTGCGCGCGCACGTGTGTGTGCTTGTGCGCGTGCGTGTATGTGCGCGTCTGTGCGTCTGTATGTGCGTGGGTCTGCATGCGTGTGTATGCGGCCAAATATGGAAGTCTGAATATGTGTGATTCTGTGCGTGTGTGCGTGTGTGTGTGTATGTGGCTAAATTTGATGGCACCAAAAAAGATGGCGGACGGGCAGGCACAGCTCTGTCCAGAAAAGTTGCCTGTCAAGAATTCATTATTTGGAGACGAGGTGCGGCCCGTCACTGGTCGACAAGGGAACTGGAGCACAAAGCGACACCACGGCGACTACGTAGAGACACTGTTGCTGTTTTCCTCAAGAAAGCGACTCCGGCCTATGAAACTGTAGGTTTATGAGCCAATAATAAAATGAAACTGTTTTGTACCAGTTAGATAAATTATTACTTGCGGCCATAAACAATAAGGGTTTGAAACTCTCACACGTAAGCAACCTTAAGTGTCCCTGCGAACTGTTCATTTTGCACCAGTTAATGTTTTGTAATAGTTGACCTCTCATGGACAACATTTTGCAGGAGATTGTATAGTCAAGCTGGCCAAATGAACCTTTGCACACAAGAAATTCCTACACTCTGCGGTCCTTTGCCAAGAAACGAAAACGCAGCATTAAAAAAGCATGACAAAAAAAAGAAACACCCGCTGTCGTTCTCCGAAACCATTAAACCCATTTGAAGCAGTTCGAACAGGTTCGAAGCGGCTCAGACTGGTCCGAAATGGTACTCGGGAAGTTAACCCTGAGCCAAACCCGAAAGGCTTGAATCCGAACCTTAACCGAACCCGAAAGAGTTGCGGTTTGTTCCGGTTGGTTTAAAATAATCCCGGGAACTTTACCATTCGAGAGACCTTTCTTTAAACTTAATATTGGCATGTTGCTCGCATTCTTCTCCCTTTGCTTGTGGAGTGTTTGCTGGCGTGATGATTAGTTTGTCATCGACATGTTAATTCTTGAAATAGTTTAGATTGATTTCTTTACTTCGACGTACGGTCGCGTTCATTGAATTTTTTTTTGTGCTAGGACAGAAAATTGAACCAAATATTTTCTATCCTCCTCATGCCTAAACTGTTACATACTACGGTATACGACCGGTATATTTCTCTGACCATGACTAATATCCGACCAAATTAGGCCCCTTCTTACGGTACGCGTCTATTTTCTTCCTGCCTTCTATTTCACTGTTAATTAATTGCTGGTTTGCAGGATGCGAAGGTGCACAACTTGCGTGGGTGCGGGTGATAAATATATACAATCTGACGGCAGGGTGGTTTTAGATTACACAGACAAAGGAAAATCCCACATCTGGATGGTGAGCTCACCGTTGGTATTGTAATTGTAAAAGAAGGACAACGTGCAGAGCTTGTTGGTGTTCCTTATCTTCGGAGAGGCCACCACCGCTCCGTCGACACCTCGCAGAAAGTTGGTGTTGTTTTCAGAGAGCAGCAAGTAGTACCCTGAAAAGAAAGATTTTTTCAAACGAATGAATATTGTAAAACTAGATATCATCATGTTCCCCTGATTATCTCACGACATTGCTTTATCTCACGACGTTAGGATTAAAGCTAGTATGAATAAACTGGAGGCTTCTGAAACATAACATTTAGGTGCCCATGGCTTGCTTGGGTTCTTCTATTCTTTCCCCTTTTGAAGGTGTCACAATATAATAGTTACCACAAAACGCACATCTACCTTGTGGGAATGAATTGCGTCTGCAGCCCGTTTGCAGATGATGCCTTTCATGTTGAAATCTTAAGGATGAACGTGTACCGAAGTGTTCGTTTAAATTGAGTTTCAGTTGCTTTCACCAGAAGGACATTTGTACAAGGTATTAGGAGCAGAATAAAAAGTTCAGCTACTAATACCGGCCTTTTCCGTTTTTTTCCTGTGCCTGCCCACAAGCCCATCCCAATACATGAACGTGACTGACTATGCATGGCTGCATTGACTGCTATTGACAACCCTGGAATAAAGTACAACTTCCCCAAAATTCTACCGAAGAGTTTTGCAGCTCATACTTTATTCCCTGTTAGCGCCCAATAGTGCCGCCACGGAAAAACAAACTGCCCGAACCCATTACCGCCTGCACTTAGGGAGTTCGTGCAGTTAACAGCGCGAGCATATGGCCGGAGTAGTTATATGAGAACTGTGTCGCACGCACAAAAGTTGCGGATTGCTTTAGACAATAATCAGAAAGCGTACGCTGCGGCCGGTGTGTGACAAACCTTCTAGTGCTGACGCAAAAAAATATTATCTTCTAACATTTGTCCTTTCCCCATCCCGAAAACATCCATGTGAGGCTTAAACTACTGTCGAATGGCTTCAACACGGCCGCTCGATGGAAACATGGTCTCCATCAAGCGGCCGTGGCTTGAACATCGTTCCGATATTTTTCCTGGAACAACACCCGTTGCAATTTTTATTGGCAAAGTTACATTGTATGTCTTAAATCAGGTTAATGACACGGCTGCCATGCTGGCTCCAGCGGTTATCGGTAAAGTTTCCCTCAGGAGAGTATCCTTGTACACGAGTGCCGTGCTCCTCCGGGGTACAAAAAGAAACGTTTTTTGTACGCGGCGTGCACTTACCATTAGTCCGATAGTCGGCTCCTCTCGGCGGCCCCAGAGGATTGGAACCTATCACTTCCCGCCGCCAAGCAGCGTTGACACGATTCGAAATGTGGTTGAGGTTCCAGCCACACACGCCTGCGCTGAAGTCGCATTGGCCGCAGTTCAGCTCATCGGCGCCGTTCTTACAGTCACGCACAAAGTCGCACACGCGTTCCACGGAGACCGCCTCCTTGCTGTCTCCACAGTTGAACATTTGCGATGGCCGAACTGTAACAATACGGGTGTGAACAAGTGATTTGGGGAAGTTCTCATGAGTATATAAAACAATTAAATTGTGACGATACATATTGCACATATTAGTCGTTCCCTGGTTATGAGCATCGCCACTGTTGTTATCGCGGTTATACTATAGGAGTTCATCAGCGCAGGCATGTCTAGTTTACAGACGCCTTAACTTCTTTCATTCATTGATGGACTATATCAGCCGAAATAATTTCAATAAAGTGTTTAGATCTTCGGGCCCGTCAGCCTACCTGCTCACAGCGTCTTCCTACCCCCTTTCGAAAACAGCAGGGGCGCCGATTGGCATTTTTCACTCCATACAGAAATGGCGGCAAGTGAAATGTAAAGCTGGGAGCGCAAAGCTTAAAAAACGCATTGTTTAATCTGTGAGGCTGCTCGGGGCTTTGTTGGCGAGGCATATATACCTCGCGACTTTCCCATAAGACGTTCGAAGGATTGCATTTATGAGAGATCTTGTAACTTCCGGAATCTTTAGTTTTTTGTGGCAAAACTGTTTATGTTAAACAGTGACGTTCGAGAGTCCCGGCATGTTTCAAATAGAAAAAATAGCCTAGCTATGATGTAACGAAGATAGACAAGGGAAATAGGGCGTAGAATACTGTGCACAGTGCTCATTTGTTCTGGTTGTACTTCAAATTTTATTAACCGATTAGCGTTTACCGGTTAGCGCAGGAGCGGATAGCCCTTTATAAACACACACATATATCCACAGCCATTCTTGGCATTTGCACTACCCATAGTTGACATGAACAGAATATCCTGAGGTTGCGCATGGTCTGGGCACCAAACTAATTAGAAACAAAATTCAGAAAACACTAGACCTCATACCTCAGTAGAAAATCTATGGAAGCATCACGCTGTTACCAGCATTCAACTTCCATTAAAACCTGTGTGTACAGCTGGCATTTCAGAAGCAATTATTACATAACATTTTCCCCATAAAACGCGACTGATTCCCGTTGCTGTTGCTATTCCCTTTATTTAGTAATGGCCTAGAAGTTGCGTATTTATAATAGGGGACCCATCGGCGTCTCTAAAAAATAGTTCCGAAAAAAGATTAGCATGCCACACGAGCGCGATGGTAAGTATTCTTCGCATGTAAGAGCTCATCAACTGCAAATTTATTTACATAGTTGATACGTGCCATATGTATAGACGACATATTAAATTCATAATCAAGTCAATGATGGCTTTGTTCAGATGGCAATTCTCCCAACGCTTTCGCTTAGATGAAGTGGCAGCGCGTCCAGCCTTGTTAAGGCTCAAATTACGAAATAAGCTCGTTCACAGTGAAACTGGCAAGATATCGGAAATTTAACTAGCTTTTGAAATTGGGAAGCCACTCTAATGTCAATGACCTAATGAACGCTTCCAAGAATTTTTCGAGGTCAGCCAACTACTCTAGACATGACGGCGTATCGACGATAGAACGTAAACGTGCAATATCGCACGATCACAGTGTTATTTTTTCAACCCTCCACTACCCCTTTCCCAGTGCACACATAATAGATATGTCACATCTAACTTTATTTTTAGCCCTGGTCCTACTTAAATTACAGGGGTTTGTGTTCTGATAACTTCGTAGCTCACAAACATCATTCGTTCCACGTTTGTATTCGTTTCAATACATTGGAAGCAATTCTGGTGCTTCTTTTTATACCACAGTAAAAAAAAAGTTTCTATACCTTTTTAACCAATTTAGCTCTACGACCTCAAATGCAGGCATTTTTAGACGACGAAACATTACAAATAGGTATTACGTTTTCATCAAATAAAATACAATGTCCCTTGGCACCGGGCATAGCGATGTCGCTGCGCTGAAGTATCCGTTAACCTGAAGAGAGTATTGATGGTGTTTCAGCTCCTCGTGTAATCAGAAAACGGCGTGTAAATGCAATTCATCATCATCATCACCATCATCATCATTATCAGCCTACTCCGGTACATTGCAGGCCGAAGACCTCTCCCACTGACCTTCAGCCACTCCTGTCCTGCACTGCTCGAGTCCAGAGTTTACCCTCGAATTTCTTTATTTCACACCTCCATTGGAAAAATGGCCTTCCCCTTCTTCTAGACCCAATCCTTGGTATCCACTATGTTACCCTAATTGTCCAGCGGTTGTCGGTTCGTCTCACTGCTTTGCCAACCCAAGTCCATTTGTTTTTCTTTATTTGAACTATGATATCTTCTACTCTAGCAAGGCCGTAAACGACAACCTCTCCCAGACCCACAATTAAGCCTACATGCGGCTCTGGGACTTACTATCCATTCAGGCGGCGCAGGAATTTCTACTATTCATAAATTACAAGGAACGCTATTACAAACCGCGCACCTCATCAAACGCATTGCTAATCGTCGACAAGGACTGAAAGAAAATGACCTCGTGCGCATAAATCAAGCCCTCCTAATTAGCCGCATCACATACGGAACTCCATATTTGGCTCTCAAAAATACTGAAATACAAAAACTTGACATAATCATCCGGCAAGCCTATAAATTAGCACTAGGTCTTCCGCCGACAACTTCCACTGCCAAATTACTACAGATGGGACTTCATAACACCTGGGACGAACTTCGAGAGGCACATCATGTCAACCAGATCGAACGGCTCAACCTCTCATACACTGGCTGTCATCTCCTCCGTCGCCTCGGCTAGCAACTACCTGCCACCCATCACCCCCGCCAACGCATCCCTCTGGAACTACGCGATTGCATTTCCGTCGCCCCAATACCCAGGAATATGCACCCCCTTCACAACCAGGGTCGCCGACAAGCCCGGATTCGAATGCTTCGCAAGATGCTTCAAGTCAAGCCACGAGACACCCGCTAGGTTGACGCCGCAAAATATGCCGATAAACCAGCCTTCGCAATTTCAACAGTACAACACCGAGGAATTGAATTGACTTCCGCAACAGTAATTGGCAAAACTCTACAACTGCAGAAGAAATCGCAATAGCCCTCGCAGCCACTACATCTCAAGACATTATCACCATAGTCAGAGATTCGCAAGCTGCCTGTCTCCATAACGCCGCCGGTCACATAGCTCCCTTAGCCCTCCGCATCCTACAGTCCACCCCTAACCCTCCTTACGTCTACATTCTCTGGACCCCTGGACATGAGTCTCTGGAGGGGAATGAGGCGGCTCATGCTACCGCCCGCGCGCACATCTACCGGGCGTTGCCCTTCAACCCTCCAGCATCACCGTCGGAATTCCACCATTCTGTACCTCAAAAATTCAAAGACATCTTCGAGCATTACCGCCTCGAACGCCGCATCTTTCCCCCGCCCCACGACAAGTTGACGAAGGAAAAAGCCACCACGTACCGCCGCATTCAAACCAACACCTACCCGCACGGCACCCTCCTCTACGCCATTCATCCCACCTCCTACTCCGCCACCTGGAAGTACTGTCCCCAACCCTGTACACTCTACCATATGATTTGGGCGTGCTCCAACACACCATCCCTCCCCCCTATTCCCTCCCCCAACCATGAGCAGTGGGAAGGCATGCTAGCGAGCCTAGCAGCGACCGCCCATGGACTTCTGGACTTCTGGACTGGATTGCCCCTACTACAAAAACTAAAATAAAAATAAAGTTTATTCCTCCTCCTCCTCTCTAATCCAGGAAGCTAGTTTCCTGTCCTGGATTGTCACTCCTAACATTATTCGCTATGACCCATTGAGCCGGTTTAAGTTTCTTTCTAGTTGTTTAGTAAGGCGCCAAGTTTCAGCTCCGTACGTCGTAAGTGGCAGTATGCGCTGTTCTTAGATGTGTCTTTTGAGTGACAGAGGTAGCCAGTTTTCATTATTTAAGAGTGCTTACCGAGCGCTCCCTCTCCTGCGATTGATTTCTCTCGCGTGGTTGGGGTCAGCACTAACCATCTGTCCGAGGTAGTTGTATTCATAAGCTGAAGCGGATGTTTTTGGCATGCTTATTCATAATTTTTTTAGGTTTATTCATATTTATTTTCAGCCCCACGGCCGTACTTTCTGGTTGTAGTTCCTCAAGCATTTTTTGCACGTGTTCTGCAGTCTCACTTAGCAATATCATGTCGTCGGCAAACCTCAAATAACTCAAGTATTCCCTGTTTATCCTTAATCCCATGTTTTCCCACTTAAGCTTTCTAAATACCCCCTCCAGACATGCTGTGAATACTTTTGGCTAGATGGTACCTCGCCAAAATGCAGTTTACGAATAATTACCGGATAACCGTAGTTTTCCTTAGGTACAATTTCTCAACAATAGCATTAAGCATCCGTAGCTACAAACCGAACCTCAGTGGTAAAACGCATAATGTAGAGGGAAAACGGAAGAAGTCTGATAATGAAACATACATGCACATAGTAGTTTAAACAAACTCAAATGGGCGAAAAAGACACCACGAGGAGAAATAGTTGCGCCTCAACAGGTATACTAAACGAACGAGGGTAGAAATGACGCTAGTGATGGGGCAGATATTGTAATTTTGCTAGTAGACTATATTGTTTTCCTGCCTGGCTATTACATGTACAGTGAGACTGAGAACGTATACATACAGACACACAGACGGATAGGGGAACGAAAAATAAACAGAGACAAAAACATGGATGTGCGGAGTGCTATGCTGATTTAACGTGTAGGTGTATGGTTCAAGTTCATCTCAAATTGTGGTTTTACACGTGTAAACTCAAGTTCATCGGAAACTTTTTACATACCTCCACTGTAGAGCACACTGTTGTTGAGGGCTGTGAAATATTCTAGGCTATAATTGTATTTTTAATTGTGACTGAATCTCGGCGCAGGGTCCTCTTTTTGTTTTCTGGGTTTACGGTAACAACAGCCACCTCGGCAGGGAACTGAACCCACCAGCTCAGTTTTAAGTTTATCCCCGGCTTACTTGCTGATAATGAGCAGTGAGCAAATGAGAAATGGACAAACAGTGTGGCAGAAAGAGAACACGTAATGGCAAAGAGACCAGTATTCTTTCAGTTTTCCAGAAGGACTTTTAAAAGACAGCAATCTTTGAGGGGACTCAACAAGGAATTAAAGATTTTGTTGCAGGCAACCACTGACGTGTAAAGGTCCCAGGGGTTTTTGTTGTGCAATCTGATTTACGGAACGGATGACGCAGTGCTCACCAAATTTGTGGCACGGCTAAGCAACCACCGTGCAAACACGCGATAATTTTATCAGCCGTGCGAAACTCACCAGCATCAGCGCAGCTCTTTTCGCTGACGAGGACGTCATCAATTGCCACGAAGCCTTGCGGGTTACTTCCGGAGATAGCCGTCACAGGGGCGAGCTGCGAGCCAGAGTACATCAAATAAACTGCTAGTCAGTTTTGCCATGGTCTCGAAGAACAAGAAAGTAGAACATTTATGTATACTTTTACTGAAAAATTCATTTTTATTTACAATGAAATACTTTCAATGCATCCATGTCATTGCATATAGTAGTGGGTAACAAAAATTTAACAATGTTTGATATGGCCAGCCTCAAAAATTAAGGATCAAAATTGATGGCGATCGAGGCGGGCAGGTCGAGATGGTTGCATTCTAAAGCGGTCTTTGGCGTCGACAAATTGAAACGGAGATTAGCTTGTCAGGACGACACTTCAACATTGTATTTCTCACCAATACGTGAGAAACATATGAGAATTGTGAAACAGGTTTTATTTTATGGCTGGGTTAGTAAAGCAGAACGTAAATAACAGAAACTAACCGGTAAATTTTTTTCTTACCGGAAAGGTTTAAGTAGATTTTATTTGAAACACAGTTAATGTATGGGCGTTATTGCAGAGACATAGCAGCACGCTTCTGGGCGCGGTTCTGAGTGGAAGTGGCAAAAAGTAATGAATAAGGGTGCTAATTAAGTGCAGTACATATTTTTTATCTGTCGATAGTTCTGTGAAACAGTACTGTAGAGGTAACGTGGGCTGGGGAAACGTTACGGCTCAGGGAGCCAACCTTGCAGTCTGCATTTTAGGTTACATAAACCGCATTAGTTTTCCAGAAAGATTAAAGCTAATCAGAGTGCTGGGGTATATGCACTTTTAATGGCGACAAAAAAACTATATTTCAGAAGGTATAGGGGAGCAAAAGCTGCAGTTACGGTAAGGGCTATTCTTGCTGCTTTGCATTGACCAAGTGAAGGGTTGTACCCTCCGTCGCACACAAAAAAATGGTGCTGAAGGTACCGATCTGCAATTTCTTCTTCTTTTAAATATACGCTCGGGCGGACGAAACGTTATTGGGGCTGACTAAACGAATAGCGTAACGTTTTTTGTACTGCTAGAAGTTGGCGTCACGCTTTAGAAGTCATGTAATAACGTTGTTGAAATCAACAATTTTGTTTCAGTCACAGAACACGCACCATAAGAGCAGACCATGCTGGTTTTAAATAAAAAGATTGCTTTAACACCTCAACGTTATTAATAGATTAGGCTGGAAGCTGGACGTGACTTTGGAGTGCCCATAAATGTAGGTTTGTCCATTCCTTTGTTTTTGTGTGTTTCTTGTTGTTCGCTGCCCCAACGCCAGTTTGTGGTCGGTGGTATAATTAAGCGTTGCTGGCATTGCGGCCGTGTCTCGAGTGGGAGTTAGGTCGCCGTAGAAGCCTGGTCCTCACAAAGGCCTTGGTACATTTGTAACCTTATCGTCGTTTGCTATGCCTCAAATCATAACGGCTCATCTTGCCCTCTACGTTTCCTTTACTGCACGCCAACTGCAGCAACGCCAAGAATTTAGCAACTCGACAAGCAAGAAGTTGCGAAAATATTTAAGCACGTCATGCCAGATATTTTAACTCCGTCTACTTTCTGTTTCGAACGGTGAATTTTTAACCGCAACATACCGGTCAATGCTTCACTGCAAGCGCTGCAAATCTGCCTGACAGATAATTCCTTCGTCCCACTTTAATCTTCTTCTTCTGTGTCAATTTAAACTTGCTTTCTCACTTTCCTGCGCATACCACTACACATGGAACAAAGCTGTTCATTGTCGTATTGTCCTCCACATTCACTAGGGCTTCTCAAGGACGGTTTCCAATGAAACATCCAATATGACAATGAAAGACAATGAAACATCCAATATGATTCCTTTATGTGTGCTCGTAATTGAGTTTTTTTAAACCGTTGAACCTAGGAAGCACAAACATATTGCGGAAATTTCTTACAGGGTCACTGAAGTTATTTGTAACCATTGCGGTATTACTGCGCAAATTGTAGTATCGACCACTCTCGCTGCGTTTACGCGAATTTATTCAGTAAAGAAATAAATTCGAAAGCGCTGTGCTCCTCTTTGTATCCTCCTTGTCAACTTTGTATGACGTTTCGTATGACTTAAAAACAAGATGGCTTGGCTTGACTGCGCTTCTATGCTGCCTGTAGCGCTGCTGCACGGCGCACCGACCCTCCCACAGAATCAGTCGGAACAGCGCTCTGTCGGCCGGCAGCCCGCGGGTCGTCACAATTCGTTCGCTCAGTTAGAACTAAGCCACGGCATGCTTGTGTAAGGAAGAATGTGCCTTTACATTGCTACTTTATAGACTGTACCAAGATCTAAGTCCAAGTCGCTGTATACATGTGCACAAGCGACGCTTGGCTGACTCTTACGCTTGTAGAAAAGTCTAAGGCCCAATTGAAGGCGAGAGAAGAATCAGCAAATTTAATATATGGTGTAAAGAATTAAAGTCAACCGAGAGCTTTATCGCACAGCGTAAAACCAGAGTGCGGGAAGCGGGTTTTGCGCTGGGGGAATTAGCACAGCGGTTAACAGCACGACCACACATCCGCGAAAGTTTTCCCTTTTAAGGATGAAGTCGCTAGACATAACATGTTGTAAGAATTTGAAAAATGCTTACTGCGCGAGCGCTACACAAGAAATAATCATTTATGCTGCTGTAAATGCTAATGTAAACTGGCTATACATTATATCTTTGAGGTTATATAACGCCCCTGGCATCACTGGAATGGAGCACTAGGTATATGTCGCTAGATCGAGATCCTGAAAGTGAATGGTTTTTTTTTTTGTTCTTGAAGTTGAAGTTCAGTTATTTGGTGTTGGGCAGCTTTTTCTATGCTCAGTTCTCCATTTTCGCGCTGTAACGTTCATTGCTCTACGAGCGATCGATTTCGCACAACGCGTGCCCACTGACACTGACGAGCTGGGGAGTTCTCGTTGGCGAGGTGTTGCCCCAAGCACCGCCGACTTGCGGGCAGAGTACCGACCTTGACCTGGTGCGAACACGCCTCTTACGATACAGGCACGAGCCAAGCAAGCTCCAAAGACCAGGCCAAAGCGCCTCACATTTGAGCTTCTCCGGCGTCGCGGAGGACGTTCATCCATTGCGTACGCCTCGGCTAGTGATTGTTACGATTAGAAGCCGTACTGGTAGGCTTATCTGACGCATTTTAGAGCCGACACCATAGCAGAACCGCGGTAATGCCGATTACTGAGATATCGAGAATGCCCATTCAACTGTAGCACCACATGCCAAGCATGTCTTTTTCACAGAACTGAAACCAAAACTGGTTTGAATTTTAATCTTGGACATCGTCCAATCCCGTAACCCCTCGTATTGAGTTCACTTGTCAAAGTTGGTGAGGCGCCCGCAAACCATGCATTATAGTTTGTATTATTACAGGTTTTATAAAATGAATACCGCCTTATCGCCCTGGATGAACAATAACAATTGTGTATGAGCCAGTCTACGCAGCGCAAGCAAAAACAGGTGCTCGACAAATTCAATTCAGTCTCCCTTTAAAATCTAAACTTACCCGTCGGGGAGGAGATGGCATCTGGTACCGTTTCCAGACACCTTTTGCCTCTTTTATCTGCTGATTCTGAATGTAGAGTTGGACCCCTTCAGTCAGCGATGGCAGGTAGTACCAGAGGGAGGCACAGTTATACCGAAGCGGCTCTCGGAGTGCCAGCATCGTCATGTTATCTTCTGAGCCAGTGCTCTTGTACAGCATGTAGTAACCTACAAGCAAGAAACACAAACGCCGCACGTGATCAGTTGAGCAATGATTAGAATGATGTGCACAGTGAAATTCCCGTTTCTTACAAGAATATTAATATACGCTTTATCATCACGCATTTAAGAAAAAATAAGAAGACAGAGCTCTAAACAGTGTCCAGCACACTGGATGATGTTCGCTCGCACCAGGTCCCTGGCCCCTAATGGAGCTTGTAGTATACGTGCAGCAAGCTAAAAATTCCCCGCATTTCCCCGAGGGGAAGAATGTGAAAGTGCGAATGCACGAGTTGAATTTGCGCGGTTCGGTAATGTTCGCGAAGAGAGAGATCACACACACACACACAACTACAAAGAAAGAAAGATGCATTTATTCACAGACACCTATTTGTGTTGTCGTTGTACTTGATTGCTAGAGCGGATCTCAGCTTTGAAATTTCGTGTCAGTACTCCTTTAAGCAGGTGCATTAGCCCTTCTCACGCCCGATTCTTGGCCAATCCCCCACGTGGGTATGTGCCATGTCAGCGGCCAGGCAGCGCGCGCCCATCTCCCCCCGTTGCCAAGGAAGACGAGGAGATTCCTGGCCAATCCCCCCCGTGGGTATGGGGTATGTGCCATTCGCACGAGTGCGGACATCGCCGGTGGACGCAGGTTCAGGGTCGCTTAAGAAGTGCATTCGCACTTAAAAGCCACGGATTACTCCCCTTGGTGTAAACGAACAGAGATTTGTGACGTTTCACTTGGTCCATGCTTTATGGGATCCCGTAAACAAAGAAGCCTTTTTTCTATTCATTAAAAATATACAAAAAATTTTTGCCCTCAAAACTATGGAAGGCCGAACAGTGCCCGATAGGTTCTGTTTATGCTCGTGGCTTTCTTTCGAAGATTTATTAGATAGAAGTTGGATTACTGCTTCCGAATGTTTTGTACAGGGGGGGGGGGGGGGGGGGGGGGGGCAGTTGACGTAAGCTGCTCGGATCCCATACCCACGAACAATTTTGCGCCTCTCTCTCCAAACATCCAAACACCTCTCCAAACAATGTCGTTAAAGTAATGCTAGAGAGAAATAAATGTCACTTTAGCGTAGCTCACGACCAATACTAATAAATCTAACCACTCAAATACAATGGCTGTATACCTTATTGACATGCAAAATGCCTAACATTTATTGCGCACTATTACATTTCTGGGTGTTTTTGTAAGCTTTAATGCACCCGCCCGCGGTGGCTCAGTGGCTAAGGCGTTGCGCTGCTGAGCGCGAGGTCGCACGTTCGATTCCTGGCCGCAACGGCCGCTTTTCTGATGGTGGCGAAAATTGTTGTTGTTGTTGTTGTTGTTGTTGTTGTTCCTTTTTTTTTTTTTTGGCGCATACCCACTTGGGGGATTGGCCAGGATGAGGAGATATATTGGGTCTAATGTGCCCGATTTAGGAGACTAAATTTTGGAGAAAAAAAATTGTTGATCAGAATGATTGCACAACAAATACAGGAATTTGTAGAAGAAAAGTGTGCACTATGCAGGAATTTGCAAGAAAAGGCTATGCGGGAAAAACGCCCGTGTGCACGAAATTTTGGCGCACGTTAAAGATCTTCAGGTGGTCAAAATTATTCCGGAGCCCTCCACTACGGCGCGCCTCATCGCCTGCACTGCGTCGGCGCGTTAAAACCCTACAATAAATCATGCTGTAATTTAGGTGTACTTACCCTCTTCAGTCCCTGTCGTGTGATCGCGCTGAAGCATGTCGAAAGATCCCGCCCGTTCCACGTCAAACATTTCTGGACTTCCTGCATGAAGCACAAGGAACGGGAATAAGGAAAGTATGCCGACAGCGAATAACAAATTATCGTTACTGTCGTCTTGCTGAGAATAATTCGGAATCTTCAAAACTTTTTCGCCTGCTCTTGCCGAAGGCTCAAATAAGAATACCTGCAACGCGTCGCCTTGTTCCCTTTGAAAGTTCACTCATTCTTTGCTGGCCATACAAATATGCAACGGCGCTAAGGTCTTACCAAGCGTGTACAGGCGCTGTCAAAAGTAACGGGAACACGGTCTCCTAAGTTTACAGGAAGTTCCACTTCTGGAAACTGCCAGGCTGCGTTAGTGTGCGATTAAGGGAGTTATCACTAATAGTAAAAGCATCGTGTAAAGGGGTAATGGCTGTCATAAAGCCAGTAAGACCAATTTTTTGTGAGACCTTGTTCCAATTACTTATGACTTCACCTGTACATGAACAGCAGAACGGAGAAATAAAAGGACCAGAGGGATTACGACGGGGCCTTCCTAGCCCTTCAATTATACCATATCTTCCCTTCTCACTGCTCTTGACGTCGGTGATTCTTGTAGCCATATAAGAACAGTAACTTCAGATGAAAGGACCAAATCCTGTTTAACACGACAACGCTCAGCGAATAAAATTTCATACGCGGTGTTTGAGACGCCAGAAAGGGAAGATAAATCCCATAAAATTGAGACCAAAGCCCAGAGACTTGTTTTTGATACGCTGAAAGAGTTTTTTCATGGGAGTAGTCCAGAAAGGCTCCGACAGAGGTCTTCTGGCAGCTCGAGAGTTACGCCCGCAGGTGGGACCTCGCGCGGTGGCATCGAATCGGTATCATTTTAGTTGGAAAACAGGGAATAATTTTTTCTTTCCTCCTACATTTGGCCATTTTATTCTTCATAAAATGTTGCGCGAACAAAATGATCTCTTTGTTGTCATTTCTGAAAACTGCACACTTTTTGAAGTTGCTTCGAATTCTCGCGTGTCATGTTTGGTACAGTGGGCCTTCACTGATGGCAAAATTTTTGAATCGCGTTTGATAGGCTTTCTAACACACCTATCAACTGCTCCAAGTGCTCCAGGCTCTGGCACATGTATCTCATACACCGTACTATGGCCATCTGCGTCATTAATGCGTGGAATGTCGACAGGCTCCACAGCCATCAGTTGAAGGAGCGGTCATTCAAGCTGATGATATTGCCAACCGATGAGAAAACCTGATCTCCACAGGAAAAGCGCCGACAGTATTACCGAGCAGCTTCCCTTCGCCTTCGGCAAAGAATACGAAGGTCACGCCGAATCAGCCCCAAGATAACGTTCGAAGAGACATGGCAAGCCATCTTCCACTTTTGACGAGCAAGCGACTTCAACTCAGGAGCTGCGCACCAAACGCTAGGATGTTTAGCGCAGCCCCGAAATGCAATGTACCTCTCTGCCTGTAAAAGCAACGCAGCGGCTCCTTCGAATACCACAAGCCATGACACTGTAGTTGACAAGAAAGTAGCAGAAAGCCCACTGAACCATATATCATGCATTTATTTACATTTATAAATGTGTAATGATTTGGAATTTCATTTTTATTTTTGCAGGAAGGTAGTCATGTTAGCTCTAATTAAACATACATACGTGTCTCAAATTTTTATTTCCCTTGAATCCTGTTTCACCTTTGTGGGGGTAAAGGTTAGGGAAGGTTAAATACTTACACATATGAATAATTAAACGAAACGTTGCAGGGTAAATATGTTGTTTAACAACGAAGCTGTGCATGGCTAACCCCCGGTTTTTAATTCCGGTGAAGCCGCTTTACCGGGCACCGTTACTAGGCTCCTCCTGGCCACCACTGACGCTTTTTTCACAAGTTTTTTACCCATAGCCACTACCAATGCCTCTTTTACAAGTAGCGCAATCGGTTGATAACGACGCTAGCGGCGTTATCACAAGTTTAACTCCCATTGGCACGGACGCGCGTCGTTTTCTGAGCAACAAGAGCGGGCATTAAGTAGGGTTGTCGCGCACAGAAGCCCTAACTGACGCAAAAACAAGAGAACGCCACTGCCGCGGACTGTGCAGCCGCTGTCATTTCCGTTCCACGTTACAACTCGTCGAGTAGCTGTGAATCCCTCCCAGATGAACAGAAACTTAACCGCTTGGAACGCCGTCCTGAGGCAATCATTCTTGTTCAGCTTTAAGGACTTTCGTAACATTTTCGCATGTCTTTCACACCTAAGTAATCGGTCGCCAGTTGGTATGGGAAGGTGGGGGAAAGGGGGCGGGCACATGCAGCTAAGCTCATTCCCTCGCCGTTGACATGCCCCTTATGCTGGTGGAAGATTCAAATATGGACATCTCATGGCCCAGTACGGACTGTCTGCTGACTTCCATGGTCGAGCGGTTTGGGTTTGTGTGCTACACAGAGTAATATGTAATATGCGACCTTCGCTTGTCATGAACAAAACCTGTCTCACATGTCCATACTGTTCTCGTCCTCTATGAACGAAAACCACGCTTGAAATTTGTGTATTTGCAACGATGTATTGCCCCTCCTGCAAAAATCCCAAATGGGATTGGCAGTATGTTAAAATAAATAAATAAATAAATAAATAAATAAATAAATAAATAAATAAATAAATAAATAAATAAATAAATAAATAAATAAATAAATAAAATGCCTACCATGAGGGAAGCAAACGGACCGCCGCATGTTTGTCCGGTAGTATAAAGCTTGTGCCTTCTAACTTTAATTGAGCTAATTATCTTGCAAATATGCTCAATCACAAATTAAAAACGTGTTTTTTTTTCTTGCGCTCCTTGAACGGCGCACACCTTCGTTTCTCCTCCTCCTTAACAGAGGGGAAAGGCACGGATGTTTTCAGCATAATGGCATTTAAAGATGTAAGAGAAAAATGTCACTGCTTAAAAGCTCATGCTTCAGTGACTAAACTTTTGAAAATTGTTTTTCATCAAGTTTAAACTTCTCTTGTCGGTGGCCATCGATCGCAATACTTAATTTTACTCTTATTGACAGTTTTGCAAGCTTGTACACCTTCGTTAAACAGGTTGAAAGGAACCTCATTACTTCAAAGGAAAGATTATCTCTAACTAAGCAATGAGAACTAAGCAATGAGAATAACGGCACTCAGAAGTCGAGCAGAATTACCTTAAACGTTGCTGCTACATTGGCTGACTGTTCTCCTCTGCGCGTGAAAAGTTTTCTTACACTGTAGCTCAAATGCTTGTTTGATTTTAAACCCTACACGAACCAGCGCTAAATACCCAGTCCTTGCGTATTGCCTGACTTTTTCCGGTAAAATGCATAACCTAACTAAAAAATATTTTATTTTACGTAGGAAACCTCCGCTCAAAAACAAAATTCCTCTGGCGCAATGAAACGGCAAATTCCATAGCCATGATGTCGGCCTGCTGAGTTATCGTTATTTTTTACTCACCACGTTTCACTTGCAAATTCGTGATAATTAATTAAACAAGTAAAATATACTGTGACTTCCACCTATAGCCTCGACTGCTGATCTTGAAATTGATTCCTCTAGTTGGTTACGGCCTTACAGAATTTAACTATTTGGAATCTCACTGGTTCGAGCGCACTGCCGTGAGCGTGCGATTGGTAACGTTAGTTTCACGGCGTCAGTGATGAAATCAAGACACAGTACCCAAATGCAGCACCGCAATAGAGAAACCGTCACCGCCGTTACGTTACGATTGTGCATAGAGTGTGAGCATACTTTTCCCTCCTCCCTTTTGGTGAAGTAGTTGTACCGCATCGACCAAATGGCGCTCGGTAGTTGGTTTATTTCCGACAGACCTACTGGCTCACTTAGACGCGTCCTGTAGTAAACGTACGCATCTAAGGCGGCGCGCGCTATACCGCTTTTCGCTTAAGCTATTTACTAAAAACAATATTATCTTCTACACTTACACCGTTTTGTATATATATATATATATATATATATATATATATATATATATATATATATATATATATATATATATATATATATATATATATATATATATATATATATATATATATATGTGTGTGTGTGTGTGTGTGTGTGTGTGTGTGTATAACTTCATTAGAAGCACACAACTAAAACAGCTTGAATTCACTGAATGGAGCGGTAATTCAAAATTGCCTAGAGTTGCAAGTTGTTAAAGCTGGTTCGTCATATCACGCTGAATGTCTGGTTAGCTAACAGCGTTGCTATACGAGTTTGTTAGAGTTGTGTCCGCAGTTTTTGGCTTTTTTCGGGGCTTCCCTATTTGTGGGCTCATAGACGACTCCCTGCTTAACAATAAGTTTTATGTGTATGGTCAGTGTTGCAATTTTTATACTTTTATGAATGTTTCCGATTCTGTTGTCTCGGCATTGAATCTTTCGCCCGTTGAGATGGATTGGTAGCACGTTAAGAAGCCATTGTTATAAAAGTGCTTTACGTCTTGATTGTCACACGGTCAGCATCACCCGAGCTTACGCTGCAAACGAAGCAGCACTCGCACTTTCATTTTTAATAATGGACTGAATTGATTTGCAAATATCACATCGGGGCCTCCTGATTCATGCAAAATACTAGGCATTTTCGCTATTTCACAGACATCCTCCTTCGAAACAGCGAGGGTGTCGCATTACAACAAAGTCCAACTTGCCGTCTGAGAGCGCCATCCAAGGCAAGCATTCCTCCTCGAAGGTGCAGTAATCTGAGGAGAAAAGAAGAAACTGAAATAAGCAGAAACGTAAAAAAGAAAACAATCAAAGTTCAAGCTTTCCGCTTGAACAGTGTTGATAGTTGACTTTGTAGATGCAGGATTTCTGTCACACACTATTCTTTTCTCTCAAAAAGTGAACAGCCTAAGGGCAATTTTTAAGGGGAACAATACTGGTGATGTTGCCGGCTAACTGTATACACAACCATAAATACTTTGTGATAAATTCACACGCCTATTGTAATTGTCGGATTTGATATTCTGTGTAAGAGGCACTTAATAACGTCTGGTTTCATATCTGACCCATTGTCGCCGCTGTCTTCAACCAGCACGGCACATTGGCTGAAAACTGCCGATAAGGATGCGAGCAGGGTTGCATATAAAATTTTAGCGGGTAAAACAAAACGTTTGCATAAAATAACCAATGTGGCTTGCATGCTTATAACGTCTTTTGTTTTACGGGAAGCTTTGGCACAATGATTTAAGAAATCATACTTTACTAATGAGTATAATTGCCATGCTTCGTCTTACTGAATGGGGGACATTCGCCTTCGGCGAAGTGGATGTCATCTATCAGAACTCCTGACTCTTCCTTCACTCGAGTGGGGGCGAGTACTTCGAAGACAAGCTGGAAAAATAAAAAGAAACACAATCAGGCTTACCGCACTTATAGAGACACAACTTTGCCTTCGCTTCTTTTTATTATATGCTCGCGCAATTTTTTGAGATTGCTGCACAAACCATTTTTGGTTGCATTGGGTGTACAAAAGCTCCTCATCTGAATATTTTTTACAGACATTAACTGTGTTTCAATACGTGCCGAACACATCCAGTGTCATGTGTTTGCTTTAAACAAATGCCTGCAAAAAATTAATGTTTTTGCTTACAAAAAAGGAAAACGGCGACTCACATTCCAGTTGTTTCTTGAGGAGATGGTGACAGTGCGGGCATTCCACCAGTCCCCGTCGGTGTTGCTGCTGACTGATAATAACGGGTCTTTAAGCGCTGTTTCCCTTGTGAACCTGCAGAAGAATAGCACGGACAAGAACGTGAGGGCACAATATTTTAAGGTGATCCCCTAAAAGAGCCACCAGGCATAATGCCGCATTCCTTCCCAGCCTTCTCCTGTGTCGCATTTTTTTTTTTGCGTTGCAAACAAAGTGATTCTGTTGTTTTCTACAGAGCACTTTACGGCGAAGGCTTCTGAAGACTGGATGATATCTTTGCCTACTATTTTTGTTATTTCAAAACACGGTTTCTAAGTAAAAGTGAATTCTCTTGTTAGTTTATGCATCTGAAGCTGCTTTCCAAGTAACTGACTTTTACTTCGTCATGTTCCGTCAAGAGCAAACGTTTGCAGACCACGAAGGGGGCAACTGCGGGTTATTTTTTCGGTCGCTCTGCAGCCAATGGTTTTGTACGCTGTAATTTTGCAATACTTTTATATTTGTGCGACATCTCCCATGTATACCACGGTTTCTAGGCTAACACCGGATGAGAACCTAACGTAGCTATTTTTGTGGTCCGTAAACTTCTACTCAAGGTTGTGTATATAGATTAGTGAAAAAAATATAAGCAAACCTTAGCTTGACTGAACTAGGTACATATCTAATGATAGCTGCAATAAACGCACAAGGTTTTAAACCATTAAGCAATCATGGGGCGCGCATTGCTCTTACAGCCTAACGTGCTGTTTCCTTGGGAAGTGCAGAACGTGAGAAACGCCCAGACGGCGACTTCCGATTAATGGCCACACTGTTTTGCACACTTTTTGAGCTCCTGCGGGGAAATTCTACCCACATTCGGTGCCTGTGATTCATACGGTTGTCTTTCGGAGCAAAACTTGGATCTTTTGCTCCGCATAGGGACAGAAATAAACTGTACCAAGTGGAAGTCATACCACCCAGGGGCCCTATCCCAATAACCGACACGTCGTCCTAAACTACAATAGGATCTTTCATTACGTGCCAAATAAAACAATTCGGTGGAACAATTTGGTTTTTGGGAGGTCTAAGCACCCGGTTTACGTTCTTCAAAGGAAAGAAGCATATCTCAACCCAGGGTAATACAGGTAGTCGATCCCCAGGGGACAACGTACTTTAGCGAAAGGAAATCATATGCTTTTATTTTCAAAATAGCCAATAAGAATGGGTTATTAAGTAGACGTAAAAGTATGTGTAAGAGGATTAGCTGATTCAGCATGTACTAAAGTATAAATACCAGCATACACGAGGCAAGACTAGGATTCGACTTTTTAGGATTGTTTCCAGGAGCTTGATATCCATTTCCTAACCAGATGCAGAAACAACAAAAAGGCAAGTCGGCCGTGGCATTCGAGGTTTCAGATACGAACTATCCGGGCGACGGCAGCGGTAACTAAATAATGCTGCTCTGTATAGAGTGCTCAAAATTATCATGCTTTTCAGACCATTCAGGACGCGTGATAGCCTATGTACGACGTCCCCCATGTCGTAATAGATGCCACAAAAGAAACTTGTTCGAATCCTGCTTAAAGCAAAGCCTACCTGTAGACGTTTATCTGGCTTCGAGCTCCTCGCCCTCGCCACCAGAAGGTGAGGCAGGTGCTTGGGGTAGGCGGCCGTTGTTGCAAAAACATCCTGGAGACTGGGTGATGAGCGTCTACTGCCGTTGTATTAAGGTACAGGTACGATCCTGGAAGGCGGAGAGTCACGTGTCAGCCCATTCTTATTCTCAGATTAATTACTACAGAGATGCAAAAATTTAATTTGGACCCAAATGCAAGGGAGCTGTACGGCCAACTATATCACATTTTCTTTTTCCTTTTACAGCGGAGAAAGGTGAAGGGATCGCATTGCATTATGGCTTAGTGCTAGATGTATCGCTCTATCCAGGCAGTGCTTTTCAAGCAGGGGCAAGCTCCATGGACCAAATATTTGATGCGAAAAAATTACTTAAATTTTTAATTAAAAATTGGACCTTCTTGGCAAAAAATGCCCTAATGCTGAGATAATAAAAACTGGTCAATAAATACTTAGCAGGACACCACGACTTTCAAGGAAGCCCCTATGAATAAAGTAACCAGCTGAGTTAAAAAAAATTGGTAAATTTTGTGCTGGGTCCTCCGCAATGTGAGACGATGACGGAACCCTTGACCCACAAGACGTCGATTTTTTCGCAGAGTGAAGGTAGGCCTAGAGAATGAGTTCTGGCGTCCGAGTTACAAACCTGTGTTATTTACATGTACCCAGTTCTACAAGAGAACGTTGAGCACGGTGATTACACAGGTATGTATTAGATCAGTAGCAAACCCTTCTACTGCGAATAGCTTGCATGTGGGGTAATAATGGTGATTGGCCGAGCCTTTCGGTCGCAGTAACTGAAGAAAGAAGAAGAGGTCGCGAAGGAGAAAATGTGATGATGATTATGTTGATGATGATGACTACGACGACGACAATAAGGGGATACATGCGTACTACCGGACACGTACCACTGTAGGCAGCACGTCATTACCGTGCATCAGCGTGAACGCGCCGCCTTCTACGCGACACTAATTTTACTAATTTTTGGTGGTACGATGTATTCGGCGGTTAATTCTCAACCGTTTGCACAAACAAGTGTGAAACATGGCGCCGCACGCAATAACGGCGTATCTGTTTCTCAATTCAATTCCAATGCTTTCTCAATCACGACATCGAAAGGAATGTTTAGGCGTCCTAGAATCTTTGTCTTTCATTCATGATACTTCCTGTGAGCTCAGAATCGTTGCCCGCATTATGCAGAAGGTTAAAAAAAATTTTCTGTCGCCTAAGGTGTAGTTTTGAAATCACGTGGAACCATTAATGCGAGGTAACAAATTCAGTCCACGTCATCACGACCACTGTTGATCCCACCGTTTGAGCACCCTGCTAATGCGGTGTCCCGTTTCGTTGCCGTACTGTTTCCCTGCCATATTGTTTTTGCGTTGTTTTCTTGTGTCGCGGTGCTCTCTTGACGTTTCGCGTTTTTGCCGCTTTGTCGTGGTGCGGTATTTTCGCTGCGCTGATTTTTGGACTGCCAATTAGTCGCTGTGCTTTTTGGCCGCTTGCAGTTTTGTCACTGGTTGTTCTCACACGGGCTGTTTGACGCTGTGCCCTTTTGTCACTTTCAGTTGTGGCGCGATTCCGCCTGCTTTGTGTTGTGTCGGACTTGCACAAAATATCCCTTTGAAGAGCCATATGCGCAGCCGTATTGTAGCCGTAACAGAAACAAACTTCCAATAAAGGTAATTGTAGGACGCCCTGCAAAAGCATGGTGATTTCTGTTCACTCTCTCTTTTGGCTCGGTTGCGAATTCACGTAATATTGTAGCCTTGCATTGTATGCGTGGCCCATTCGGAGTGCTATTGAGCAGGGAAAAGAGACGTACTGCACCCGCACACAGTTGTACCTCTGTCCCGGATCATGCAGTACAATATAAGACCGACAGGGACAGGTTTGTCTAAAAGCGCGCATACAGAGTAGCGCGGGAACACACGCCGGTGTTTGTTTTGTTGTGTAACGCCAAAATTAATCGAATTGGCAGACGTCAACCTCACCTCACCTGACCTCGTCATACCGGAAAGTGATCGCATCGTATCATACAGAGAAATTATTAATCAGTACATGTCGGCAAAACAGAGGTGTCCCGCCGCGCATCGCAACCTCACTATAAATGCGTTTTTCAAACGCTCACGTAAGCCTAGTCGGGTTAGTAATAGTAAATTTTATTGCACCGTTATTGAAAAGGCAATGGACACAGGAGAAGGCCGTGTCTTCTACTCGTCTTCATGTCCCCTCTTTCAGTTGTCTGCCAGAAGTCCTTAGATTCTGGCGGCGGCCTCGGCCGTCCAGGCGGCCCGAAATTGCACTTTGGTGTTGGTGCTGAGCAAAGCAGTGTCCAATTGAACCATATGCGTTACAGTTGCGTATTGCTCCTCAGCATTTTCTGCGTTATTTTTATCCTCTTTGTGGTAAAGGTGCGCCTGACCTGCGCATAGCTTACTATCTTCCGAGAATTAGTCGTGGTAGCAGCGACTGAGCCCGACCGCGTTTTGAAAAATGTTCGTCAGTAACTGCTTCCACAGCGTTTTGAAAAATGTTGGTCAGTCGGGCTCAGTCGCTGCTACCACGACTAATTCTCGGAAGATAGTAAGCTATGCGCAGGTCGGGCGCACCTTTACCACATGCTATGGTCGTGTCCCGCAAAAGAAAATAAAATGGCGCAGAAAATGCTTAGGAGCAACACGTAACTGTAACGCATATGGTTCAATTGGAGACTTCTTTGCTCAGCCTCAACACCAAAGTGCAATTTCGGGCCGCCTGGATGGCCGAGGCCGCCGCCAGAATCTAAGGACTTCTGGCAGACCACTGAGGGAGGGGACATGAAGACGAGTAGAAGACACGGCCTTCTCCTGTGTCCATTGCCTTTTCAATAACGGTGCAATAAAATTTACTACTACTACTCCGATTAGCCTTACGTGAGCGTTTGAAAAACGCATAAAAAGTTTTTCTGCCTTTGGTTGAGATATGTTAAAACAACATAACATTGAACATCACAAAGACAACAACCAGCCGGAAGATTGAGAAATCACAAAACTAAAACGGTCGTACTATTTCCTGTGATACGAGCATCGGTCTCAAATGCACTGAAACTTGACTTGGACTGAAACTTGGCTGGTCAAAATTTCTTTTCAGCTTCTCTAAACGAAAAACCGACGCGAAATACACATTTATGGCGTAATTGATCATTCGGCTTCGCTTGAATCTAGAAACAGGAACAATGCCATCACATGGTGCAAATAAGATTATCGCATGGCACAGTTTCAAAAATTTGGTCAACTTTTGTACGAGGCTTTCGTACAAGCTTCATCAATTTGTAATAGGATCTAGCTTCTGTGCAAGTGCTCTCAGATATAGTAGCACAATTTGACGCAGGGAAACAGCGATCACTCTAAGCTGTAGTGCATTAGACTATAAACGTCTGAGACCCGTAGCTGACGTCACGGGCTTCAGGGTGCTACTCAAAAATCTCACCGTCAGTATAGCACAGGGTGTTATTGCACACTACTGTAAAGTATACAGCTAAGCCTGGCTATGACGAAGTTGACAAATATTCGCAATTTTTCGTTATATCCAGGTTTTCGTTATATGCAGGTTTCGAGTCAATGCTCGCCTGAATGAAGCAGAAACTAAACCAAACTGCAAGGCATCAGTGATTGCAAACGCACCCTTAAACGATTTATTTCACAGTGAAGAGCTGCGTGATTTCGCCTGCCGCTTTCCCACGAACCTAATCACTATACACGGCAATCCAAAGAAGCAAGGAAACCTATCCCCGTATTCACAAACGTAACTTAAGTATCAATTTTGCCGTTTGACACTTTTCGATGCCTAACCTGTTTCAAGGACCAAACTTATGCTTACAGGGCGCTTTTCGCTAACTTGGTGCTTTTCGCCGCACTCAAATTGTTAAGAGTGTGTTAGCTAAATACTGTACCGGGCAGTGGCGTTCTTATTTCCCGCTGGCGGAGACGGCATTGAAAATTGTGAGCTTGCCTTTAAAATACTAAAATTTTCGTTTTCTTGCAGCAGAACGTATCAGCGACGCCCCAGATAGCAATGGAGACTCGCGACTACATGCCCACAAGTAGGCCTAGCATCTAACCGACATCGCATTGACACTGTAAACGCACGGCAGTCTGCTGTGCGGGCAAAATTCGCTAAATCAGTTCATTTCTCAGGCCGAGTTTTGAGTAAAAATGTCGAAAACCATGACTAACCAGCTTGCCAACTTCATTACATCAAGGTTAACGTCGCAACGCCTTCATTTCATAAAAAGGTCCCAAACACATGGGTTTCAATAGGGTTCGCAGTGGGGAATTGAAAACCTTCGGTAAATCCAGGAATTCGTTATATAAGGGTTCGTTACATTCAGATTTAACTGTAATATATTGTTTTATACTGCCGTACAATATACTACATCAGAGTACAGTAGAGAAAAGGGGGAAAAGCGTGACATCCGGTCACTCCAACGAAAAATTGCTTCGATGGTTCCTGCTCACGTGGTGCAGCCAGTATTGTTTGGGAACCAAATATTGCACATCACTATGACCTGAAGGCCACTGACCTTTCATATCGTGACGCGTATGGTCCCTGATGCCTATACCACTGGCTTTGCGAACTCTCCAAGGGGAAAAGCTGCCAGCAGCAGTGAGAAAGTGGCAAATGGAACCAAGATCCCAGGAACAGAAATCTAAAAACAAAAAAAGCAGAAGTTGTTCGTTACTGAAGCACCAGGTTTTCGCACAGCCCCTAATAAAATAACGTGCTCACTGAACATGTTCGGCTACCAGTATCGTATGTCTGGCGTTAGGTAATAAAAGTTGTCCGATAGTGGTATTTCAGGCCAATAACTTGCTCTTCTTTTGAACTTCCCAAGCACCCACTGCGTGCCAAATTGATTCCATAGAGAGGGCATTTGATATCACGCCAAGCGTACCAATTATTATTTAAAAACATTCAATATGCTATTTAAACACATTAAATATGAGAAACGTTTCACAAAATGTCGTCATGGGGATTAGTTTTAAGCACCAAGCTCGACTTAAGGAAAAAAATATTCATAGAACAGAGAGGTGTATGATGGAATACCAACTTGCCCGTGTCGACATGTTGATCACAAACGATGTTTAACCTTCCAAAGAGGGTCTTTTATTGGTCTTACGGTCAAGTTGTTTGTGTGATGCGTATTTTTCTTACTCTTGAGAAGCATGTCTAGCCACTGCGACAAATTTTTTTTCAGCCGATGCGTCACTGTAGAAAACCACCATAAAAAAGGTCTAGCCGCGTTATTGCTCTTGCCTAAACTGAGGTGCACGTGGGAAAGACGACTAGCTCGATAGTTCCGTAGCTCACGGAACTAACTGGTGTATAAATTGTGTGCCGTCTCTGTCCTTTGAAAGGAGGATCACTTTTCCCGAATGATTACAGCTAAAAAAACATATTGGGCAAAAAAATAATCCAGAAATTCTAATAATTATTTCCGCAACTTAGGATGCAGAAAAATAACGTGCTCATTTCACGCCATTCTGACCCATTGTGACGATGCGGCGATCAGCTCAGTAAGTAAACCAATGTTTTGAGGCAACTTTGGAACAACTGTGCTCAAATCTTATGAGTACTTACCAATTTTGTGAGTACTTCCAAATAGTTGCAAAGGGGTTGGATTAAAATTTCACAAACTCCCAAGTGCGTATTGTATATATGCGTAAGACACTTTGCTTTACGCCGAGCTCCTTTAAAGCAGGGCTCCACCGCTACATCCTGGTGAATTTCTCAGTAGATAATTTTGTATTGGCAGTGCAAGCAGCATAACACTACAGTATACAAATGCAAGGACATTTTATTGGATATATGGAGAAGTAAGAAAGGAACAGGAGAGTATGGGCAGGGAGGTTAATCGGCAACTGACCAGTTGGCTATCGTACACATTGGCGTAGAGATGCAGGATTTGAATGGAAGGAAAGGACCGCCTTGCGTAATAAAAGAGAGAAGAATAGGAAGAAAATAAAAAAGTACAAAGCATTGTCATGGTAAGTACAAAGACAGTAAAAATCACGTAGGGAAAAAAAGACAATCCTCAAAACTAAGGCGGTACACTGACAAAATTGGCGAACGAAGGACGCTGCACTGTAGTAACGTCCGTACAGCCGTTCAGATGGGCTTCTTTCCTTCAGAAAGCGAAATAAGGCTTTTGAAGACGTTAACGGGCGACGCATATGACCCAAAATAGTCTGTGCTGTAAAGGGGTGGTCTTCGAGTCGGCGAGATGTGGTGGAAAGCTGTTGCCTCGCCGTTGTGAATCGGTAACAATGCCACAAAATTTGTTCAATGGTCTCTTCCGTGGCGTGCACATCACAAGCAGGGCTGCTGGATATGCGAGTAGGGGAGGAGTAAGCACTGGTGAAGGCAACACCCAGCCACACGCGAGAAAGTACGGTGACGTCCGAGCGTGACACGTTAGTAGGTTGCTAATCTGTGTCGATCGAGTAAATTCGAGCGTTCCAGAAATCTGATGTGTTCCACTTAGCGAGAGTGACTTTGCTGACAATGGACCGCAGCGACCTTGCTGAATCAGTGCGTGATAGAGGGACGGAAGCCAATCTGCCACTTTTATGGGCGTCATAAGCCGCTCTATTGGAATTTTCGTTTCCAGTAACGCCGCAGTGGCCTGGGAGCCCCAGGAAAACAATATCATCCCCGTCCTTATATTAGTACGCCCCATACGCACCGAAGTTCAGCCACAAGTTGGTCGTATAGGCCGCGTCGAAGGGTAGACTGGGTGCACTGAAGAGCGGGCCTCAAGCCGCAGAGCACAACCCATTATTCTGGTGAAGCGCGCTGTATGCATATTAAAAAGCCTGCTGAAAAGCTGCCAAATCAAAAGTGAACAATGTTGTCGAGTTGGGAGCACAAAATTGAATAAAGTTATGGATTGATCCTTGTGGCATTATAAGAGCACCAGCAAAACTGGGCGTGGTTACCGAGCCATCCGTGTAGACATGGACCCGGTCTCTTTAGCCCCCATGTAGAAAAAGTAAATGGAGGTGTTGAAGAACATTAGGGGGAAATTCCACTATCTTTTATATCCCCGGGAGGATTAGGTTCACCTGTGGGTGTAGCATGGACCAAAGTAAGGACGAGGGCCGTGACGGAGGTGGATATCTCGATGGCAACCACCTTACAAAAAGATGCCTCTGGTAATGTTGATGGCAGGGATGCAAGCTCGTGGTGAGGCAACCGAGTGAGTGGCCTGATGTGTGCCCTCAATATCTCAAAGCCGTCATAAGGTTTGTGATTGGTGATCAGTTGCGATGCTAATTATGGCCACAGTTGAGGGGTAACGCAAAATACCGAGATATATGCGAAGACCTTAGGCTTCTACTGCCTGAATTGCCTGTAGGCTAGTTTTACACGTGTTACACATTTTACACGTGTTTTACATGCAGGCAGGCTGTAACGCAAAATACCCGGAAACAGGGCATTGTATAGGCGTCGAGTACACGCAGACACCCCACGTATTTCCGGCCAGAAACTTGAATAGCTGGACCAGTGCAGTGATTCGTTTCTTCAGGAATGAAACTGAGTCCATGATAGACCACGGTCGATGCTAAATCGCAGAAACCGGGGGCCTTTGACGTAGGAAAATAGTGTTTGAAGAAATCTTATACTGTGACAACAATGCGGCTAAACGCAATCAGTGAACACTTCTCTGAAGACACTTCCGGACCTTGTTGACGCAGGAACAAACATTTCAGTGTTGTGAATTACTGACGCCGGCCCCGAATCGGAGGACCTGAAGCTCTTGACGCCCAAATGCCGATGTCATCAGCACAGATGGAGAGGCGGACGTTCGTTGGTGCAGAACTTTGCAGAACTTGGCGGCGTGCCCAAAGCGCTGACACTTGAAGCAACTGAGAGGGGCCTCCGTGTATTCGACCATTGCGTGCCTTGTAAAAGCCGAGGTTGCTTATTGTCGGCCGTTCAGTGTTTGGCGCGAGTGTTAACACCACGGCATCAGCTGGGGTGGATTTCCAATTGTCTCCGCAAGAGCCTATCCGGCGCAAATTCCTTCTCCCGTTTAGTGCCCCTTGTGGCCAGAGGTATCCCAGATGATCCTCCTCCGTCCACTACATGGGCAAACCTTTGATGACGCACGTGTTCTTCACGTAGGAGCGAGTTAGGCAGGGAGGTGCAGTAATTTCCCCGACCGGGTCACATCGCAGCAAAGCATTTGCATATTTCTCCGTGGCTACGTAAAAAGCAAGGCACCTTGAGCAGTCGCCCGGCTCTGATTTAGAGCCTTGCCCAGCAGAGCCACAAACTCTGAGAACAGAATGATAGGGTTCACCTTCCTGAGGTTCTGGCCACTTTTATTCGGTGACGCGATAACAGGTATGCGGACGGTACACTTTTAACTGTGGCACACCAGCTCCAAATCTTTCTCGTCCACGTCAATCATCTCACGACAACTTCTCCTTTCACACACGATCGTGGCATTGTCTCTTTGTAGAGATGGGGCATCACCGGTGTTTTAGCTATTACAGGGTACCGGCGGCACAGGTGGTGACTCCTCTGTATAGAGGCGGCTAAGTGCTTCTGGGCAGGGGAGAGCGGTGCATGGTGGGATCTCCGGTGGCAGTGTCACTCGGTCTGCAGTGCCCTTTGAGGGCGGCGGACTCCAAGGCGGAACCATGTGATGCATATGAAGAAAACGTCTGTGAAGTGGAAGGCATTCTTTTCGAAATGATTGCAAGAATCGCAAATCAACAGAAAAAACAATACGAAATACGAGGCAGCTAATACGTAGACTGAAGACTCATTCTTCCTATGTATCCATATGTAGTGCTATTCAGTAACCCCCTGGAATTCAGCTTCACTACCTTACCCAAAATGCATTGCTGGGAAGACATTTTTCTACGCGAGATATGAGGAGCCTGCTGTGAACGTATTGGGCCCTAGGAGGCTTCATTAGGCTTCTCAATAAACACCCAAATATTTCTACGGAACGTAATACGCCGAGTTCTCTTGGAGTCGGCTTTAGTACTATTTACAATTGCTTTATCAAAAGACTTTTTTTAGGAGCCATACAACCTGTACTGTTCGGTAATATCGAGGTCTTCGAGCGTTTTATTATCGGCATTTTTGTGCGGCGGAGGTGTGCCATATCGACCGCCACACACAGACTAGTTTTCTGAGTGGGTGCACACAGCAACGTTTAAGAAAATAACTGTTCACAGTAAATGCTTGATGCTAGACTTGTATCTCCCTGCTTTCTTGAAAGAAAAAAAGGGTCATTTAATTTGGGCGTGCATACTGATTGATGTAATCACTTCATTTGCAAAAAACAGAGGTTTAACGTATGATGATACAGGAGTTGGGTGTTGAGAAAAAGAAGGTACACAGTCCTTGGGCGAGGTGGAGGAACACAGATGAAGATATAACACTAGCTTATACTCTTCTGAATGTCAAAATAATCTTGAGGTGTTCATTTCCTCCCCTATAATTATTACCACCAGAGTAAAAAAGGCCGTGTTAGCCTCAAGTCGCCGAGTACCCCCACCCCCCACTGTACACACGGCATAATATTCCCTGTATACTGTTTTATCCCAGCAACCGCAATTTAATTGATTTTGACAGCGTAGATACCGTCGCCGGAGCGGACACAAAGTAAAAAAAGTGTAGTGTCCATACCGCAGAGACCTAAAAGGGGAGTTTTTAGGGTGTGGGAGCTATGCAATTGGCTCATCTATTCGTTATTCTATGAAAGTATTTCTCTTAATCTTCCGGGCGTCCCCTTCGCCCACAGCTGCGCCGCCTACCGCGGAAGAGCACTGTGCTGTTCCCGCATCTACTGGAACATCCTCGCCCGTTATCGCCTCTCTCGCCGCACCCTGTCGCCACTTGTCGACCGCCTTTCTAAACAAAACCCTACTGATTATAGGAACCTTTAAATTAATACGTTTCCCCGTGTAACTCTCCTCCGCGCCAGCCACCGAACCTCCCGCTATACGCCACCGGGAAATACTGCTCACCTCATACACCCTCTACGACATGACTTGGGAATGCTGAAAGCATTCTACCCTCACTACCATTCCCTGCCCTGGCAGCAGTGTGCAAGTATGGTGGCCAGCTCGTACCCAAACTATCAGCTAAACCTCATCAACCGCTCCCGCCACGCCAACGCAGCCGAGGAACTCGTGGAGAAAGAGTTCTCCCACAGCTCCGAGATTACCCACAAAAATACTACTGTAGTCGGGCACACATTCATTTTACTCCTTAGCCTCCTACTCTAATCGATTATTCACCCCATCTGCCTCATACACATCACGCATAATTTATCTGTGTTTATGTAAACATCTTTTCTGAAAGGAGTCACCACACCTACCTCTAAACCATGCGTCTTGCTTGGCATCATCAAGTGGTTTACGAGTTTATGGTAGGATTTATGATGTTAATCTGTACACGTTCACTTACCTCTAGGTGGACAATGTCCGACAGTCACTTGTATGTCATCCAAGGCAACCAAAGCCCGGCCCACAAACACGCGAATCGTAATCTGCGACACAGCAGGGGAAATGCGAAAACACAATCTCAATAATAAATTTTTTAGCCCTCGCCAAAGAACGTGATTGACGATTGACTGTGTCTAAACCTTAAGAATGTGGGATTGAGACACTGCTTCTTATAGCAGACTGTGTCACGAAATCGCAAATTCGGAAATGTTAAATCCCCAGCGAGGGTGTAGTTCCCCAAACTGAAATCGTGCTCCTTGTGACTAGCGTACAGTAGAATTTGTAGAAATAAATGATAGAGATCAATCAGGTCACATTTTTTGTCTCAAAGTTGTTAGTTGAATGCTTTATTCTGGGGTTTAACGCGCCGACGCTACACATGCGATCAAGCGCGCCGTTGTGGAAAGCTTCGGATTAATTTTGACCACCTGGAGATCTTTAAGGTGCGCCGAAACCTCGAACACACAGGTTTTTTCGCTTTCGCCTCCATCAGATCAAAGTTGTCAAACTGCGTACGCAATATTTATTAAAATGAGATGCACACATTCGTGTCAGTCTGCTCAGGTGCAGGCTTCGTTTTTACGAAATGGTTGCAGTTAAGTGCTTGCTATTTTGTTATCCTAAGCAATTGCCTGTTTCTAAACGAAGGATTATAATCCTTCCATACGCGGGATGTTGCACTTGTTTTAGCCTACTGTGTTTTGTTACAGTTGAAAAGCTGGTGCCGAATCGGATGGCATCGTATTTATTGATACCGACCGTTTTCACAGTGGCTGTATTTAAGTAACATGCGCTTTTCGCCTTATTCTTGAAAACTGCCACCGGACCACGCACAGATTGAAGCACTTTCACTTCCTGCTGCTCTACAAACCTTTGATCAGTTTAAAATCCTTGTTCAGAAACCAGAAAAGGTAACGTAGGGACGTCATTGATGCCCTCGAAGTGAAATATGAACACAGAGAAACAGTGCATGATACGAGAAAATTAGGGTATACGCTTTGTCGCAGAATGTAACCGTCTTCTTCAGGCTCGATTAAGGAAATAATTTTAAGTGTCCCATTATCGGTGGCAACTTCACCGATTGCGGGCATCGTCAAACTACTTATGCACTTGCGCGCACAGATACAGCAGCACCACAGTCGCCCCGAAGACGCCAGTTGCACTGTTTGGTAAGCTTGTAGTTAAAAGTTACCAGAGCACGTTTGTCTGCCGGAGATGAACTTCTCCAGAACCCGGTTGTTTTATTTGACCTCTCAGAACTGGCGGTAGTAGGAAGTCCGCAAAGGCGCACCTGTGGTTTGGCCTTGGTCGGCCTAATATCGAGCAGTACGTGGCTCCACCGGTGGCTTGGGCTAGCAGGCGTCGTGTACAGGTAGCGATTATCGGACAATACGCCCAACCTGGGAAGGTAGAATAGCAATGAATACAGCAGCGGATAAAATGTGATTAATTGTAACGAACTTCTTCTCAAACGGTTCGTTAAAAACAGAGAAAAAGGAACTGACGGGAAAGATAAATTATTCGTTAGAGAAATGAAGCCGCAACGAGTACTTCAAACAACCATAGGAACAGGAAACACTCTTGATGATGAAGGGCTGGGGATTTTGCGGTAAGAATGGAAAAGGCTCAAATAACTTCGTCATGTTCTCGACTGCATTCGCGACCTCATAAATGGAGGTGCATTATTGAAGGTATCCAAACAAGGCATCTGGGGCGCACTCTACGCAAAAAGCGTGCCTAAACATGGAAACAAATGCGCAGTATAAAAAATAGAGTGCATTGCACAAGCATATTCGCATTACAACTCTTTGTCAAAGTTAGATACGACATTTAGAAATTTAGAAATGTAACACGAATTTTAAACGTCTCCTTTTGCTCCAAAATGACCCATAGCTGCGTATACGTTGACGATGTATCCCAGTCCCCCCCCCCCCCCCAGCCAATTTGCTGTCAATAAATCATGTTGAACAGCTCGGCTAAGAAGGAATCAAGGTGGCGAGTACAATCAATAACGCAAAACCAGCTGTCAGCAGCTAATTTTTGCGGCGGAACTTCTCTTGGCCTGAAGAAAACACAGAGGAGAAAACTTGTCCTGCCGCGACATGTTAACAAATTCCAAGATCTGGAACACAGGCTTGAGTGCTCTGAGGTTAAATATGTCACGAGAAGACTATGAAGTCTTCGACTGGGGCGTATCTCTACGGCCACAGCTTCCTACAAGAATTTCTCTTGAGAAGAATCTTTGCTGCCTGCCATGAGCATATTGTAAATACGTTCGTCGCATCTTCTTGTAAATAGACAATTTACCCTTCAACCATGGATAGTCTCATGTGTTCTGTCGACCCGTACCAATAGTTTCAAGGTGTTATTTGTTGTAATTTTGGACCTTGGGTAGTTCGTTGGGGTAGAGCCATTTCTTTTTTGTTCATTTTTCCCCATCCCACGAGAAATAAATGTATCCAAGGGATCTTTACTTTTGCTGTGCAGAGACTACAACCACAGACAAATCTACCAAATACCTGCATTTTTACTCACGTGATGTGGTTATCGTGTACGCCGAATCGCCAGAAGCTGAGGCAAATTATTTTGCTGTTATTTACGTCCAGCTCAGGGCTCTTGAGATCAACAAAATCCAGGCCTTTTTCTTGGTCACTTGAGACAAAGATGAAACGACCTGACCGCATAAAAGAGAAACTAGATATGGATTACAAATAACACATGCGATTAGGCTACGCTGTTCGCGCGTGTATTTAGCCATATCCTTTCGATCAGTTTGTTCGGGCAAGGGCGTTAGTACTAAATTGGAGCCGTATTAGATAGCATTATCCCTTAATTTCTTTTGTATGACCGCTTTCTAGCTACGTAAGGAGTTTAAACAGGCAGGTGCTAGCGTGACAAAATGCAGACAGCAAATCTATCCATATAACTCTTTCATGCAACCATACAAATGAGTTTTTTTTTGTGTCCTACATTAATTTAAACGTCGATTTATGCGTCATTCCGCTTGCAAGGAAAAATTGGTCAAAGCAATGTGAAACAAGGCACCTAATTTTTTCCCCCGAGTGAGCCATTTGAGCCGATCTCGACGTTCTCATAAATCAAACCAAATGACAGAAGGCAGTACTGTTGAATTGAGGATCAAACTATCATGCTTCATTGACTTACAGAAGGGAATGATAGAGCAGGTGCAGATATAAAAGGTACACGGAAATGCGGAGACACCCACGAAATAGATATCACGCCCATCAGAAAGGTAAAAGCATGTCTGTGACTGAAATCGCGTGGATAACACACGACGGCTGAAGGGAGCTTCGAACAGAGTGATGAGCAGCAAATGACATTTGTTATGGATTTGCAAGCATTAAAACAAAACCTTATTACCTGAGACTCCTGATCTAACTTTTTAGATTATACGTTCGAAAGGAGCCAGTTAAAAGCCACACTTTAATCGGTACCGCAGTGGCCTGTACGAAGGTAGACTTCAGCAAATGGTAGAGGGGTATGCCACACGCACATTCTAAGCTTTCTTTCCTCTGGAATGGCGACGGAAGACTCGTACATGCAACTGTGTTCTCTCCTACAAATCTCTAGTGTTTCTCGTATGTCACGCCTGATCCAATCTGAATAGCCACCCATAACTTAGCATTGCTGAAACCAAGAAAGGCATCCGCATTTAGCAACATGCGCAACAAAGGTGTTCAACGAGGAACTATGCGCGTCATACGTGTTCCCACAGGCGTTCATTGATGCAGCTCCCTGTGAGCCTTACGTAATAGCGAAACCATCATAAGGTAGCTTTGTAGTTAACCTCATCCTTTCAATGTGAAAACGTCTTTGCCTGTTTATAGTGGGCTTGTATCACGTGGAACGTTCCAGTTTGAGTTGCAGCAAAGGCGGCTTACGTCGTTGAGTGCCCAAAAAAACGAGATGTACGCCCGATCGGCCGGTTTTTTTGGCCTTTGGGCTTCACTGTGGATGCAAGGTTTGATGCTAATCTTTTTCTTTACTTTATGAATAAAAGCTCCTGTACAGGTGGTGAGTATCTCACGCCTTTCAGAAACTTGTACTTAGCGCTGTAGAGAAAAGAATTTCGAAAGCCAGTGAGACGTAGACAGCTCCTTTGATAGTGACAACTGGTTATTTTCTGCATACTTAGCCATTCCTCGTTTTACAAACTTGTAATGAAGACTCGTGAATGACATTAAACCTTTCAGAGGCAACGTGGCATAGCTGATTTTGTAGTTTTTAACAGCAGAGCTACTGAAGCTTCTAGTTTCGCCCTATTGTGTTACCACAAAAATGTACTGAGAAAACCAACCGCGACCCCGTGAGCGTGCGCCTCGTAAAGAGCGCCCGCGTCGGCCATGCAAGCGCGCGGGTTCCCGCTACGTGAAGAGCTTGCAAAAGATGTCATGAAAAGACCGGGCGCAAGTGAATGCGCACCTCCTAAGGAGCACCCGGAGTCGGCCAGCCGCTCGTAACGTGATCTCTCGCGTGCTGTTCTCCTCGCACGTTCACGTTCGTTCGCGCCTTAAGGTGGGAGCACCGAAGAGCTCGGGCTACAGACGCCGAGTTCGCAAAACTGGTTGCCGTGGGTTCTAGCGCGTGCAAACGCGGGTCACTTTGAGAGAAATTTGAAATACTGCGGACGAAACGATTCTGGCCTGCCAGTCATGGAGAACTTTCTGTGGCAACTTCGGAAATCCATATGAGGTGCAACATCGGGGTCCCGGACGAAGGTTAAGGGGCCGCCAGCTGTGCTGTTTCTCCAACCTTGCACACTAGTGCGAGCTGCGCCAACTTTTTAATAAATATTTTTGCAATGCTATGTAACGTAATATATGAATTTTAAATTTTCTGCTTGCAAACCGGTTAAAAAGGGAATTTCCATTCAGAGCTTTGTTAGGGTGATCTCTTCCGTCGTATTGTCTTTGGGAACTCCTTTAAGACGACCTAAATACCAAATGGTTCACTTACAATCCTATGTTGTACATATCTAAAATAGATGGTTCGGTACTAATGAGCTCAATAATACCTAGAGCACCATAAAAAACTAGTTGTAGCTCTACCGCACAGCCATAAGCCGGAAGTATTCAGACCACGAGATTTATTCTCTATCGCTGCAACCTAGAAACTGTTGTGTGGATGTGGAGGGAATTTTTAACTACCATCGATCTTAAGAGACATCACAGTAGCAGCTTGGCAAAAATTTCCGAGAATAATTATCCGACATTTATCCTCTCTAGGTCCGCTATTCGGGGTCATTTTGCTCTGAATAAGCAACGTATATGCCCACCATCAAAAACTGTCAATAAAGCCTCTATAAATCCAGTTACAACATTTCGACGTATTTTTGATACCGAAGAATTCGACCATTGCTTCGAATTTTTCGCGCGTGTTGCAGACCCAACTTTTTATGTTTAATTCGAGTTCTTTATAACCTGTTCAACTGGATTCAAATTTTTATCAGTGGTTACATGGTGATACGCTTAGTGTGTTGACTAAAGGTTTATCTAAATATTTAATGATGTGCTAACAAATTTTTAAAGATTCGGAGGATGCTCCAGATAACCAAAACTTGGCGAATGTGAACACAACGCACCACTTCACGCCTTAAAAGGCGTAGAAAATCCTCATCAATAGCGGAGAATTCTGTCGGGCCTAGCGATATCGGCGCACATATAGCTTAGCACGATTTTCATCCTCTCGCGTCGAATTCGGGCAATTATTCCCATTACCTTATTTCTCGTTAGAGTGAAGTGGCTGGGAAAGACAAGTTTCATTTTTTTATTTCAAAATGCAGCAGCAAGAACTTTTAACAACCGCCATATTATTGCCTAAATTTTAATATGCACAATTTTCTGAAATTTCTCCCTGTAAAAACACACTCAGTGAACAGAATCTAGATACCGGCCCTTTCATACCAGGGCCCGTATGAAAGGATAAAAAGTCCTAGTTTGTATTGGATTGGATTGATTTCGTGCCAAACGTGTCGACTATTTCCTACAATAATTACATTTTGCCTTACCAAATATCTCGAACAAACGTTGGTTGATTCGCTGAGTGTGAGGTTTAACGCGCCCCCGCTACACAGGCGCTGAGGCGTGCCGTAGTGGAGGGCTCCGGATCAATTGTGACAAGCTGTGGATCTTTAAAGTACGCCGAAATCTCGAACACGCGGGCGTTTTCGCTTTTCGCCTCCATCAGAAAAGCAACCGCCGCGGCCTGGAATTGAACCCCCGTCGTTGGGCTCAGCAGAACGATGCCTTAGGCACTGGCCAACCGCGGCGGGTCTACAGAAACGTCGCTAGCACCAAAATCTTTCTTAGAGGCTAAATGCTCTTGACGTTATTCATTATGCCTTTTCTAGCTTTCATATAGCCAGTCATGGCACCAAAAGCGAAAAACTAAAGTACGCCTTTGTGAGAATCTCAATAAATTAGCTGGCTGCCTATGGATTAACGGCGCTTCTCTTGCTTAATGCTGATTTTCATTTTCTTGTGGTACAATCGCTGGGGGTCTGGAACCATTGATCCTACAGCAGTTAATGGCATAAAATAACACTTCGTGCATAGGAGCACAGAACAAGCCATTTAAAGCGAACTTACACATAGAGTGGAGCTACCTTTAAAAAAATACTGATTTTGCGGTTGCAGCCACGAAAAACTGAATTAAGAAATGTCAGAGATAAATAACTGGGAGCCCGTGACAGGTACCCGTATTCGTATGTAATGTGGCATCCGCCGCTGTGCTGTTGCTTGCGCGAAACTCACCCCTGTAGGCCTGCAACGTGTGGTCAGATCGAGGGTAGACCGGAATCTTTTTGGTAGGGTCGTTCAGAACCCAACTGAACTTCTTGCCCTCAGATTTCCAGCCGCACATTGTGCCGTCTTCGAATGTGCAATGTGCTGAAACCAAAAAGGACCATCACAAGACGGAAGAGAACGAAAACATCATTATAGCAAACTGATCTCGGTAGCACAAAAGTTAGAAGTATAGGTGATTGGAGGAAAAGCTAAGCTCAAAGATAACCTAGGAAAAAAATTTAGAACAAAACAGGTTGACTGGTTACACACACGCATAGCATTTTCATGAATTACATCGGCACTTCGAAATACGGACCCATTACACGAAGCTTGTTTGTGCTGTCGTGCATTAGCTCCTTGTGTTCCCGGGAACCAGACGTTGTATTAAACGCTTAGTGTAAGAAAAAACATTTAAAAAACGGAGTCTAACTTAGTGCGAGAAGAAAAATTTTAAAAAGCAATACTTACTTGCGGAGTCTGCAGATGGCTGCAGTTCTTCAGCTGAAATAGAACAGGAAGTATGTCGAGCGTGAGTAAAACGCACTGTTAAACATCGGGTTGTGAGTCACTGCCTTGGAAAATGATTTGGTATTCTGTTGAATTACTCGACGTTCTGTGTACTCGTATGTACAGATGAGTCAGCTGTTACCGGGAACATGCGAGCTCGTAAAAAGGACGGTAAACACCGGACCGCCGTAATCATGGTAAGCAACCAAAAGAAGAAACCCAAGGAGTCACGGCGGCAACTTTACCTACAGCCAAAAAATCCGAACTACCGTCTGTTGTCACTACAGAACGATCAAAATTTAGCGAAGTTCACCATACACACTACCGAAATTTTGAGCAAAACGCAGTCTATTTTTATCTTGAATTTTCAATACGCAACTTCAAAGCTCATACAGTCCCGTTAAGTAGTGTGGCATTTCTTCAATTTTAATTGGATGGAAGTACTACGGCAAAGAAAAAAGGACGCACCAGAACTCCGTTTCGAGCCCCCCAATGATGCTTAAAAGGCACCCTTGATATAAGGGAGTTCTACATAATCCTTCCTACGCCTCAATTTGTTGTCAGTCCTTCCGAGATGGTGCAACTGCGATCCTATATTACCGGAAACCTTGTGCGTATGATGCCCCACCTGAATGAATACAACAGGTCAATCTGACTGAAGTTGCATGAAACTGGGTATTGAATGAAACCTGCGCGTCGTCCCAGTAAAAAACTTTGGATAGCCACACAAACTTTGGGCGTTGTCAGCAGTCTTTTAGAGACGGCCAAACACATACGACCTAGCCTCTTTTTTCAAAATATATGCCATTTATGTCAAGACGTCTTTCACTTTTCAAGCTACTTTCTAATGAAGGGCAATAAGTGGAAAAGCTATTTGCATAAAAAAATCATTCTATTGTTCCTATTGTACAGTCATAGGCAAATGAAACACGGTCGCAAAATAATGAACCTCAACAAAAGAATAGCGTGATTTCTTTCCACGCAAGTCAAAGTGACGTTTGGCCTAATTACAGTAACAAAGTTGTAAAACGTTGCTGTTCAAATGTACCGATAGTGCACCACCATTAGACCTCCAGGAACAGTATTTCTCGGGTTTGTTTCTTCTGCTTCATGTTTCCGTGTTCGCGTTTTATTTGTCCGGGGCTCCGCATATACTGTATAATATAGTTTTACCAGTCATCACTTTGGTGTGTTCGTGCACGGGCAATAATGCCGGGAAGCATGCATTGTGCTTGTTTACCTATGTGCTTTGTTTTTAACGCCCGGCCGCTCCCGGTTATGTTATCTGTGCTACAAGCGAAACTTTGCTTCCGTTCGCTTTGTTTTTTTGTGTAGCACGGGTTATCTTATTTGATAAGGAGAATGTTTCAACCTTTCGTTACTGGACCATAATAGTCTTCATTGATCTCTGGTATTCTCTTTGTAATTCGGCAGTTCTATAAGAAATCACGGAGAAAAATAAATGCTCGTAGGGCAGGCGCCACGCGCATTCGATTTACCGATGCCAGTCTACCCACGTCACTTGGTTAACTGCTCGATGTCGCTTGTATTATCTTTGAGTTTTAGCGGAGCACAAGTTCGCTCCACTAACCTCTTCTCCTTGAAGAAACCTGCCTCGTGTTTTGCTATGTGGCACTAAACCTAAACAAAATGCCGCCATAATTTCCGCTGTGTACATGGTTAGGCGAATATTTTCAGAATTCATGTTTTTGTTGTGTTCATGTTCTGTGCAGTAAACGGAATCTCATTTCTAAGTAAAAAAATTCACGCATCTCCACGAAGTGAATCATGACGAGTGGGAGAAACACTGGGGAACGTTCTTACCGTAAATCTCCCGCGAGCATACTTACTGCAGCTAAAACGATTTCCAGTCCAATTCAATCCAATGCCATTCAACTTATTTCAATACAATCCAATCTATTTCTATCCAATCCAATCCAATCCAATCCAATCCAATCCAATCTAATGCTCCTCGTGCATGCGCAGCACGGCTCCAGAGGAGCACTCTCTCCCCCCCCTCTCTCTCTCTAACCTTTTCTGAACCTTTTATTTTGTTCTTGTTAACCTTTTGAGAACCTTTTGTTCACAGAAGTTTCGATTTACACGGTGCTGTGCGTCTCTCTCTCTCTCTCTCTCTCTCTCTCTCTCTCTCTCTCTCTCTCTCTCTCAGCCTCTCTCTCTAACCTTTTGTGAACCTTTTATTTTGTTCCTTTTGTTCACATGTTTCGATTTACATGGTGCGGTGCGTCTCTCTCTCTCCTTTCTCTCTACTCTTGTGTCAGCCTTTTGTTTTGTTCTTGTTAACCTTTTGTGAACCTTTTGTTCACAGATTTTTTTATTTACAGGGTGCTGTGCCATCAGCACAGACCCCGGACAAGCCTCGGCCATAATAAGGTGCCTCGCCCTTTAAAGTAGTGTAGGGGCGGAAATATAATTTTTGCCTGTACAATGTTTCTTTTAATGTGTCCACATCGAGCGGGTCCTGGCTGGCTGAAAGCAGATAGCAGATAATCTGGTATAATGTCACACAAGCTAAGCGAAGAGTCGTGTTTTGGGCTTGCCACTGTTCAGATGTCTGGCAATTGCCAATACGTTACGCTTGAAATGAGCTCAAAAGGCCATTTTAAAGAGAAAAACGCATTATTCAGGCCCTGATTAATCCTAGTCGATGGTTCCGGATGGAAACTGTAGTTCCTCTTTTTGATTTTTGATGGAAGCGAGAAAAGAGGACGCAGGTTTAACACTGCTAAACCTAGTTATCAGGAGCGAAAGCAGAGACTATGCACACACGTTTCGTGAAAGTTTGGCTTGACATGATATTTGGCAGCCTGCCATATAGTTGTCTTTACTGGATGACTGGATTCATCATTTAGTTTGCGCTCAAGAGTACGCACACAAAGCCCAGGCTGCGCGTCACCGATGACGATACCTAGGAACCAAAGGCCAGCGAAGAATCGGTTTAGTGTGCGCGTATCGTGTGTTCGCCTAGTCTTCGTTCCCGTAAACTGAGTCAGGGCAGTGCTTTTACCTATCAGGTTTTAAACCCTCGCTAAGTAACACGGTTCACTTGGGCTAAACCGCATGCACAGGCAGCACAACTGCTCCTGGGCGATAAGGCGCGGGCAAAGATGTAGTGTCGCCCTTGCCTAGTTTCATTGAACCCCAGGAGCGGAGCTACAAGCAAGCGACATGATAACAAGAACGCAACTTGCGCGACGGCCGCTGAAGGTCATTGCGACGCGATAAATGAACTTGAAAGATACAGCTAAGCATGGCTTTCGCAAATAAAATAACAGCTCTGTGGCCTGAGAAACTCTCGCGTTACTGTGGCATCATTTGTCGTGGGTTCTACAAGTACAAAAAGTCCTACACAATTGACGACGTATGAAAGTCAAATCGCTTCGCAGCAGTAACACGAACCAGCAGTAGTCGGGTATGAAGAATCGAGGATAAGCGAAAATTCCGAAAACACGCCGTGAGCAAGATAAGACATGCACCTTTCAAATTTAGCCAAGCCCTGGAAACTGACAATGTGTTACTTCGAGAACCCCGAAAAGGTTGAACTTTAGGAGACGATATTCTGCCGGCCACACCGTCTACGTTTACATCACGTTTGATTGGAGCCGGCAACCTTCACAATCTCTCGCTCAGTTGAGAAACTGTTTTGATTTCAAGTACAACTACGTAAAATCCAGGACACGTTTGTAAAAGATACAAAGAGTTTCCGAAACTACTTTATAGCTTTCAGAAGAAAAAACCCAGCAGCATCAAGGTGGTCATTCATTTTACCCGTTGTATCACTGACCACAAATTTAAAATACCAAACGATTTTGTCGATAAAAATAAATCTCGTCTCAGGTTGGGGATTATTAAATTGCTTCAGTTGTCGTTGGGTAATAAGAGTTAAACTGACTAAGCATCCTATACTGCAATCAATTTCTTCAAATCGAACTTTGAAAACTTTGTCACAAACCACCCAGCCTTATAACTCATCTAAAAACTAGTTGTACAAGAGGGTCCCATGCAGGTACTGCAGCCTAAGCAAGAAAGTCACAATGTAGGTTTTTGGTTTATTCCCTCCTATAATTCTGAGACCTTCACTGTGTACCAGTTATGAAAATATTGTTACGTACTGCAGGTGGTTCAACATTTGCTTTTGCCACAATCCTCGTAAAATGTCCCCTCAACAACCACCAAGACAACATATATCTCTCTAATATAAATTTTAAATTCCCCGCGAGACACAACAAAACATCGTCGGCAGACGTAGGGCTAATCTTTACGAAGTTTAACCTTTAAAATATTGCTCCTAAGAATATCCTGCAAATATTTTAAGTAAGTTTCTTTTATTGTGGGTGAATAAAAATGCAAAGCTTTGTACCTATGAAAGGATCACTTACAGGTGAACGAGGAAGTGAATTTGCGTCGTGCATGATAACTGATCATTTTTCACCTGTTGGCTGCAAATGTACCTACCGAACAGCGACACCTGGTTCAGCACGCCGGCAAAAAACCTACAAATGCCGGTACACGCTTCGCTTGCCGCATGCAGTGCGTGAATCCGCACCCCACGTAATTACCCTCGGGTTACTGAAGTCCGCTGAGCGGCTTTACAATTGTATTGAAGGCACACGATGCAAAATCTCGCTGACTCGAAAGAGGAGGCAGTGTCCTCAATTCGTGACAATTTGGTTCAGCGCACTATTTATGGGAATTACGTCATGAATATGGCAATAATGAACTTAGCAAACTCTCCATGAGAATGGATAGAACTCTTTGCGAGAGGCATTCGTATTGCAGCAGAAATTATTGCGCGGTTGGTTGTGCTTCTTGCTGATGGTGAAAAATATGATGCCACTTTGGAGCGGAGGGCTTTCTTGGTAGGTTTTACGCCGCCTCTTTCCTACCTTATCCTAACCAGTTCTTTGCTACGACCAACTAATTCATAATTATGCTCATTCAGTTGGAGCAGGGGGGGCATATCTAATCTGGTGAAGAGTGGCTACCATGATGGGGGTTACCGTGATTATGCCCATGAGGAAGAAACGCAACTAAAAATACGTTCTTGCTAAAACCTACGTAATAGTAAAAGTAGGACACGTTTGAGCGCTAATGCCGTACCTTGAAAACAAGATGGCTTCTGCAGCATAATTTAGGCGCTTTTACCGCAGGTTTTAGAGTTATTTTATGACATTCTATTATATCGAGTGTAGCCTAGCAGCAGCAACTTGCCTTCCTTCTGTGAGCTTCAAAAAAGGCCACGTGCCGGTGGTATTTCATGCTGTATTCGATTCCGCGTGTCTCATCTATATGTTTCGACACTTCTATCCCATCCTTTGCTGCGGGCGCGGTTTCAGATTTACATGACTCTATTGAAGAAGTAACTGAACAAACTTAGCGGGAAAGGGCAAGCACAGAATTTGCTATAAGAGGGGTCCTACGAAGACTCACCCGTGGGTTTGGGTGAGGTGACACTGATTGGACCGATTGCCATGGTCCCGTTAGTCCCATCGCCGCGAGTCACAACCACGGACAGCTGGCAGTTTCTGCCCTGCCTGAGCGTTACGCTGATAGACGTCCTCACGAAGCCTTCAACCATCTCCGACTCTTGTATGCTCTTCTCACTGGCCGTGTCGCTGTCTTCGTAGCAGGCGAAGGCGACTTTCGCTGATTGAATATCTGGAGGCATAGGAAATGAAAAGCACTCAAAGAGGAAAAGTTTATAACTTACATATACATACATACACACACTGCTGTACGGCGCGTAAACGCGAGGCGTTGGCCCCTCCAGAAGATGTTTGGATACCCTTCTGCCTTGCCTCGTGGGCATGTGTATTTATGTCCAAGTAAAGATTTGATTTGATTTAATTTAATTTGAATGATTAAAAATCTTCCCTGCAAGGAATGTCTCCAGGGAAGATCAGTGCGTAGTGCTCGGCCATTCCAGCAGAGCACCAGTGGCGCTTCGCGTTGAAGGTAACTAGAAACTGTTTTTGACTTACCTGGCCCTTGCCTGAAATAGTAAACAGTGGCACTGGTGCTGTTGTCCATGACATCGAAGAGCGGGCTAGCCAGGCTAACCGTCTTCTCCTGGTCAGACAGAGCAGGCGGGACCTTCGTCGCCTTTCCTGTCGTGAGATCTAGGTAGGCGAACGTTGGTGGAAAGCCTGCGCAGTTATAAGTTCGCAATGTTGGGATGGCTAAAACTTACTCGTGGTGTTTAAAACATAATCTCTGAAGCCGAGGAACAAAAGGGCGTGGTTTATTAAGGCGTGGCATGCTACATGTGCCGCCTGCCTTGAGAGCAATGGCTCGCAGATATGTGATGGTCTGGTTTTATGTGCTAGAGGTTTAGGGAAATGTCAGCTGAGAGGGAGAAACGCGCATAGGCGGCTGCTAGGTAATTCATCGCTTTGTAGACACGTACGTCGGAATGCGGTGTGAGCGTAACAGCCAAAGCTTAACCAAGGCACAAAATGGTGCGTAAGAAGTGACAATTTAAAATGTGATTTATTGGCTTTGCTAAAAACTGTAAATGTGCCATCATACTCTATCGATGAACCATCACGTCAACGAAGGCGGATTTCCGTGTTCCTGAACTAGTCCGTAACATATGTGGCAAAGCTGCAGAAATTGTATTCCACTTCCATGAGACTATGGGCGTGTCTTTACACATGTATATGCATACTCATGACAACAGCTCCAATGATTATTATGAAGACCGCGATAGTAACGATGTATTGACATTTTTCAGACTGAAGAAAACAAAGTATGATTGCGGCTATGTTCATCTGCATGATTTGTACCATTTCGTGGGTAGAAAAACAATAACAGCGGTATCTTTCCGAACATAAAAACAAAAAGCTACTGCAGTGTAATTTTGCGTAGCATTCCATTATTCCGAAACGATTGACTACTTCACTAATATAAATGCTTTCTATATCAAGCTATCGAGTAAACATTTTGTTATTCAGGGCAAGAAAATTGTGTGAAAACATGTTTTTAACTTTCAATTCGTTCGGCAAAATAATTTAGGATTTCAACTGTGGTTTGTGCTTCCAGCTGTAATTGTGCCTGATTTCTTAACGAGAATGTACAGAACCCTATCCTGAATTTGAGGAGGAGCATGGTTTTTTATTGCAGGTTCCAGACAAAACTCTGCATTAGGTGACATTTGCAACGCTTTAGTTGCACTTGTGCATTCACAAAGTGTGAAGCTTGTTAGACACAAAATGTGAGGTACGTCTCGCTCCAGGGAAAATTTGCTTAGGGCATGTACGCTTATACTAAATTTTTCTAACCTCAACTTTGTTCCCATGAATATGCCATCCATGGCTGACGAGTTAGGTTCTGTGTACAGGTAGCCACTCTTCCGAACCCATACCTTTACAAACTCCGCCAAATCAACCTCCTCTGCCCTCAAAATGCTCCTTCCCGCATAGAGCCGTCGCAATCCTTCGTCACATTATGTCGAAATACATTAAAGACGTTTCCCCGAATGTCCCCTGATGATCAGGGGGGGAGGCGCTGGCGCGCTCAGACCAGGAGGTAAAAACGTCCCTGGCCATCAGATCCACCGATGTGGCGCGCAGACAAACTGGCAGCCACAACCACCGTTCCAGCACACAAAGATCGAAAGACTTAGCGATGCTGTACACGGCTTGAAATCAGAAGATTGTCTCCGCGGGCATAGGCTAATAATATTGCGCCGTGGGTATATATCTGTTGATGTATAAGGTGCCATAGCACGTCTGTGAAAATGGTTGACGGATGCGCCATTGTATTCCTCCTTGCCACTTCAAACGCCCATTTTACATGATGCGGAAGCAGCAGGTAACTGCTCTTGCGCAATTACCAGCAGTTGCACTTTCCTCTCGCTGTGGGATGTACACCTGTCGTTTGCGGGGAGGAAGAACAGCGGGTATTGAAGGAACGTTGGCACGCACAGAAGCCCGAATGGGAGTAAAACGCCCAGTCGCCACAGTGGCCGCCTCAAAGGTTACCCTTGTAACAATTCAGCGCGCCGCTACACTGTGTGCGCGTGCTGAAATTTTGTGTAGTGCGAAGAAACTTCCTGTGCTCGCGTGCTGAAATTTTGTGTAGTGCGAGGCAGCTCCCTGGGCTTGGCGGCAGAGCCCGCCCGCCTTCCTCGAACATGCTATGACAAGCCTGAGCGTTTCCTCCGCGTGTGCCCTTGCTGCGGTGACTCACGCCCAAGGCAGTTGCAAAATCCGGTACAAACGGGGCATTTAGACACTTGAACCGTTGAGCCGACTCCCCTCGCCGAGATCTCTCCTCCCTCCCTCACACCTCAGACTCAACTTGCGCCGGCTCTCACGAACCTGGGAGACAGAGTTCTTCTGCGTCTGTACTCTGTTCGGGCCGTGAGCAAGAGCACTGCAACGACGGTGAAACCGTTGCGCATTTGTGTATAAATCCACCCACTGAGTAATTAAGTCGTTCGACATTTGGGGCTGTAGTAAGAGTGCCGCTTGTTGTTCCTGTGTCGTTGCTATTCATCCCTCGCCATGCCGTACACCAGTTAAATTTTGCTCTCAGCTTTTGATCGTAAACGGCGCGGAAGCTGTACCACCCTAACACTACATTTACGGAGGCGACCGAGCTCGGTACGTGGACGCCTTCGCCAATGTAACAACTGGCGCCCGCGGTGTGTGATTGAACATCACATACGTCCAGGCGTCTTCGGACCAGCAGACTTTACAGCGCTCAGTGGTGAGTGTGAACCTTTTTGTCTCTGACTTTTACCAGGGTTCAGAAGATAGCAGGCAGGGCGTGTGTCTTTATTCGCGTTGGTTATTCGCGCAAGAACTATTTTGGTGCAGTGAGAAAATAGTACCTAAGGCGCCCATGAATCTGAATGGTTGCAAGTATATACATTCTAATCGTTTCTTCATCTTTCCAACGCCCTATCCGGTGGCGTAGCGTTGCACCATTTCCGCGAGAAAATCAGGATACAAATACGTGAGGGCGCAGAAACCGAACTAGGAACAGATAACCCACTACTTCAGTTTTTTTAGCGCTTTGTTGGAAGTCTCAGCACGTATAACAACAAAAATGGACTCTACTACCCGGTGATCCATCCTTAGTCAACTATAATGGCCTTGAAAGCAGCCTTGATGCTAGCGAAAATCCTGCTGTAGCAAAAGTGTTCTCAGCGCGTTTGGTATTCAAACAAACAAAGAAGTGATGGAAGCATCGCCTCAAGCAAGTGCTGATAATATTTGCTGAGTAAAGAGTTTTTGTTATTGTTAAAGCACAGTCTCATACCTTGAAGAACGGGAACTTCTGGCTGCATTCCAGCATTCTCGTACCGCCCTGTGCCAACGAGCCAGCGGAAATTTCCAACGTACTGGTTTACGTAACCGCATATGCCGTCAGCAAAGTTGCAGTTAGCTGGGTGATCGCAAGCTTCTGGCCGCAGTGCTATGTTATCGAGGTTCATTGATCCAAATTGAGTCTCGGAGTAGTTGGCCCGGAACATCACCTGCGCATAACCATAAAAAAGAGAAATGGCAGGTGTAATTACCACATAACAAAAAAAACAGAATCCCCGGTACGCATCATTATTCGCAGCTTTATCGCATCGCGTGAAGGGGTTAACCCTTGCTCTCGATAAGTGCCGGACACTTGTCAGTCCTAGGTGTTCTTCCACACTGTCCTCCTACAAGCTATCAGTAATCCTGCCGTGGGTTGAAGGACAGTATACTTTCTAGTCGATTTTGCTTCAAAAGGCAAATGGATTAGTAGGATTAGGCTTGATGAGAGAGGATGTCGCAAAAGGTGCTTGCCCACGGGAGCCATAAACTATTACTGCTCTGTTCTTGAAAATTCATTTAGACGGGTATGGTCTAGGCGGCTTCCGCGGTTAAGCTTTGCCACAATGACTTCGAGTCCCCCATTCAAGCTAACAACAAAGCATTCTCACTGTATGCATGAAATATGAGCTCGAGTCACCTACTCAAGCCTACAACAAGGTGAATTGACTGCATGTATGGACCTGGCACACCATACGACTCAAAATATGTTCCGTGTGGTACTGCGCAAAGCAGGCCACTGCGTGGCACTATGCTTGCAGTGCCCAAGAGAGCAGAGAATGTATATCTTTAAGCAAAATCGTGTAGCGTCATTCATCGAATGTTCACATGGTGGATGACAAAAAAAAACACTCATCGCACTCATTCCAGGAAAGTACTCATTCCAGGAAAGTACTCGTAGCACTTTGCGCTGCGGGTAACGTTTGACGTCGGGTGTCATCAAAACGTGAATCTGGCCTACGCTCCGGCACATACTTGACAGTTGCTGATGTTATTCTCTTAAATTGCCTATACCCAAAAGTACCGGAATAGAGGTATTGCGCCTGTTTCGTCCGCAAGATTGTATGCAAATTTTCCGCTTTCTTGCGAGGTTGGCGCAGCTAAACGCTGTAGCTATTCTTTGGGCTGCTGATATCGTTTGCGGTGCTTGCAACCGACTACGCAGAGGCCTAAAAGTTTTTGAAGACGTGCAAATATTTGTAGGATGTTAGTTGCGTGCATTTTTACTATTACTAGCATAAATACCGTAGTGTACACTTGTATACATAATGCTGCATACTATTAAGGTACAGCTTTAGACCCCACGTTTGTAAGTGCAGCGGGGTCACCTGAGCGCCGAAAAAGGCCGTAGAGGAAGGCTACAAGTGTTCGTTTTTAGTTTCCAGTGGAGAAACGAGGCTTCCATGGGTCGGTTTAGCCTTGGCAGTAGTGCAGGACTCATCTCACAAGCTCTTATTACACAATTAGGATAAATGAAGAAAACTGTCTGGTAGAGCCAAGAGCGTTGGGTGCACAGAACCGCTCTACAGCACAACCAACCCCAGAGAAGGATCGTTCTAACAAAAGGTGTTAAGCAGAGCCTGAGTGCCAGAGCATCTAGAACCTATCAAAGGCCCTTTCTTAACACAAAGATAGTTAAAAGGCGAAGATTTCGCCCATTCGACCTGAACCGAAGTCCAAAATCCAAACTGGAAACATCCAAAGCCAGCGACCAACCCCGCACTACTAAAGTCGAGAGCAAAAATCCAACCCTCCTTATGAAACGTATTTCATCATCATCATCGCGAGCAGTGTGTACTGATCAACTATTTTTTGCGTATTACGATACGTCCGTTGGGTGTGCGAAGACATCCCATTTTTATGTGACATGGCGTATGATTGATGCACCCTTCGTGAAACCCATGGTTTAAAGTTGGTTTTCCTTCAGTGTGTTTTTGCTCGGATGTCAATGCCATCAGTGAGACATACAAGGTTTCTCTTTAAAAGTCAATAATGCTACTCCGAAGAGTCAATACTTAACATTTTGTTGTTTTTAGGACACGCCGCATAAACACCGGTAATTAGGTAGCATTGGGAGATCCATTACGTTTCATTATAAGTCCCAATATTGAGGCCGACCGGCCTTTTGCTGTTTGGTCCGTTCCAGATGTGTCAACAAGAAAAACACGAACAGCAAACCTACATTTTCACTGGAACCAAAAACGTATCAAAAGCGACCTGCCGCCGACAATTGTACTACTGAGACACGTGGTTGCTTGACCTCTAATGCGCAAATAGAGCATACGTCGTCTATTTGAAGCGGCTGCCTTTTCTCCTGAGAACGCGCGTTGTCAAGACTCAAGCCAAATGACACGCGAAAAACTGGCTCCGACAGACGACAAATTAAACAGGTAAAAATTCGGCCAGCCTAGAACAGCAAAGCCGCAAAGAGGAAACCCGAAGAGATCTTACATCGCTGATTATTGCACTGTCACTAAAACGGCGTTTACGAAGCGGCGACCATGCCGAGCGCGTGCAAAGTGGTTAATGTGGTGAGAACAGCGGTGACATCGGGTGTACTCATTCTCGATGAGAGAAAAGGAACGAGTACAATAGACAAAAATATGGCAGCGGGCTAACAATGGTACAGGAACACGGCTTATGATAGGGTTCCTTTATAGCGCAGCTTTTCAACGCGCGTTTCGGGTTTACGCGACAGCGTCGCTATCAGTGTAACCAATTGACCATCAGCATTACAATGCAGAATGAAAGAGCGCCAACGCCAAGCTCAGTGTAGAATAAATGGCGGTTATTGCGAAGCTAGCTTTAGGAGGAAAGCCGACGAATGAGCGGCGCAAGCATGAAGAGGAAGTTCAAAGGGACCAACGATTGATTTGATTGTGGGGTTCAACGCGCCGACACCACACAGGCGATGAGGCGCGCCGTAGTGGAGGGCTCCGGATTAATTTTGACCCCTAGGGCATCTTTAACGTGCGCCGAAATCTTGAACACACAGGTGCTTTTGCCTTTCGCCTCCATCAGAAAAACGGCTGCCGCGGCCGGGAATCGAACCGGCGTCCTGAAGGAACCAACTAGGGAAGCGGAGGCGGAGTGTACTGTTATTCGTACACTCCACCCTTCTCTTTCTGTTGCGAAGGTGATCGCTTGACGAAATGGTAACGATGGTGATCAGTGTGGCAAGAGCAGCAGAGATGCTAGAAGGACTCAGGCGTTATGCTAAGGCGGAGGGTAAAGACGCCCAAGATCCACAAAAGAAGCGTTAGCGGCACGTTCGCGCTTGACCACCGTACATTCAGTTGTCTCGGTTAGTGCTGGTACTTGTAGTTTCCATGGGCGTTTTAGGAGTAGTTACTACACAACGGTACTGATTTTCGGTGTCATTTTTCTGGATCTCTGTATTTGAAGCCTTACAGAGCCCAAATACAAAACTACATCATTGCAATAGATATATAAACAGCCGTGCTGAAACTTCCACTTGCGAGTATTCATAAAAATTCGCCAATTTGTACTCACTGTTTTTTATTTCATTGTAGTAGTGAACACTGCTCACCCGAATACGTAATTGCCTACGTTTATGTTAAAGATATCGGATGTTCACTGCCTTATTCTTCAGCAAATCTAAGAGCTCAGTATGCTGTGCTGCGAGATTACTTCAAGAATGACCGATCGATTTGTTTGGACACCCATATCGTGCCCGGAACAACGCCGATTTCCTACAACTGCCGAAGAAGTCTTCTGCAACCACTCCACACGCTTCACTTCAACCCGTCGTTTTGGTATCCTGAGTACCACTATTCACCATGACTACAATCTCACGAGGCAGGAATATGCTTCAGAGGCTTGCTCACTTTAGTATTAGTGGTCCTTGTACCCGGGTAACGTAACAGATAAGCCGCAAAAAGAATTTTCGCTAGAGTTTAGTTGGTTTTGCGTCTGCCTTTGCAAAAATACATTTACTACTGCGATGTAAAAATAATGCCATTTTTCACACAACACCAACGATTACTTCGACGATGAAGATGATAAAGATGATGACCATTGTGGTGTGACAATAAAATGACTTCTGTGTTTTCTCTCACCTTGAATTTGCTTTCTTGGACGATCTGTACTTGGCCTCGCATCCAATACACGAAGGGATGTACGGATTGCTTCCAAATAACTTTGTTCGTGTCGTTCACGAGCAGTTCGACCTGCGAACAAACAATACCATAACTCATTCTAACATAGCATGCTCATGCGTGCCTGCTTGAAAAAAAGATCGAGTAACCCAAAAGCCACGAGTGCAATATCATCTTTGGCCCATTAATAAATTACAAGTTACTTTATTGCAACGAAACCTATTTATATTGGTGTCAGAGCTGATTTATTTTTACAGAAGTTACCCGACCAATATAAGGAATGAATGTTTTCGCTGGCACTGATATTATTATCAGCCGTATCTAAAAGATTATTCTGTTTTATTCTCCAACTCCAAACAGCAGAACTAGCGACGAGAGTCTTAGCATGCGATTTAGTCTAGGATTGTTCTTCCCTGACAACGTTTCGAACTTAAGTTAGAGCAGTTCTGAGCTGGTTTTAAATTATGCACGCTTGTCTCGTTACTTAGGTCCAAGAATGTTTGAACGCGCTGGTTTTCATCTCATCTAGCGTCCTCATTCTCAAAAGCGGATAATCCTTCTGGGATTGGTTAAAAGTGCGGATATTATTAACATGGTCTCTCTGTTAACCATTTGCTGGCGTTTCTGAAAAGGCAGTATATTTTGACACTTAAGCAGTGTGTGTGGTTCCCATTCCGACAGTCAATTTCTGATTGAAACAAAAAACTTTTTCGGACAGATGTTTTGGGCAGTAGTACTTTTTTTTTCTGAGAGTACCTCAGTTTTCATTTGGAAGTGAATGAAAGCTAAAACAACTCATTCAGAAGAACGACATTTGCGCCAAGGCACCCTTGCACATCCTGTGAATGATTAGATTCTCGACCTAAAACTAACTGTGAGTACCAGCGGTGCTCGCCCGGCAAAACGTTTACACCACCAGTTCTAAAAATTTATAGCTGTGCACGTTGTTGTGCACTTCACAGGTCTGGAGCACCTATGGCGCAATAGAATTGAAATTTGCCTGTAATTTGAAGACCCCGGCACGCGTGCGGGGAAATAAAGGAAGTATAGGTTGTACATTAAAAAGCAAAGGCGGGTCACAGCGGTCGGAGCAAAACGACGTGACGAAATATTCGCTCATCACTCTCGCTTTCTAATATTACTGTTAGCTATGCTCAAAAAAGTACTGACATAAAATGTTCGTGTTACGTTTTTTTTTTCTTGCTGTGGGTGCCTACGAGCCCGGTATTCATATAATGACACATTACATGGTCAATCGCAGCGTAAATATATATTTACACCCTCCTTTATTTGTGTCACTTTAGGTTTTGACCACGGAGGTTTTGACCAAAAGAACACCGAGGTGTCCGCCATGACAGGAGGGCGCACATGACGTCATCATTCTCGTCGCACCGCTGCCTGTCTGGGCGCGGGCGTCGAGGCACGAGGCAGCATGACATCAGTTCCAAAACTGTGACGCGATTCGCAGGGCGGACAACGCGTTAGCCGCGTCACGGAAGCCCTGACGTCCGTAGTTCGGGGCGAGGCCCTCAACGCATCATGCTGATGCCGATGTCGAAGGGTTATCTGTTCTGAGCTTTCAGACACGTACGAAGATTAAAATTGCTTATAAATATGCCACACTGGACGCTTACGGTGGAAACTGCTGGGAGATATACCAAGGAAGCTTTTCGCATAGTTACCTCAGCTTTGTAATTTCGTGTTAGTACTTCTATCTTTGCTGTAAGCGCCCCACCGTTAAATCTCAATGGACTAGAACCCCAACGTTTCCACACCACCACCACTCAAAATAATTGTGGCGTAAAACACTGACGCTACACCTGAAAGCTTACCACTTGTTATGAGCAATTAGCGGGAATAACTGTTTTTCTCTCGTTCACCTGCAAGTGAGCTTGGTTGGACAGGGCCGGTACTGACTGGTACCAGAATTCCAGGCATTGTGGCTCACTCTGGCCAGGCCACTCCGGACTTGTCAGAATAGCGCCATGAAAACCTGTCGAGCTTCTGGATGCCTGAAGATAATGGGCTGAGGAGGAAAAGTCGAAACATTCGTTGAGATGGCATCTTACTTCTTACTTGATGCGGTATCTTACTTCACATGAGTGTTATCAAGATTAGGCGAGGAGCGAAGGAAAGGCAACTACAATCTACGATTTATGAGGAACGTTCAGGACACTTCCAAACGACGCGCACAACCTGCGGACAGCTCTAGGTGACGCAGTTAACGGTTGGGGTACTTAATCCCTGTTTGGATCATTGGGTACTTTTATTTCCACCCCGTATTCTTTTTTAACTTCATAGCTAAGCATTGCACCCCAATCGGAGAACTAATATTTTTCAGCTGGTGCTCACCTACTGCAAATTGTTTGCGGGGTAAATGTATTACATTTTTATTGATGACCCAGAAGCAGCAATGACAGGAGGAGACGGTTCTCGACTAATGGCGTTATTTTGTCTTTTTGTTTAAACACTTGTCAAAACCCACTCTTAAAATAGGCCGGCTTAAAAGATACGCTTCCAGTTCGCTGATAAAATAAAAGGAACGCCAATCTGATATTATAATCCCTTTTTTTAATAAACGAACAATGCCTTAAGGTGAATCCAGCAGCAAATAGGCGCAGCAGTAATTGTGAACCATATTAGATTTCTTCAACAGGCAGCATTACTCGAGGGAAGGCATTACAATGGTGCGCTTTAAAATTGTGGAGCAGCCAGCTGGCATCCGCACTGTTGTATCACTGACAACGTATTAAACACTACAATTTGCCATAAATGGCAAGAAGGATCATATTAGCAATGTGTCGGTTCTTGACCGCCCACCTTTCCTTTACCACCAAATATCTAATAAAATGGACTCTGAGCTTCCGGTGCTCTCGCCATCTTTTCCAAAATGTTTGTCTGTTTAGCGACATCCACACGCCGGCCACTCAAAGGTGATCCGATATTTAAATAGATATCATCATAAGATATTGCCAAGCGCTGTTTGACATCCCCGGTCGGGGACGACGGTGGTAATAAATGCGTTCGTCGTTAAATTCTTTTTGCGCGCAGCCGGTACAAATCAACTGAGACTGCTCAAGTTAGTAGAACCGCTAATGCCCACAGCTCTCGAGTTTTAAAATAACGGAATACTCATGCATTGATACATTTGAGAATTGCCGTAAAGTTCCAAAGGAACGCCGATCCCCGAAACATCGCAAACAACATTTAGGGGTGAAATATTCAATTTACTACAAGATCCCAAATATCGCCCACCCCCTAAAATCACGCTAGCATCGACGCCTTACAAAGCCCGGGCAGCTGCCTCCGCGAAAACGTCCCGCGGCCGTGAACAACGCCGGTGTCTCTATATTAAGCAAAGGACACATAACCATGTTAGGACTTTTTATTATATATCTCTGCAGTTTTGGTTGGCGCCGCGACAACTTTTTTTTAGTTTTAGCACCTGACCCGAAAGTTCGCCAATCTCGTATTTTTCCCTTGATATCTTTGTAGTTTGGCAGGGCGTTCTTTCGGAGCTTCACGGTACGTTTATTGACTCAATGCTGATGAAGCTTTTGAGCCTTCTGTCCCCCGATGTTATGTTTGCAAGATTGACCTGCGACCGCGACGCAAAGGCTCGGCAAGGCATTGAAGGCTGAAGGCTAGTAGATGAGCTTAGAGAAAGCGCTCACGTACCGGAATTAACAGGTCCTGAGTAGGAACTCATGTCAGGAGACGAAAACAGATTCGCCGCCTTCAACTTCCACCCATCCGCAAGCGTCCAGCCGCATTCGTCGTACTCGAAGTCGCAGTATCCTGGGAGGTCACAGTGAAGTTCCTAGTGTTGTCAGGTGCTTCCCAGTGTGCGCGTCAGCCCCTTCCAACTAAAGCTGAACTTTGGTGCCGCCGAGAAATACTCACTTCCCGTTCGTCATAAATTATGTAATACAACCGTCACCCCATTGGAGCCGTTTCACGATTTCTTCATCCTGTTTCGGTTACCCTTATCTGGGCTCTCTAATTTTCTGCCCGTCGGGTGAGGGTGGTGTATAAGGTTCATATTCTTAAGTAGTAAGTGCGACTTCATTGCTTTTTATTATTTTTGTGTAATTTTAGCAATTTATTTTGAGTAAATATCTGCATGTACACTACCTTAACTAAATTTGTCAAGTTCAAAAAAAAAATTGAGCAGATGCAGGGCTTTAATGGGTTGTTGTGTTTTTACCATTTGTATGGCTCTTTCGGTACGCGTTTTTTTTTTTCTCTTGGCCGTGTTGCAGTGGTGTTTCAGACAGATATATATTTCACGTTGTCTGTTCCGTTGTAGGTTTAATTAAATTTACTACATTTTATTGCTTTCTTTATTCCATTCTACCAATCGTCCCTATCTATCTAACAATAACATGTTATAAAATCGCCTATTATGACACTTTTGGGCAAATTGAAGACGTTGCAGGGATTCAGCTGTGATATAGTCGGCAAAGCATACCTACTGATTCAACTTTCTCATTGTACTCATTGTACGTCAAGCTTCGCGCACCAGTTGATGTCGTTAAAACTCAAAGTCATAAGTCATGCCTGCGCAAGCCATACGCGATAGTTGCTGCTGTTAATCAATTAAAGTTGAATAACCCACAGAGCAGCACACACCCACAGTGAAAGATTGGCCAACGCTTCATAAGCAAGTCGGGCCATTACTCTGAAGTATGTGGGCGTAGCGACGTTCCGTTTTTAGGTCAGTGCAAGCCGACACTTCCTGGTACACCAAACGGTGTCTAGTTTTGCACACCACCGCAATATTTTAGACCGATTACTAAAACGAGCTCCCTGTTCGGTTTTTGTGGCCACGTTGGTAGCGTCGCGGCTTCTGACGCTGAATCGTGGGTTCGAACTCCCCAAATTTTGCCCTCTTTCGTCTTTTCCTATTGGAAATATTCTCGGTTGGATACGTTCTAGGCTTTCAGTTATTAAACAAAGGTGTTTTATATGTTTTATATCGGCCTAGTTGCCCACAGAGGCATATTGCCACGTTTAAGAAAAGTTCTGAACCGCACTGGAAGTGCGCGGCCTGCACCAATAAAGAAACGCAATACTGCTCGTGCATACTCTGATGGCGACCAAAATGTCACAAAACCCCCGAGTCAAACACACTCGCAGAGGGCACAACAACTCACACAACAACTTACACGCGTGAATGAATGGTGCCTTCACACAATATTCCGTAGTCGGCGTAGCCAAAGCATCTGGGAATTTCTTTTTCAGCCCTTTCTTTTGTTTGTTATGGATGTGATCGTGCACCGTCGAATAAAGGAAAGGTTCCGTGCTTGCCGCTGCGAAATTGGTATCTGAGTCTCAACTACCCCACTTTTAAAGACTAGAGTTTTTACTTGGCCGCTTAGACCAGACATTTTTTGCCTATCTGCTGTCTGTCCCACCCGTCCGTCCATTCAACCACCCGTCCAAAAGTGCAAAAATTCTGTAACGAATACTCCAGCAACTAAATCTGGAAGCACAATTCATACTTGAAAGCATTGTTAAGCAAAAAAAGTTGCGCATATATCAGGTGAAACATGATTGCACATCTGGTACTCGCAGTTTTCTTTTAATCGAATACATATATGTGCTAATATTTGCGATAACAAATAAAGAGTAGTCGCTAGAATATTTTTACCCAGATATACAAACAGAGCTCGCCCGATCATGAAACTCATGTCAGTGTTCCAGGTTAAACAAACATAAAAGGCTCCAGTTGATGGCGCGAAAAGCGCAACGCAGAAAGATTTAGTTGGTTCTAGCAAGCCTTCACCGGGGTAATCGTTGGAGGGTCGAAAGGGAGGCGAAAAGCGCGAAAGCTTGGGCAGGGAAGAGAAGAGAGTCATTTTCGGGCAGAGGCTATGGTATTTTGTCGACATTTGCAGCAATGGGAGCAGATACGCGGCCATTTTGTTCCTACTTAGCTCAAGAGCGAAGGTAGTTTATGTCATCGCGCGGGTAGTACTTGGCATCAAGAAACTAAGAAAATACGAGACGCTACAGGCATTTACTGTCTCCTAACGTTACCACCTTTGATATAATATACATGTGCAGTAATGTATATTCTACGAACGAATACTGGATAGGCCCGTGTCGTCGAGCTTCCTCTACCTTACCACTCGTTGTATCCAACTGCGCGAATCCTTCACGCATATTAAGAATACGCTAACAAATCCTTCACTTGTATAAGCACGCTCAGTTCTTCTGACATGAGAAACGTACAGGTTAAAACAAAAATTATGTATTGAAACCAGGGGCAAAAATTCAACCTGCGTGCACCCATGGCGCCCACAGAGAAATTATTTCGTTTTACTTCCGATAATGCTCTTCTTTACTTGTATTATATAGGACACCACATTTGATGCAACTCAACTTGCGAAACAGCAACTACAAATATAAATATAAACGTGGTATGCAGCGATCAAAGCATTTCAAGATTTCTGTATGTCAGAAAGAACTTCAATGTTTGACAACACAAGAGTTAGCGGAAAACACTGCCCCAAACACGCTTACCCAGTGCATCCGTCAACAGGTCGCACTCTCCGGTCGTAACTTCAAGTGGCCCCAAGCTCACTATTGATTGGTTCCACTGTGAGCGCTGCGCTAACTTTTCAGTGACAATTTCGAGCTGCAAAGAACAAGTCAGCTTTGTAGTGCTCTATCTTAACAGTTCAGCAAGAAGTCCTCGAAATACAGTGCCGGATTTCACTTATCGCGGAGCAAGCATGATTAACAGTAAACGTTTCCTGCACAAAAAGACAACGACCATAAAACGATACACGATCACGCCCCACAAAAGACTAAATGACATATACTATAAAGACATTAAGGACGAATATCGTATCGTGGGTCTTGGTGGTCTTCGCCTTTTTGCGCAGTGAGTGCTTAGTATTGAATACCAAGTCGCCATGACTATACGATGATTAAGCATGAATAAGCGCGCGTCTTCCAATACACGATCCGATACATACAAAAGCGCATATGTTGTAGCTCCTTCCTCACTTTTAGCAAAAAGCGTTGTCAAGCGCTTCGACTGCCTCATCAGCGCATGTCAAAGCATTCTACAGCATAGCGTAATTGGCGGTTCACTCAGAATAGACTTCTTTTCACTCACGTGTACCGCAGCGAATTTGTGGCACAGCCAGCGCAAGCAGAAACCACCTGCTTCGGCTTTAAGTCGGGGCCTCCGGAATAGCCAATCTATATCAATCGCCGAAGCGGTGCGTCGCGTTGAAATTTCAAGTCGTTGCATGTTGGAACTTCGGAGAGTGAAGCCATTCGGGCTCTGAAATTACTCACTTTTCTGTGTACCCAAAACTTAAAACCGTGCTCGGCGCTTCCACAGCCGTGCGTTGGCGGTCTCAACGTGCAAGGGCCCGCTAGTCTCTAAAATCACGCACCTGTTAATCTATAATATCGGGCGGTGCGGTTTAAGCTTGTGTTGGTATATATGAATAAAAACCACAGTTTCAAGGTGGAGTTCCAAAAGCCTAGCAAAGCATGTAATTATAAAGCTGATTATGAACTGCTGGTGCATATTTCGAGCCTGTTTCTTGGTTTCTGCAGAGACGTGTGACCGATTCTTAGCTTGCCTGTCTAAACAAACAAACCAGGGCAAAATTCTAGCTTAATCTGCGCCCATGCATTGTGCCTGCTCCTATGAAAGAGATTGGGTGCAGCACGCAGGGGTTATGCACCAGCATCTAGGGTACTGGCCCACGAGATTTATTTCTCATGGTGTCATAGACTCGCTAAGCAAGAGCAGGTACCCCACGATAAAATAATATATAGCATGACGGGCTCGGTGCGCCGTTGGCACAATGCACTCTGGTCTGTAGTTATGGCTTTCTCCTGGCAATGGCTGCGCAATGTCCCCCTGCCTTCGTCACACGAGCACTGTGGCTGTGGACGTAGAGGCAGTTAGGCAATCAAATACAACGAAATAGTTTTACTCTCGTTAAGCGAATGAGTGTGCGTTTGTGAAATTTGAACAATCTATTCAAGTAAACCACTCCAAGGTTCCCGTCCAAAAGAATTCCATAAGGCTCAAAATCAACAAAGGCCCATTTTATAGGGCGTCGTTATAAACTTGATCGTTAAGACAAAGCGCTGGTTTAACCTGAGCTGATGTGCGAATAACAATGCAGGGGGTAGAACTACCATCACCAAATCCCACACATCCGCCACGCTAATTAATGCATCCTTGCATATTATAATAACTTATCCACACAGTTTACGCAGAGAAAGCGTCCGTGTGGCCGCAGTTCTAAATTCTCTGGACATTTTGATATTGGTCAATGCGAAACAAAGCTACTGTTATTGGGTTTCATCAAACAACACCTCGAGTCAATTATGAATGCAAACGTTTGATGTCTTCTGGGTGGCAAACGCAACGCCGTTGTTGTCTTTTCACAGCGGTTTGGGCCAAAAAGGTAAAACCGCAAATAAAAGCGACCATTGACGTCATATTCATAAAAGATGTTTGTGTGAACAGAGTAAATCATTTGCGTTCAAAATAAACATTGGTGCACATCGGAACAGCTGGGAAATCAGCCCTCTCCTCAGAGGCGTCATACAAGCCCGGTACGCTAACTGTATGGCTTCTGGGCCGTTCCGACTGAATAAAAGTATGCAGCGAGCGTCACAGGGAATGTGCAGCGCAGCCAAGGAGAAAAAGTGCACTGGACACCAAGCCAGGACAACAGGCGCATCCGATCTACGGAGTAGGGTGATTGTGAGGAATTACTGCCATAAAAGTTTCGAAGGACTTGTTGCTGGGTGAGTTGGTGCATATTATCAAAAGGTGTAAACAGCGCTAAGGCAGACCCCGCACAGAGAGAGCTACACAAGGATAAGCGCAGACTTGCAACTAGCTTTTAATCTACGCAGAAACACACATCAATACCGACAGGCATGCCATTGCACTTGCGCGAAAAAAACGTAAAAAGATCTACAACTTGTGGTGAAGGTTTTTTCAAACGCTAATCAGTCAACGTCATCTCACTGCTATGCACAACAATTGACGTATCGCTTACACAGTCATTTCCTTTTTTCTTGATATTATAAGTATCGCGAATCTCTCTTTCTCGGCTATCCTTGCACAATATCTTAACTTGCTTGAAGAGTCATTTACATAGTGTTTACACATTCATGTCGAGCTGTGATTAGGGAGATGTCCGCTTGCGTGGTTCTTAATAGAAAGGTCGTTTTCGTGAGACCTCACATTCACACATCTTACGTAAGGTTTTCCGCATGAAAGGGGAATCTGATACAATAATCCAACGCAGAAATCAATGTAGAAATGGGCGTTCTTCTTTCCGGACCGTTACTGCCTATTGTTACCACTTTCAACGCGCGAACACATTCCCGCAAGCTTGAAAGGTGTCGAAAAAGCCGCTTCCACGCCATATATTTTGATGATCATCTTAAGGTTATGAGACGTCTTGTGAACATATAGCACAACCCCACGTTTTTTGTTACTTGTTACGTTCGCTTGGTGGTGCTGTTGCCTCTATGATGGTAACAATCGTGGCGGTAGCAATGGTGGCGCAGTTATTTCCATGGTGTCTTAGGGAAACTGAGGAAGGACCATAGGCATGCGTCCGGCAAAGTTATGATGCTGGGTGGAGCCCTGGTTCCCCAGAAGTTTTTGACAACCTTAAGGAACGGGCCCAAGTGCAGCATTGCAACTTCACTGGAAGCGCACGAATGGCTGACCCTCAACGGCAGCCTTGCCAAGAATGCGGGAACAGAGGACTAGCAGAAGAGTCAATTGGATGGCGTGAACAGCCTCAGAAAGACGGTCAGAAAGTCGCAAGAACGGCCAAAGCGGACGGACCCCACTCCCGTTATTCTGCGTTTGTTTAGAGACAATGACGTGCGACTTCTACAGCGGGATAAGGAAGGAAGGTTTGCGGTATTGTCGCATGGACGTTTTCACGCGAAATCAGTACCCGCCGTTCAAAATACCTTCAGACCTGTGTTAACGAAGACTGCAAAGATCAAAGCGATGATGGTGGTGTCCATGTGCAAAGAGGTGGAGCTGCAGAAACAGGCGACCCCAGTCAACAAGAGCAAAGGGGACTACCTAAGAGCATTCTTTACACGAAAGAAGCACAAAGAGGACGTTCCCTTTCGCACTATTGTGAGTGACAGAGGTACTTGGCAGAACGAAGATAGCAAGTTCTTGCAGGGTTGTCTGAAGCACCTAGACGTTAATGACCCATTCAAAAAAAACGACGTTAAAGAACACGAAAGCCGTTATTAGTTCTTTACACTCCAACGACGCCATTAGCCATTATTTTTTTTATTTACGTAGAAAACCTGTTTTATGCTATCCCTCACGATGCATTGTTTTAGGTGTACCAAAATGTATTTAATGTCATGGGGAAGTGGCTTTTCAGAACTCAGCTGGGATAAGTGTTGAAATACTGAAATGTTTTAGCAGTATTTGAATTTCACCTCCCTTTACTGTTGCGCAATCTGCCGAGGCCTTTTATGTGCAGAAACAGGAAATATGCGTTAGACAATGTGTTGCTCCTTTGCTGTGCCATGTTTCTCTATCAGAAATTGACAGAGCGCTGAACGAGAGGCTCGACTGGGAGCAGGTGGTCTCTGTTTTTCGTAGCGTTGAGCATTTGCCGGTACTTTACAAAACGACCCTTCAAAACATATGACAACGCCATTGCAGACATCCAAAGTGTTTTGAGTGCCATGGCAAAGGGTTACCCTCCACCCACGATAACCGGGTCCAGTTTTTTAGGCGTCATTTTAATCGTCTATGACTACCATGTGGGCTGAAAATGTAAACCAGGTCGCAAAAATAATTGTTACCATACGATTCAGCACATTCAAAAACTATCAAGCGTGCTATAGCCACTCAGTGTATCATGCCTGCTTTAAAGAAATCATGCGACCACAAAGTTCAGAAAGCTTTGAAGCACAGATTGTAAGGTTACATAAAGCTGGATTCAAGCAATCAATCTTGTCTTCCGCAGCGCAGGCAGTATTAAACAAGATATAACTGAAAATTCCAGCATTGACAATAGAAGAGAATGTAACAAAAAACGTGGAGTTGTACCACGTGTTCACAAGATGCCCCTTAACCTGAAGAAGGTGATGAAAAGGTATGGCGGGGAAGTGGCGTTGTCGGCCCCTGTCAAGCTTGGGGTGTGTTCGCGCGTTGAAAGGAGTAACAATACACCGATTTCTACATTAATTGCTGCGTTGCAGTAGTGCATCAGATTCCCCTTTCATGCGGCAAAGTTTACGTCGGACAGGCTGGAAGATGTGTGAATGTGAGGTTGGCGAACACAAACTTTCTATTAGGAACCACGCAAGCGGAGATCTCCCTAATCACTGCTTGGCGAGTCACTGTGTAAGACACTCTTCAATCAAGTTAAGATATTGTGTACGTGCAAGGACAGCCGAGCCAGTGATATTCGCTAGGCTTATCATACCAGAAAAAAGGGAAGGGAACTGACTGTGTCAGTGCTACCTCAATTATCCTGCACAACAGTGAGGTGATATTTATAGACGAGCGTTTGTGAAAATCTTCACCACACGCTCTTGAGCTGTGTGTGTTTTTATCGCGCGTGCGCGATGACATGCCCGTCTGTACTTGTTTGTTTCTGCCGGGAATAAAAGTTAGTTGCAAGTCTTCACCGGTTCTTGTGTACATCTCCCTGTGTGGCGTCTTCGTTAGCGAAGTTCACACCTTTTGATAGTGCCATAGCAGTACTAATATAGAGCAGATCCCGAAGCAGAAGCAGATCCCAAAACACCCTCAGAAGCAGATCCAAAAGAGAAAAAAGATTTTTAATGATTAAGTTTGAACACATAGTATTTTTGATAGACATTGGCCCAATAACCAAAAACCTTTTGATTAGAGGATATAAAATGGCCACTTCGACTTAGTGTTTATGAATGAGTGAAATTACAACAATTTGTTTATTTAGCTCAGACGTGCCATAACTTCCTGCTGTAGTGAAAGAAATAACATCTATTCGGGGTTAAAAGTCATTTATCTGGCTTTGAGCTTTCTTCCGGTACTACTTTCCCTTAATGAGCTTTCTGTCACAGTGGGCTGTTAGCTATGCTCCACAACCATTGATGATGTGGTTTCCGTTAGGGACGATAGTCGGTAATTACCAGCTTTACAACATCTTGTTTCGTTTTCAAGGCGAATAAAAAATTTGATTCCTTGAACCACAGCTCATCTCGTCTGGACGTGCCCCACCAACCCTCCACCTCCCAGATCCCCTACCCTTGAGCAGTGGGAGTGCGCGTTGCAGAGCTGTCAGCTCGAAGACCAGGAGGCCCTGATCTCTCGGGCGAAGATGGCAGCCGCGGCACGCGGCCTACCGGAATAGGATGGCCGCCCACAGCTCCTAACTCTTTTTCTCCCCTACCCCGTCCCTGCTTTTCAATAAACGTTTTCTCTCTCTCTCTCTCTCCTTGAAGCCATGCAAACGCAATGGTAAACTAACACATAAACATGCCCAAAACACCCGTTGAAAACGGTACCTGGTTGTGCGGACCGCTGAGGCTCATAGTCCGGCGAACGTTATACCACCTGTCAGAGGTGGTGCGGCCGACTTGTCGAAAGATTGTCGCCCAAGTCATCTCCAGATCTCGCCCATAGTAAGCGTCCGAACTCCCCACTCGCATCACCAGCGTCGTTCCACGACCACCGAACATGTTGTACCAGACGGACAGACACATGGGCTCTGGCTGCGGCCCCACCACCGGTGATGTGAACGTTGTGCTGCCACCACTGAACGCCAGCAACCCACCTGTCACGTAAATCATTCCACCTGCGTAACAAACCGACAGAAGCAACTCCAGTGTTAAACAATGCACCACGCACTCCGTACAGATAGTTAAGCAGGAAAGCTGTAACCTGCGGCTTCACCCTCGCCCCCTCTTCCGCTGCCCGCCGCTGTCGTTTGATATTGTGCTTTTGCGAATTAGCTGTCTGCGGGCGCGCTCTGCTGCGAGAGGGACTCTTTTTTTATTCGCTGAGATGCACTGTTCCAAATTAACAGAATCGCCAGATGCGAGAGTGTAGCCACGTCATCTTTAAAACCAGCCAATCCCCCTCCCTGTATTTCTAACTCCTCTCCAACCTGGTTTTTCCGAACATGCGCATAAGTTTCCACTGAAGATGTTTTCTGCGTACTCGCGACCGCATGAATCTTTCTTCCGGCTAGACTTCTAAAGCTTCGCTTTAAATCTTGAACGGCGCATTTGGGGATTTTTCCGAAGCGTTGCCCTCATGTCGCCATAAAAGAAGTTCGCCGCGTCTTTATAAAAGAAGCTTGGACTTTAATGTTTTAGATTCAGGGAAGCACTCACATTTCGAGTAATAAAACTAAAATTGCCGTGCGATTTATGAGCGGTAATATTAAGCCTATTATCTGCTTCTATTTAAATGCTTTACATTCAGGAGATCATCACTATGAGAAATATTTAGCTATCATGCGATTCAAGAGCGCTAACATTAAGACTAATATACTGTGCTCAGACAAGGTACAGCAAAAAATAAATTCCCTGGCCCTGCAGATCCATGCGCACGCGGAGGATCAATACTAAATACGCATCCATTCTTGCAAACTATCGTTTGGTACAGGGTTTCCTAGTGTACACCGGGAAAATAGCGACTTCATTTGTGATGCAGATACGCTGGTGCGGACAACACAGAAGTCCACGGCAGTCTCAAAAAGGCTAACAGTCACCTGTGGGGAGGCTTATGACAAGGACTCCGGGTTTTTAGAGTTTATTTTTGGCATTGGGGGAGGGGGGGGGGGGGGGGGTCAGACTATTTTTATAGAATTTATGGTGTTTGAGGGAGTTTATAATCTTTCAGATATCCTATTCCCCTAAATTGAAATTTCATTCAGCTTTATTTTAAATACTCCAAATCATTGGTAAAATTATATCTGAACATAAATACTTTACAAAGCTCGGAGCAAATTTTCATTGTATGTTCAAATGTCAAACACAGGCACGAATACTTAAAGACGAATCACCCACATTTCTCCTAATAAACCCTAGAAACTTGTTGTAGTACCAGCAATCACTCGGTGATGGAAGTGCGCTCCTTTGAATTGAACAAATAACCGCGTTACAGAACATGCCGTTCAGATAAAGAGCGGAACATTGTCACATTTTTCGTTTCATATAATGGACTAACTGGGCACCCGGCCTGAAAAATGCAAAAATAGTTGGAAAGCACGCAAGTTACTGCACGTGATGTCGCAGAAGCTTTTGGCATCCAACCAAATCAGGGTAGATGACTATTGTATAAACAAGCGTGACGATCTTGACAAAGGAAAAAGGAGCCTGCGTGTTGGACACGTCGCCATTCATAGTTACCACCGGAAAGTGCGAACGGCCAGTGGTGCCGATAACTTACCACAGATCCTAAAGTCGGAACTCCGATCGTCCTTTTTTTTTTTTTTTCGTCGTATGCTCTAAACTCGTTGCTTATCAAATAAATCCGAACTGTCAAAAATTCCACCGGCGAGTGTTTTTCGAATTTTTTCTGATTCATCCGAAAAGCGGGAGACATACTGATGACCAACCGTAGATTTTCCGCCTAGCGAAATAATTTGGCCTATCTTGTCTGCTTTAGTGGATGCAACCGTCTGCTTTAGTGGATGCAGCGCTCACGTACGCGTGAGCGTATGTGCCTCCAATTGTGAGTAATCATGGCACGTATGTCAATCGGAGACGCCTTCGGGAACTGCTTCAAGAACTTTATTGTACCCGTGGCCATTTCTTTGCCTTCATCCGAAAAAAAAGAACTCTACCATGGTAGTAATCGAACCTGCCTACTCAAGATCACAGCACCACGGTTTCGCACTGCGAAGCCTCAACGGGTCGCCATCCATATATCCAAATGCACGCCCAGCACGAACTCGCGAGCTTACGTCATACCACGGGTATGTTACTATCTTTTTCAACGTTTTCCTATTTTATTTGCCTCCCTTGCATACCGTGTGCCTAAATTCTGGTGCTATTGCCGGCCACTAATGTGCTTGCTTGAGGTTGGTTTCACAGTAACACATTAAATTTCAATTGAACCGAAACAAACTTCTTTGAATGACCATCGAATTCGTTGTGTGGTGTGGCAGTTTTCTGTTTAATGAAGCTACCTGGAATGCTAAAGAACCCGTACGGGACACATTTCTAAATTTCGGAAGCTTCTAACCTTTGACACTTGGTGGCAAGCTCCTGGGACTTAATTTGTAGCCGTAAGGTGAGCCGGATATCCAGGTCCTCGGTAGAGAAGCCATCAAGGTCCAGTGGCAATAGTTCCGCTCGCTGAAGGAGCAGCTCAGCAGGTCCACTGCATGAAGGTGATAGAGGAGACGAATAGGAGAGGGATATTTTTATTATTTTTATATAGAGACAGAAAAAAGGAGAGTTTGGTTTAGGAGCTTTGTGACAAGGAGGAACATAAACCAACAACACTGAAAAATATTTCCTTGAGGAGGTATTGAAAACAAAATGACGGGCTTATTATTGCACATCATCTCGTGCTTTAATTGCGCAAGTACAGTCTTTGTCAAAATTTGTATGTAAACCTGGCTTGCTTTTGTTGACGGACAAAATAACCGTTTCGTGATACATGGTGCTGGCTCGACAAATATGGTCACGTAAGACATCATCGGTGGCGTCAATCGACCAGCGTCGTCTGAGACAACCCCAAATGCCCGCAGTGCGGTAACGAAGCATAGTGCGCGCAGTACCAACAGCAGTACGCATCGGTATTTATATGTTTACGTGTGCTTTCGTTACATCCGCTTTTTCTCTCACCATTCTTACATATATCAAAAGTTGTGCCGTAAATTTAAGCGCAAATAGCTCGTTCGGCAAGCTTATAAGTTCTGCCCAAATTGCGTTTGCTTTTTCCGGTCTCTGTCATTCGCAGAGCTGGCTGGTATGACCTCATAGGTTCTGTTGCGGGAAATGAGCTAGTGGGGCGCATGGCCTTTCCCTTTTTTCCTAATTGTACAGCATTTGAGCGAAGTTTACATAAAAAGTCGTGTCAGCATGATTCCAACGATTCAATCTTCTGAATGAATCAGACTTGCATATTATCTTCATGGCCCCTTTAAGGGCCCATCCTAGACATAGGGTTCCTTACTAATATGCTAAAGATGAAACTGCACCTGGGAATCCATGTCGTCACGGGGGGTTATGGGAAGACCTCTGCTTATGGCATGGGATTGGTATGACAATTGGATTCTTAAGCGGTTTGGGGAATTTGCTTTCTTCGCTGAGTTAACACATCTACGAGCTACGGTGGAAGCCGTGAGCCGTGGCAACTGCGTGTTCGGTAAAAAAGCAGGCAGTGCGTGATTGTATCGTAGGTTGGTGATGCCGAGTTCGGCGGAGCGTATGCCTTAGCGGGTAATATGCTTGCCGCGAAAGTTGTAGCTTGTGAAAAAAAAAAAACCAAACCTACTTCGGCTAAGACAAGGTACGACAGATATGGGCGCCTGTATCCGTCGTATCTCGTCTTCGTCCAGAACTATTTACGCCACGTTTTCTTTTTTCTTCATGTATGAACGAACTCACCCAGCAACAAGTTTGTTAAACTATATAGCTGGCGGGCGATGCACCGTTTCAACATGAAGGCGAAATTTCCGTAGGCATGCTTAAACATTTCCAAACTCTTCAAACAACTTAGATATTAAAGTTAAAATTAATCGAATAAGAGTTTTTAATGAGCTTCCCCCAACATATAAAAACATTGTTGTTAACTACCATCTTGGCGTGCAGAATAGTAAGCAAAAATGTTGGGGCAAAAATACACTCTACTTCCTTTTTTCTTAGCTTTAAAACAGCGTGTTTTATTTTCCACTTGTATAAAAAACGCCCTTTGCGTTTTTGTGGCACTGTGTTCCAATATATACGCCCAATAAAACGTTTCCATCCAAGCCATTGACGCAACTAAGGCAGCCGTATGGTATAATGGCAGCCCTTGACGACACAGACAGCCTTGATATGAGCCGCATAGATGCTAGCGTTAGATTCCTCTCTAGTGTATGTTGTAAGAAACTCTATGGTCCTACAGGGCGAAGTCGGCGTTGCTCTTTTCCTTACTCTGTGATCGCCCCTTAAAACCACCCGGTCCCTCCCGCGCCGCGTTGGGAGTTTCTTGACGCGCACGACACTACGAAACCGTTGGTTTGTAGAGGTAGAAAGCTTTGCTTTAAAATACATAAAACGAGCATGCATAAGAAATTTTGCCCGCAGTATTGGTTGGCCTAGAGCTTCTGTGGAGGTAGTGTCGCAGCAGCACGGAAAGTGAATCTGGAAAACGTAGCTTCGGTAAGTGCAAAGTTGACGTTGTAAATTATAGTCAATAGCGGCGAAAGGCTCGGTAAAAAACTACGTCAAAAGAAGCGCTTTTGCGAAAGGATATGCTGAAAGGTGCTCCGCAGAATGTTTGCATCGTACTTTCACTAACGTAACGTACGCGATGGTATTTGTTGCGTACAGGTGAGCTAGCAAGACCGGCAGCTGCCCGGCAAAGGCAATTTCGTTTCACCACGTTCCCTTCACTTCAGTACCGGGGCAGGGGCTCAAAAATGTCCCTAAGATAAATGAGGATTTTACAGCAGGTATCGACCCAGGGCGGCTGCAATGACAACTTTGCCATTCGTTGGAAGTGTAAGAGCTCCTACAAGCGTGGCTCAACTGTTTGTTAAAACGCCTTAGCCGTTGAAAAAAATCCCCCAAGTGGGTATGCGCCACAAACTGCGCAGGAGGCCACCTGGTTCTTGCTGCGGCAGGAAACTAAACATCCCCCTCGCGAGGGGCACGATCAAATGCAGAGCATTTCCGGGGGCGCACGACGTTAAGTAGTTTGCGTTACGTTAATGTTGTTGCACTTGTTGCTGTTGGTTGTTGTATTGTAATTAAATGAGGAGACGTAATTACGTGGTCACGTGACGTCATTTATTAGCAGGTGGGTATGATTATTGTGGCGCAGTGGGAAGAGCACCATGTACCTCGCGTTCCGCCCACAGGCAGTGAATGCGTTGTATCAGCAACTTCTTGACGTAGTTTGAATGAGTCAAGGATATAAGTCGCGTTCGTAGCCTTCCATTCTGTGTCGGATTTGTGGCGCAGTGGGTAGAGCACCATGTACCTTGCGTTCCGCCCGCAGGGTCGTGGGATCGAAACCAGGCGCCGGTAAATATTATTTTTTTTATATAGTGTAGGGGGAGGGGTGCGGACGACGATGGACAACTAGAACTGGTGACATCGTGCGTTAAAGAAATGCTCTGCATTTAAAAAAAGTTTCCGTTGATCATTGATTGCGTCGATCATTCACTGTAAAAACAATACGTGCTTGGTGTTAAAAAATTTCCCTAGGTAAAGCCAAGGTAAATGAAGTTTTCGAAACTTTAAATGAGCGGAAATTCTCTAAAGCCAAGGAAGGTAGTCGAGCTGGCAGATATGGTAGCACTGCGGTTTACTTGTGTACGTTGAACTTTGCATAGCTCAGAAGCAGGTCCAAAATTAACTGTAAATTATCGGTCATGACCAGTATTGTAGGTACTGATTGGTACAATCCGTACTCATTCGTACAACCACTATATCTTGTGCGAGCAGTCGCAGGTCGCACTGAAAGCACCACCTGGCAGAGCGCGCCATCCCTACACAGCATTTCTTTGGCACGCTGGCCCACATAGTCACCGGCTGTTATGGGCAGGTCGCTATTTATAAATCCAGTCTTGGTTATGTCGCGTGCATAGTCCGTAGTCCCTTTCAGAGTCGTCTAGCCAGGTGCCGAATTCTCAAAAAAAGGGCGGCGCTTTAAAACTCCTGGGTAGCGCCATGCAAATGCATGTGTTCTTGAGCTGGGGCGCCGCTATGAGTGGCGGGAAAAGGTGGAAAAGCACACGGAGTGTCGCTGCAGAGAGGGAGAAAAGTAGCAAGGAAAACGGCGGAGGGCCGGGCGCGTCGCTTCCCGCCCTCGCTGCAGCAAAACTGTGTGCTCTCCCCCGTTCTTACGCCCCTGAGCGGCGCCTTAGCTCGAGAATGCATGCATTTGCATGGTGCTACCCCGGCGTTTTAAAGCAGCGCCCTTTTTTGGTGAATTCGGCCGCACATGTCGAATACGGTCGTTCAAACAACAATAGTCCGGTTAGTTCATTACCAATGGAGGTAGCCAGGCATGGCCTAAAGCGCGTGACACATGCACGATTAAAGCATGCGATTGGCATGCGACTGATCGTTACGACTGATCGTTAGAATCGGTTTTGGCGTCGTACGCTGGTCGGAGGAGGCTCACAACGTGCGACTGGCAAGCCAGAGCCAGCAGTATGATCGTTCGAACCAATCGTGCGGCCGCAGCCAATGAGAGCCTAAAGGTTTCATCATAATGACGTCCCGGTGAAAGTTTTTTTCGAAGCTTCCAGGAGGTGCAGTTGGCATTTCCCAGTATTTTGTTGGGAGCAGCTCTACGCGGCCACCGCCGACCTGCGCGCTCTCCGCCGACAATACAAACACCTAGTCGACACATGTTGCAAGCGGTGCCAACATCACGGACGAGCGGAAACGTCAGTGCTCTATGTCCCGACGCTGCTGAATGAACATATGAAATGCGCTATTTATTTGCATTTAAAGTTGATAAATGTTTTTTTTTCCTGCTCAGATTTCTCTTGCACATATCTAAATCGACCGGACTGCGCCTAAACGGGGAAGCAACAATGGAGCGAAAACCGTGGGCGGAGCAACGCCGACGACATCGCACACACGTATTGGACCATGTGTCTCAAATTCACGCGTGCAACTAATCGTAGCGACCGTCGTAACGATAAGTCTCGTGCCAATCTAATGCTGTAGTCGTGCATGTGGCTCGCGCTTAACGCGAAAAGACGACTGCGGTTTCGCCGCTTTCGGCACGTACACGGAGCAAGAATAGGCACGGAACAAGATAACCCAGCGCGGTCTGGCACTAGCAACAAATAAACACAAAGCAAGTTGGCCACAATGCGGCACTCAATAAACATTTTTGCATCAAATGGGGAGATGTAAGGAGTTATGTCTGGTCACAGTGAAAGTCCGTAGGATGATTAGGGCCTTTGGGGACAATTACAAATGCGCTTATGCCCCACTGTGCGTCATCACAAGAAGCGCCGAGAATTTTGGGCGATGGTTCCAAAATAAGGTTACATTTGCACGTCTCCGGGCTAGAACGTGGTTAATGTGTCGGAGTCCTCCATTCGCCCAAGGATGGGGTAGAGGCAGCGCGTTTTCATGAAGTTAGGAGCAACCAGCAGTAGGTGACAAATTGCTCATGCATATTTTTTGAGAGTACAACGACTCATTTACCTGCTTCCAATCCTTCAGCGCCCACAGGAAGTGTCTCGCACAAGTCTTTCGATATGACAGCAATGTCGTCAAGGGCGACGTACTCAGGTGATGAATCTCCTGATCCGACAGCCGCCGTGAAGACGACCTTAAAAAGACACGGAGGGGTAAAAGAGTTTCGGTTGCATAAATAGCCAGAGCACATCTATGGGGACGAAGAGTGTCATATCAGACGTTGATCAGTTTACCACAAAACTGAGCACACACCCCTACTGCTTTTCAGCCATTTAGTTGTACAAAAAAGGACTACTGCAGTCACAATTGCGTCAGGGGGGGTGGAGGCGGGGTGGGCGTTGACGGAAAACATTAAGAACCGACTTCACATGCGTTCTTGCAAACAATTTTTAGAGAGCTGTACTGTTTCGACGGTCAGAGCAGCAAAATAGTATTTTTTTTTTCAATCAAAGCCTCATGACTTATGGCATGGGGTAGAACTTTTAGAGTAAGAAAAGGCCTGTCTAGCTGGTTTACATACTAGTCAGCCAAAATTTAACTCAGGGCACAGACAAAGACGAAAAACGAAGCCCAAGCGCTTTCTTTAGTCTATATCTGTGTCCTGGGTTATATTTAGGCTGACCAATATTAACCTAATTATGATCCAATTAGCTCCGACTATGCCTATTCTATAGCTGAACTCAGGCAGCAGGCCCGTGGAACGAGCCGCATTATTCAAATCCACTCGTGAACGAAAGGCTCCTGCCGTATTACCAACGCATCCATGATGTGTTAAGGGAATGCATTTTCTATTATAAATACAGCACCAGTTGTAGGTGTTCCACGACTTTAAATCCCATCCTTCCCTGAAGATTCTCATTATTGGTTTGGTGATCGGCCTGATACAGATCTATCCCCCCCCCTCCCCCGACCTCGTACTCAACTAACTTTGTTTGTGCGACGAAGCATATGCTCTACAGAATATGTTTCCTAATTCATGATTCCTCGTTAGCCTACCAAGCTCCCCATTACTCTAAAAGTATGTTCCCATTCAATCCCCATTAACAGTGTGTTCCCTATTACCCTAAGAGTGAGACCTATAATAATTTTGATAGCTGCCGGCGCTGAAGCAAGCATTCTTCAAAGTGCAGGTTTCATCCTGCTTCTCCCACAATGACGTAGCAAGTTAATGCAACAATATTTGATGGGGTCCTTTTTCTCACGCAGGAAATGTACTAATTGTTACATTACAGCGCTTACATAATGCATTTTTAACGGTAATATTTCTCCGCCTTGATACTTTCTGTTGTCGGGATAAGCACTGACACCTTGCACCGAAAATTATCTATCACACTCTTCTTTTATTTTAGTATCACGCTTTACTTTTTTATGTGCTTAACGTTATTGTGGAAGCCTCTGGAGCTTCCCTTATTGATTAGCCTCTTGGGTCACTGCAAATGACAATGCTCCCCGGATATCTCGCGTGGGGCAAGTTTTCTGCATATACTACTCGTTTTTTTTTTCAATTTACTGTGACGCATTTAAATGAGTACTAAACAAATATGTTACCAGAGGTTGTCCTCTATCAAGTAACTTTTCAGGTCTGTTCTCTTCTGTGTCTCGTGTCTTGCGCGCCCATTGAGTCCCACGCACACCGATGTCATCAACCATCAGCGAATTTTAACTGAATATAAACTCAGTTTTTTCCGCTTTGTGATTTCCAGATTTCTCCTCTAATTGGCAATTCTAACATCTCTAGAAAAAATTGATGATTCATAATTTTTTTCCTCTCGCTTGCCGTATATGGTATTCTGATCGCTCATTCAAACATTAATTTGAAATGTTTTTCTACTTGCCTCTGCCCTGCCTCGACATGACGTATTAAACACTAACCGAACTCCGAGTGTTTACGGATGCACTGGCTGACTCAACCCTCTTGCAGCTTTTATCAACCGCTTCATCCTCGTAGCTCCTATCCAGTGCAGAGGCTTCGAATGCATTCACGTTGTGCCTCATTTTTACGCAATCAGTATGACTACTGTCTTCTCGCTGATACTGTATTATTTCCACTAAATTCTTTTCTTGCGCACGAAGAATCGTACCCAATGTCATCTCTTGCTGGATGGTGTCACTACAAAAACTACTTATCCCCAGTATTTACCACCTGACCAGTCCTATCAACTTCACTGATCATTATAACTTGCCATTTCCTATCACAGGGAAGCCCACATTCTACAGCTAAGCAGCCATCACTGCGGAGAACACCAGACATGGGCACTGTAACGTTCTACTTTCAAAGAGGCTTCGTCGTAGCCAAATATTATTTGCACTTTCCACTGTTTTGTGCATCTGGAAACCACCGTCAAATCATGTTCCTGAGATGCTTAGGAATAATGTGTACACTATCGTAAGTTTGTTGGTTAGCTAACGCTAAGTGCTACGCCTTGGTCCCGGGCTGTAATGAAGTATAAATTGTATATAGTGTAGCATCCCTGCAATCCGCGAAACTCAAGTAGCTGTAAGGAACTTGGCAATGGGACGAAGCCACAGTAAAAACAACAGACCCTTCGTTTGTCGTCGCTATCAGAATTGTGCTTGCATACGTGGGAGGTTCCGAGTACACGGGAGGTCCCGGAAGTTCATGGGAGGTCCCACCTGCAGTTTTAACCTTGGGACCTCCCAGTGTTTTTGTACCCATTGGCGTAACATATTCCTCCTTCGAAATAATATTCAATTTAATGCAGCGGCCTAAACTCGTAAATATAATTACATGGTGATTTGTTTTTTTTTTACGATTCGTTCGAAAATACACACGCTGGTCAAATCCACTTTCCCCACGTGCGTCCCGAGCTTGTTTACCGTTACACAGCGGTAACGGTAAACCAGTTGAACTTCCAAAGATTATATTATACTTTGTGCTTGGTGGAACACATGCGCTTCTAAAAATGACCATCAGCCAGCATTTCTCAGAAAGCCGCATAGGCAGGGTCAAACTCACCCTGGTCTCGTGGGGTGCGGCGAAGCGTCCTTGCTTCCAATCAACTGGACTGTCACCTTCTTGTGTCCACAGGGGCAGAGGCTTGGTAGAGGCTGGACCTTCAGTGCGCGTTACGGCATAAACCTAAAATTCGCAAAGTACAAGGTGCCAATGGATAAAGAAACAGCTATTATCGTCAGGAAGGCGTTCAGATAGGCAAAAAAAGGCAAACAGGGGAACTGTGCACACTCACATGCGCACACGGCTATCTCCCCCATGCCACTCAGGCACTTTCCACGGCTCCCTCTGCGATCCTCTTTTTATGTACACTAAATGTGTGGATGAAATCTCCTGTGGGCCTTCCCCAGGCACTACTGAAATTATTATGGCTTCTGGAAACTTGATACTGCACCAACCTCCGAGACAACGGTGCCAAGCCAAATTAGTTTTCGAGTTCGTATTCATAATCTGTGGCGGATGGTAATTACATTCCTATTACTAGTGAAGAGAAGGTCTCTTGCACACTACGCATCATACCCTGGTTCGTCTCTTTTGATGGCAACCGCGAGGACGAAGATGGTTGCACAAGTTGTCGGCTCTATAGCAACAAAGCTCTTGTTTTGAGACTTCTAATTAAACATACCAGCGCGTTTGAGTTGTCCCTTGGAGATAGGGAAATACCACTCCTGAATGGAGGTTTCCATAATGACAGAACGCAATTCTTGCAACATTATGGTAGGCACAGACTTTTTACGGCCTACCTATAAACACACCTGCACGAAGTAACATTACAGGATATGAAACGTACGAATTTTACCGGACCCTAACGCAATTATAACGCGTTCGCAAGTACTTACATGAGGCGCCTAAAAAGGTCCACTAGCTTGAATAGCGAGCGAAGCTGCGCTATTCGCGACACCGAACTGCTCATGAACGTTTTTCAAGGGAGAAATTACTTTGCCGTTTGAGGACAAATTTTTGAATCGCAAATCTCCGCAATTTTACAGGGTATTAACAAAGTGTGGATTGAATCGCCCCAGCCCTGGAATGCCTCTATAAGATTTAAAGATTACTCGAAACTTATTGCGATGTGGTGGCTGTAACTCCAAGCTTTTTGACCATTCGATCAGATGCCACCGTCAGCCCCACTCTTTCCTGTGTATGATTTTGAACTGGTTGTGCGTTGATAAAATGGTATCTTATTCCTTGCCCTGCAATTTTCTTTTGCTTCACCACTGCGTTTTATTTTTTCAAACGACATTTATACCTTTGTATCTATTCTAAGCCGCCTGAAGAAAGCCTGTTGTGTCCCATACCAATCGCATATAGATCACATCTTTTAACGCGATAGCGTTATTAAGCTCATTTTTCGATTGCCCCGTGGCTCCTAGCTGTCGGCTATCAGCCGTGCCGTCAGGCGTCCAAGGAAATACATCACCGCTGCCACCCGGAAGCTACGACTGAGCCAGCAAGATTCGAGGGCTCCGCGGAACCTGTAATGCGGCGCTACGGCAACAGAAGTTTGAAAAGGAGGACAATGATACAACGTGAAATACAAAAAAAAAGGACACGCGGCTTAATAACCAGGTGCCGCGCCTGCGCGGTGAAGTTTGTTCTTTGCCCAGTCGGTGGTAGCATGCTCCGCAGAACGGTCTTCAGCCGTGCCCGCAACTTACATCATCATACCAAAGCGGGTTTCCACCAGAAGATTAAAAAAATAAATTTCCAGTTTATGCCCAGAGGCTACTCGTGGGCTACGAGGCATGTCGTAGTGGAAGCCTCCGGAAGAATTTTGGCCTGTTTAGGATCTTTAACGTGCGCCGAAATCTCGACACATGGGCTTTTGTGTTATCTGCTTCCATCAGAAAAACGACCACCGCAGCCAAGAATTGAACCCGCGGCCTTGGGCTCAGCAGGGCAGCGTGCTGTGTTTTCCACGGGGACTTTTGCCGGCTCCAGCAGTGGGTGACCTAACTAAAACCGGGACAAAGGATTAACGGCGGTCTCTTATAAATTAAGGAGGGCATAGATTATAAGCCGCAAATAGCTCAAATAAAGCTCACTATGTAGCGTCTAATCACATAAGTTTTCAAAATAGTTTTCAATTTTCCCACGGTTATGTCTCCGATGAAAGCTCGGTTTAGTAAACGACAGGTGGCACCACGCGGGCAAGTTATAAATCACCCTAAAAAAAGGTACGAATTTCCTCTTAGAGAACAGCCACATAAGAATGCTCGGCATGCTTCTGGACAAGCGGATATCTCCTAACACACAATCGCGAAAAACAGAAAACCCTAAACCACTTATTGCCCTAAAGCCAAACGTCCCACCATTAAAGAGCAAGAAAAAGATAAAAGAAACGATGACTCATGCAACAGCTGATCATGACCCCAATATCGCAGAGCCTGCCGTACCACAAATTTACCTGGACCAAAGAAAGTGAAACACCATCATTAGGAAAGCATATAAGGCAGTTCTCAACCTCGCAAAGGGTGGACCAACAGGGTAACAAACTAAACATTCATAGTCGGGTCTAGAAGAAAGGGGCGGCCGTTTCCTCGATGTAGGGATGAAATAACCGTATTCAGAGAAAAGAATGGACTCGGGAAGCGCAGGACAACAGGGGATGAAGGTCAATAGAACAGGCCTTCACGCTGCAGTCGCCCTAAATAGGATGTTGGTGATAATGACGATGAATAGGTCCTGAACTTCTGTTTCGCTAATGCATTTGAAGAAATTGGAGAAACAAAGCACTCTCCCAGCACCAAGAGAGCGGATGTGAATACAAAACCGGGAGGGGCAATCATACCCCCTTTGAAAAGAAGCCGGCACCCCAAAACGGAAAAGAAAAGACAGGCACCCCCAACACTTTGAAAGGAAGCAGCCGCACGCCATAAGGGACATGGCACCGATCAAGCGACCCCACATAAAAACCAAAAATATGGATACAATCCTACACAAGGGGCGGTATGGTAGGCACAAGTTCATTCGGGGAAAGTGTCAGTCACATGAGACCACAGTATACACCGACTCCGGTGAGTACGAAAGCACAAGGCCCCGAATTGTCATACTTAACGACTCTGGCAATCTTTGTGGCTGCATGACCTTCCAACATATACATGAACAAAGAAGTGGAAGTTGGAGCCATCCTCTTGGAAATCCGAATAGCGGAAGTACCAACTAAAAGCGTAACATCATTGCAGATTTACAGAGGACATTATACAGTTTTCTGGGGGCGGAATACGAAGCACTTCGGTAAGATATTCCCGTCTCTAACGCAGAAAGTTAGCAATGCCACCTGAACAGCCGGATCTAATGGTCTGAACGCGAACGACCCACTATGCGAGAGGCGCACGAACTCACATACGGTGCTACTTGTGACCAAGACTACCACACTGCCCTTTTCGAAAAACGTTAAGAACGGATTTTCATCCTATGACTAGGAACATAATCTTTAACTTCCTACAGCGAGATCTTAATACCGAAGAGTAACGAACTCTGTGGACGAAAAACCCACACAATTATTTGAAAATCCATGTGCGTTAATGTGTTCCGTGGGAACATCAGTCATTAACTTGGAAGTCTGCTGTAATAGGGGAGGCATCTGCCCTCTTGCGCACAATCTTGCCATATCCAAGGGTATGGCCAGGTGAGAACAACTCAAACATGACATATTTCATTTCTTCGAAGCAAGGGAGGCAGATTTGACCCACTCGTTATCTCAAGATCAGCGCGAGCTGATTGAGAGGGCAAGGGAAAGAGCTGCTGCATCTGGTGCCGTAGACTCAGGTTCTACCTTTGAGCTCCCTGGCATCTCTTTGCCAATTTTCGTAAACCACAGCTATTTCTTCCTGAACAAAGGTCCTCTCTCTCTCTCTCTCTCTCATTGAAAAAAGCGAAATTGTTCAAGCCGGCCTAGATATCATGGAGTAGCCATTTTGCTACACTGGCAGTGACTTTTCCTCGCTGAAACTGACCAACGCCTCGCATTGGCAACCTTTCACGCTCACATTTTAAGCCACAGAAACGCCGAGAGCCTTTGCCGCTCCTGGGACATGGCGATTAAAAACCCTGGTTTCTAGTCTATCTCTTTTTGGTATCCTTTCGTGCTCGTGAAACACAGACCGGAAAGGCAGCAGCTGCGTACGGAAACGCTCCGTGGGAGTCGAAGTATCGCTACCGCGCCTTACATCATAGGATGCAAACGTAGATGTCTCTGCAACTTTTTTCCACTACCCATATGTTATCTAAATGTTTGTTTTTGTGGTTCCTGCCTTATATACACCTGTTTCTGTACAGTAAATGCAACATTTATCAAATTTAGCAAAATAGAGGAACATTGAGTCAAACCTGATTCAATTGTAATTCTAGGTATGTGAACTGGCATGCACAGTAACTTGCAAGCCAGGAAAACACACTGCTGGCGACCAGTTTTAGAAAACGCAACACGCCAAGCATTTCCGTTTTGCACACCGCACATACCTTAAGGCTTGTCTGTTTGCTTCCGTAGATGATGTACCAGAACTCGATGCACTGGGTGATCTTATCATGCCATGGAAGGATTTCTCCAACGAGTTCTGCCTTTTCCCCTTTTCGTCGCTCGAAGTCAGTCACGTAAAGGAAAGAGCCTGAAACCGAAGGGCCAAACAACACGGCCAAATTAAATAGACGGTCAAAAACTAAAGATGAGTGATATGAAGCAGAGCCTAAGCAATGTCGGGCAGGAATGTTACCTCTAATGCTGCAATCACGCGGTTTCTGAACCAATGTGGTGAATGGCGCACTGTTTCTTGTAAAGATATCACCCCCAGAACGTACTTTGCAAACGTACTCTCGAAATGCCCTTAATTCGTGCGCAAAATCAAAGGTACAATGATTTGTGGGGTTAGAAGTTTGATTTTGGGGAGGCTTCGTTTCTTGTTGACTGCCTGTTATCTCTGAATTCAATGAAAATGCCAAAAGGGTTATAGGTTAATTGCTGTCGAATTTTCTTTAGGCTCGTACACCAGCTGGTATCAGAAAGTTGACAAAACAAATTGGACAGGAACTGATCCAAAATCAGTTGAAGCGGCGTCGGTACCTCGAATAACCTACTGGCTTCAAAATTAAGTTGCATGTGCTTCTTTATTAACGACCGCAGAAGCCTTACTTGCCATAATGGTGGCAAAAGTTCAGTCCACTCAGTGCTTCATTGGCACTATAAATCCAAAAAATTTTTATGAAGGACTCTAATTAGTGCACATCCTTTTTTCCAAATACATTTATAATCTTCCTTGGAGATAAAAATAGCGATCTTCAATAAACTGCAAAACGCAAAGCCCCATAATTTGCACTACACGTTTCAGTGCAGTGTATAGAAACAAAAGTATCCCAGTAGCAGCACCCGTTAAGTAAGCCAAAATATAGCCATGTCTTGCTACAGTAAACACCGGCCGAACGTTATTTTCCAACAGCTTCACGCCTACCAAACAGTTTATAAATTTCTGTAACGACACAGTCATAATAGATATTAAGACTTGTGTGCACCCAAAGACAGCTATTGTGTTAGTGTAGAGATGATTTTTATCTAAGCCGAAGACATTTGTAGCATGGAATACATAGTTCCGGCCTGCATCTGGCCTCATCTTACCCGTGCCGTTGCCAAACGTGTGGTCCTTGCGCGGCCTTAACAATGTAGATTTGATCGACCCGGCACCAAGTCCCCAGCCAGTCACGGTACGCTCGTTGGCACGGTTTGACCAGGAGCACCAGCCGTCTTCGAAATCGCAAAGACGATCATCGGCAACTGTTGAAAAAGCAAGAACTTTTTCAAAGTTTGCAATTTCTTATAGAGCGGTGCGGCGTGTCACATGCCACGAATGAGCCCAACACCACAAGAAACTTCCGATACGGAACTGAAGAGAGCAAACAAATATTTTGGTAATACACAAGCAATGAACCACAAGCAATGAACCACTTACGGCTACCTACGTAATATGAATGCGAGAGCAATATCACTTCCACTTGTGATACATATCAACGATTTTTACTGCTACTTATATAGCATATGTGTAATCCTCCTTGGGTGGAGCTAGCGCAACACCGATAAATGATTCTCAGTGCAGACTTCCGAAATACCTGCAGTCAAGCACCAGGTGCACATAGTTGAAGAGACGAATGCGAAGAGACACAAACGAAATGTTTAAGCAAAAAAATCACATTCGCATCCCCAGGGCATCTCCTTAGGCTTTCGTGCTCGAGGCACGGAAGAAGACTTGAGCGCTCAAAAAGATATCTGTGCCTTATCTATCCTCTTCGCACACTTCCGAACAACAGACAATCGACCTTGAAGAGGGCACGCTCGTACTGTGTGCTATATTTTCGATTGGCACAATTTCGCTTATATATAAACAACGCCTTTCGGGCACATTTAAAGTAACGCCTTCCAGTGCACTCACGCCCTCAGAAGTGACATTTGATATCTCACAACGCAGCGCCTACAAAACGTCTCTTCAATCGCTCAATAACGCCCACACATAAACTCCTAAAACTAGGCAATTTTCCGAACATCCCCAAGCGCAGCGCACTATTCAATTATTCGCCTCCAGCTTTCACTCAAACAGCGACACCGGCTCAGTCATTTGGAATAGGACATCCTAATAGTTCAAGACGGGAGCCACCAGAGCCCCTTACTCATACGCCAGCGACTGTCTGAGCGTCACCGTCATGCCGAGACATCTGCACGCAATATTAATAAAAGCGCAAGATGAGCCAGTGTGCGAACGCTACACACGGACTTGACAGAGATTAATACGTCGGACTTACATATATTACACGCAAATAACGTGACCGTGGCACCACAATCGGGGCCCTCTACTACACGCCTACCTCGACGGCTGCTACCACGTAGTATGATTGTGTCACTTAGAACCGCTGCATCTATCGCCGGACTTCGCGACGTCGCTATGCAAAACCCACAACAACCCCCTCGCCATTGTTACTGTCTCTTTCTAGGCCTGCATACACTACGATAGAGGACAGCCTCCCCTCTCAGATATCCATTCCTGTGAGAACTTTCCCCTCAACTATTCGTAATTATACGCAGGGCCCCCGCTGGCACTAGATTGGCGGGGTGAAGACCGCAGCACCACGCAGCAACTAAATCGCAGCATATACCACCCGCAGCATCTGAATCATCAATCACAGGAAACCTCATCATCCACACCTCATCAACCTCATCATCATCCACCTCAGCATCCACACCCACGACAAACACGTCTTTTGCAAACATACTCCACCACATGCTTCCTTCTCCCACCGGCAACAACGTAACTATTGGAACTTTACATGTCGTCGTCATATTGAGCTTGCACTTTAGCCGCTTCACCTGTCTGCTATGATATTCCCTACTGGACACTTCCCACGTTGTCCTTATTTGCCCACACTCCTCCGCCCGTGAGCAATGGGGGAGGCTGCTGACCAGCTTCTTCTGTGAAGATCAAGTAAGCTGGTGGGCCGAGCGATGACGGCGGCGTCTTCTCACAGACTTAAATTAGCATGCTCGAAATACCCGTGTAGTGCTCCAGTGCCGCGATTGCTGTCGCTCAACTTCGTAATGGCCTTTCTCCATTTGCGCCATTTTCTTCTGCTCTTTAGTTTTCTGTTTCTTCTGATTTACGCCATTGGTGCCAGCACACGGAGGGGATTGTTTTCTTCGTCCGGGAAATTTGCTAATCGTCTACACGTGCTTCGCTACTTTTGTAGTCTGTATGGTCAAATTACTTCGGCATATGCCTCATCACATGCCTCTAAGACACATTTTGCAGCCAAATTCCACAACGCGTTCCCTGGGTTTACCTTTTGTTAATTAATGTCTACCTTTTCGTCTGCCTTTTGTTAACGGTCTCTATTTTGTTATCTCTACCTTCTCTTGTCTCATTCTTGTGCGAGATTACGCATATTACTCGGAATCGTAACATTCAAGGTTGCCTTCTTTTCTAATGCATCAAATAAAAAAGCATGGTGCTAGGAATTCGTCTCATAACCTCATTCACAAGGTCCCGGGTTTGAACCTTAGATAGTCTACGTGATGTTTTTTTTTGTTTGTTTGCTTCTATTATATTCGCGCTTTCGGCCAATTTTGGGACAACCTCTCGGACACACCTGCGCCAGATGACGCATTTTCGCGTTTCGGGGCATTTATAAATGCCTGCATATGAAGCTGTGCAATCTAAGCTTTCTTCAAATCAAGTGGTTGGAAACAATTTAAAGCTAGTTGAAAAATCATTCCTTGCGATTTATAAAGCACTGTGTGCATAAAACGTTCCATTTGCGTGAGGCACGAGCATAAAGAAGTAACGGCAGCAAGTACAAAAAGAACACGCCAGACCTCACGACCTTTGGATCACAGAAAAATATTGAAAGGGCTTAGAGCAAAAGAGAACGTTAATAAAAAAACCGAAGCATTTTAATTGGAAATTACTTGCGCGTAACGGAAGATTTTGTACCGCTTTTACAATACGAAGGATAATGCAAGAAAGTTGTAGTATGAATAAAAAAATTCAAGATGCTGGCTCAAATGATAGGAAAAAATGGGAGATCGTTCAATCCTTCTTGAACAGCAACGCAAGGCAGTCTAGTATAAGTAATATCTAGTGTAACAACAACACGCATGACGGCCCGTTAGAGATTGCTGAGGCGCTCAGTAGTTATTTTTAAAGGCGAAGCTGCTCGGCAAATCGTTAGTGTGTGCCGTCAGCAGTTAAAAATACCTAGAAAATGCCGAGCGCCCGTGAGCGCGTTCCTCGCGGTGAACGCCCACCGATTATTAAAAGCAAGACAATGCTGAGCGCTCGCGTGTGCGTTGCTCACAGAGACCACCTTGCGCCCCCCCCCCCCCCCCCCCCCCCCGCACGTTTGTCAAGTCACGCATACCCAGTTAGGGAATTTGGCCAAGATTCGCCGAAAAAAAAACACATAAGCTCTAGCCTTCACTGTTATCGTGGCAACGCTTCCTCTGAACGAGAAATACACGTCATAGCGTACGCCCCCCCCCCCCCCCCCCCCCAAGGTGATGTCCAACGATTATCACGTCCCAAAAAATGAAGGGAGCACACACTTATAACGAAAATGTAGGAGTATAGGTCGTTCCGGCAGCGAAGAAGAAGGAAATCGGCTACAATTGGGAACTTTAACCGTCGTGATGGTCGTGAAGGTTGCCTACAGCTTTGTAACGTTGAAGTCCTACGCGTTAGTGAGAGCTTCCTTCCTTTTTGCTGCCCAAGTCATACCGGGTCATCACGTCGCTCCCGACTAAATATCATAAACCGACACATTGCGTGCATATGCTATAACTCTGCACAAATCAAGAATTGACAATAAAAATTACGTGTGTCCCGTTAGCCTATTTAATGCTGAAGTCATCCTCAGTACTGATTCTGATCTTGCCCTTTCTCGTCTGCCACAATCTTTTTTTTATTTTCGACCCCATCACATGAAGTAAAGATGTTAGCTGCAACTTGAAAACTACAAGCGCTGGTCTGGACGGCATTCTCAACACCCCCCTCAAGTTAAAATGATTGTACACGTTGTTTCTGATATTCTGGCAACCATTACTCACATACCTTTCCGAACTGACATCTTTCCTGTAGAACTAAAACGGGGTAAAAATATCTTTTAGCAGACGACACTCCGTTGCTCTGGAAGGAGCAGCGGAGTGTCCTTTGCTACGGCGGGCCGTCGTGCCGCTCAGCTACTGAGAGCTGCGAAATGTCCCATTCAAGGGATGTTGGGCGGCTCGACAGCGCAACGTATTCGCCGCGAGATCGACATAAAGGTGGCGGCAGCGTCGCGCTGCTAGTGTGGATACTCCGTTGAGCGGCACGGGAGAATGCACACTGTGGGCGTTCTTTTGCCTTCCTCGCGCCGTATGTGCTCACGAAAGGCGCAGACAAGAGCGGTATGCTGTAGTTCGGTTCCTCGACGTTCAATTTATAGCATGGAAGCGGCAATAAGATTTTAATAGTACGCCAAAAAAGCGGCAACCCTTCGGGAATCTCAGAACGGCCGCAATAATGACAATGAACTTGTATGCCGTGGCTCGTAGCAAGCTCGATTTTTGCAAACTATGGCTTCAAGACTTCAATACAATCATAAATAGAAACAGATCAGGAAGCCTCTATCTCTGGAATTCAGTTTACAACTGCAGTTTCAGTCGCTTTCGCTTGTAGCATCGCGCATTCTTGCATTTGTGGGATGCCCTGAAATGGTAACACCACTTAACTGCCCCGAAATTTCTTCTAAAAGCTTACAATGTTTTTTGTGCGTTCGAAAGGCAACATAAAATTACTGAATTTTAACCAGCGCAGCGATATAAATGCAACCGTTCTAACAGGTCTTTCGCGCACAGCTTTATTTAAATGAAATTTTAGTGACTCTGAAGACAGGTTTGATAAATAACTGTGTCGGATCACTTATTTAATGCTTTCGTTGCAAGTGACCTTGCGAATTGAAGTGCTAACGCGCGCAGTTCAATCAACACCTAATGTTTAGCCAGACTTGCAAAGTGACAAGCAGGTTTATAGTGTGTAAACCAAACTTCTGGGACATCACAGTGAACACCGAAGACCGATTTTCTGTTACGGCTGCAATATTGACCATTTGCATATTTTTTTAATCTAACAGTAGCCTATAACAGCGAGGTGTGTTTGCATTCTTGCGTAATGTCGCTTACGAACCATACACGTAGCAAATGAAGTTGCCCTGTTGCAGATGTAGTAAACCGTATCTTTTTATTTCTCGTCACGCAACAGCGCAACGGGTTCCCGGTAACTTATTTGTGTTGTAAACTGAACCTTGCTTTTGTCTTGGCATTTCATTCTTGGGGATCGGTTAAAACAGGCGCGGATAAATGTTTTCTGTGCATTTCCTTTTTTTTTGGGGGGGGGGGGGGTGAAAGAGGGAGGTGGGGGGGTCATCCAACGTTCCAAGCGCAATGAGAAGAGAACGCATGTAACGCGAAAAGTGAAATGTTGGTTATGAGTAATACTTGCAACCGAAAGTCCGCTAGGCGTCTTGTCCCGTAACGGTGAAAAAGCAGTACTTCAACAAGTAGACGCCAGTATTTTCGAAACTGATTAACCACCCTTTTGGCGCAAAATTGTCCAGGAATTGTCGCTAGTCTTTTTCAAAATTGTATTGTAAGCGAACATTGGGGGAAAATAAAAAAACTCCAGCGAGTCATGGCGCACACCCTCCGCACATGTGGCTAACAACGTGCATTATATTACGCGATTCTTCCTGCTTCTTTGAACTTCAGTCCACCTTAAGAGGTTACGACATGACCATATTAGGCATTTAGTTATGCTGAGTGAAACTTACGTTTCTGGACACGGTGATTTATGTCGGGATTTGAAAATGGGAAATATGAAAATGACATAAGAAATGTCACAGGACAGGCGCAACATCACAACTGCTTAATTTTAAACAAAATTCCCCCGAAATACGCTGGCGCGTCCACAGAAACGTATTTTAAATATGTAAAATTAGCACCAGAGTATAAGCAACGTCTGTTCAAAAATGGTACTTATTTAAGAAAGGTACGGGAAGAATTCCACCACACAGGCGCTTGCGGGTGTAAAATACGTCCCCGGTAATGTATGGGCGATAGAGCACGGCTCGTGTGCAGTGTAATTGGGTTTGTTTGTTTCTTCTTTCTATAAAGACACAGCGCAATTTTACAAGGGTGTGACAATTAAATGCAAGGGTATTCATAGGTTTTGCGCTTCTTACCCGGCCGTTTCATGTATTCAACTTTTATTTTTTAAATACCAGCCACGCCACCTTCAAAAAGCCCCCTTATGACGTTCCCGAAACGGCAGACGACTGCACTCATCAATAAAAAAAGTGCAATGTGTCGAAGCAATGTTTACAACACGTTTCACACTCAAGCGGTGATCACGGCGAAGAGATTTCGTGGAATTAAACCAGCGCATTGACCTGCAACGGCCGCTGATTATTTCGTGTCTAAAGGAAATGTGGAGGTAGCGGTAACTATGTCATTGCTTACTGCAAATCAAGTACACATATTGGTTGTTTTATCGTGTGCAGCACGCGGGTTGCGCCGCGCGCAACGTGAACGAGCAGACGACGCGAGAGCGCCATCCACACTAGGAGCGGTTCGTCCCGCCGCCGCCAGGGGCCGACTGGGTTCGATGTCGGGGCGAATAGCAGGCGACACTCCGCTGTTCCTGTCGCTGCGGTCAGTGCGCATGTTTTGCAGTCTCCGATTATCTCCACTTTTCGGCGCCGGCGCTTCGCGGAGCGCGGCCATGCGCTCGCCTGTTCCCATTGACAGTAAACCGCGCTGTACATTGCTGAAAATACATGTGATTTCTCTTTGTTTTCCTTTTTTTATTTTTGCTGTTTTCCAACCTGCAACCATCTGACACCTGCTCACGAGTGTTGAATTACCCTTACTTCTTTTCCTGTCTAATTTCCGCTTCTGTGTCCATTGTTGCTGTCCTTTCGTCGAATTGTCTGTGTTGCCTGCGATCCATGTTCTTTTTTTTGTTTTCGCTACTCCTGTCTGCTGCTTTAATTAATTTTTCTACGTTCGCCACTATAGGAGGTTCCGTTTCAGTCTCTGACTATGGGGTCTCCTTCCGTATACACATATTTTGTAACTCATTTATTGCCAAATAAAAGCGCTTCTGACTATGACTCTGACATTTGTGGATCTCTAAGAGCGCATGGGCACCTCGTCCCTCTCCTTCGGGAACTCTAGGCTTGGCCCAATGAGCACACCCTGTTCCGACATTACAACCCCCAAACAAGTGGTTTCTTGCACACCCTCTGCACACGGCGCCAACCGTGCTTTGCGTTCTAACCGTCTCAGTGGTCACATTTTTTTTTATTATAGTAGTGGCATCAAAAAAGTATTTTGGAATAAAACAACAGCTTCGGTGTCATCCCAATTTCACAGAGTAGATTGACCTCGTTTTTTTTTCCCCAAACATGGGAAAAGTGCATAGAATGACACCGTCTATTAAACTCGCCGATCTTGCGGCTTATGAATTGCGTATATGGCTATTGGCAGGACCACACGCTCAAAATCTTGCTGAAATTGTTTTTGCCGACACCTTTTTGTCGACACATACTGCGTAATGGTAAGGCCAGATTTAAGGTCATTGAATTTACCTCTGTTCCCGCTGCAGTCCTGAAGCGTGATTGCATCGATCGCGAAGAATGCCCGGTTACCTTGAGATGACTTCACGACGGCTTCAAACTTCAGCTGCAGAGAAGAAATATATTGAATGTTTATTTGTTCCACCTTGCTTTTGGTGTATCGATTAGTTGCTGCAATTAGGCACCTGTTTTACGGCTCATGACAAACTTGTTGATACAGACCAGCCTGATTAAAGGTTTTATAGCTGCTGGTAGAATATTATGCTATCTACAATTTTTGTGGTAAACTGACCGAAGCGTGAAGGCAAAAACATCGCAAAATAAGAAAGCTTGCGACTTTCGTCCGTAATGGTGCCCTCTCAGAAGGTCGCATTCACTGAAGTTTGGTTACCAAGACTGTAGTTTTTGTTATGCCACCTAAACGCTCAAATTTTGGTTTGCTGTCCATCTGTTTATCACCTCCTGTATTTTTTCAATAACAAATCCATCAGTCCGGAGCGGACAATCCAGCCCTTTCCTGCTACTTTGGCCACTCTCTCCCAATTGCTAGCCTTCCTAGCGCTTTAGTCACGGGACCGGTTAAGATCGGGGCGACGCTTGGTAGAAAGCGGCTACGTTGGCGAAACGTGCACCGCCGCGGCATTACGTTTTCTATCGCTGACCAAAGCGCCGCTACTTCAGCAATATCGAGCATCACTTGCCCTGGCAACCAGGCACAAGCCGCTCTCGAATTCAGTTACGCTCCGAAAATCCAGGTTAAGCTCGTGGCCCCATCATAGGATACGTGGGCGGAACAGGCTTCTCACTCACTCCCAGTGCGAACTTGGCGATTCGTTTGGTACTGAAATTAATGCAGGAGGCGATGGTTCGTCCGTCCGCCCGTCAGTAATTCACATGTCTCAAAATCTTGCCACCCAGATAAAAAATGGTTGCGTTTCTATTTGCCTCGCTGCTGACGAACTGCTCCTATGGCTTATAGGGGTCCACTTTATTCAGCGGAAGGAATACTTCACCCAATTTGTGTAAAAAATTAAGCAATTAATCGAATGTGCGTGTGTTTTTTCTCCAATTTCGGGTGTTTCCTGTGGCGACGATAGGACTGCGATTACGCGCACTGGGAGACGCGCTGCAGCAGAGCGCTGCAGATCGTACACATGGGCGTTCTCGCTTTTTCGCTACAGCGCTCAGCATTCTTTAACTAGTAATGTATGCTAAATTGTTTTTAACACAGCTAGCGAAGCACGGAAAAACAATGCCTTAAACAAAGGGTCGCTAAAGGAGGTAAAAGTCCACTACCCAACTGATAGCGCTAGCAGTGAAGTCACGGAAAAATGAATTGAATTAAATAAACCTCCATTGCTTCATCATGGGAGGCTCGAGAGGAGGGCAACAGCGTCATTGTTGGGATGTAAAAAGAGGAGATATAGTTACTTCGCAGCGGCGGCAGAACATGTGTTTTGACATTTTTAGCGAAGCAAGAATTTACGCAGCCATTGTTTCCCCATTACTGTTAGAATTATTTTAAAATTCACTTCCATTCAGTTTAGTGAGAATTTTTGTTGAGCTTTGTTGAGCTTTGTTGGGCGTAACTTTGTTGAGCTTCGAAGTTAAAGTAGTGTCGATCTATGTGAAGAACTCACCTTGAAGTTTTCCTTCTGCTCGAAGGCCACGTCCGCTGCCATCCAAGCTCCACTAAGCAAATACTCTGAGCTTCTATACCAGATGACTCGATCATCTGAGGTGTCTCCTAAAAAATAGAGGACGTTATAAGAATTTGTTGGTTTTTTAGAAATAAACATATCCCTCAAAGGTCAACACCAAATTTAACACCACCAGTTTAAGAGAACTGCACAGACTGTTTTTCCTAGTGATAGTGGAATGTGTGACTTTGTATGTAAAGCTGTACGGGAGCCACAAAAAAGTAACTAGACGCGAAATCCGATTTCAATTCACTAATCAACCTTTACTTTCACCGACAAGGCCATAAGTGCCCCATTCTACAAAAGAAACAGTAATTGTCTGTTAAAAAGTGGGCGCCACAGGAAATAATAAATAAACGAAGGACGTGCAGTCCGATGTGTATTAAATAGAGGTCTCCACTATAGAAGTCCAATGCCCAACCGTTGGGCTATCGCTATCTTCTTTTTTTTTTTCAGATGGCATTTATTGAACTACCGGTCAATGTAAGAAATGAAATTGACAACACATGTTAACAACTATGTACACATACAAATAGGTTGAATACAAAATGAAAAACAAAACTAAACAAAATAAACCATTATGTACATTTGGTTCGAAACGGCGGCAACGGGGAACAATTAATAAGCAGAAGCTACCAGTCAGGGCGAGAGTCATTTTCGTCGACGACATCTTTAGGATTAATGCTCATTTGGCATAAGTGTGATCAGGAACAAACCATAGCCTCAGCGTGTCAATACAGCATTCGTGCTTTCCATACACTATGCCGAGCGATCAGGAAAAAAAAGCAATCATGTGGCACTTTACCCTCCATACCCTATACTAGGTGGAGTCAGTTCAAAGTGCTTCTTAACAATACTTTAAAGGACACCACAAAAGAGTACGGCATCTTTACAATTTATGAACCAATGCTTAATTGTTTCCGGTACATCGCACAGACGAAAGCTTACAAAAGACACAAAAATGTTCAGGTAGCGTAGCCACTTTTTAACCTGCAAAGTTTCGCTTCGCAGTTCGAAGAAGAACGTTTTTGTTGGGGGAGAAAGTGGCATTTTACGTACACGTAAGAGCGCATCTTCTCCACACAAGTTATCATAAACAGTTCTATGCACGATTCCAGCAATGAAAAAAGTTACAACAGTGCGTGCCACGTGACAATTGAAAGTGGGGGTACTTAAGTATAACAAGTGCGTCGCAGCCGCGCCGAACAAGTTTACCTGCTGACGTATTTTCTACCAAAACACGCTGAAACCAAAAGCAAGAAGGAGACTAAAACCCGTTCACAGCAGAAAAGAAGCCTCTCGAAGAAACTGGGGCCAAAAGACGTACGAGGATACAAAAGCGAAGAAGGAGACGCAAATACGATGCCGCAGTAAAGAGGTTGTTAATATATATTGCCAGTTTTCCGCCTTCATAGCAAGTAAGCAGATTTGCATCAACCTTCGACGCTGTCAGCAAATTTTCCTTACTTCCTTCAATGCAAAATTATCTTTTATTCATTAAATGATCGGAATGAATAACATTTACAAATTGTTACCTTTTAAGATGACCCGCAGCCCGTTGCCGCTTTCGGACGCTGTTGGTTTCCAAGGAAGGTAGTAGAAGAACTGCAGACACTGAACCGCGGTTCGTGCAGACAATTGCGGGGAAGTGAAGGAGGCAGAAGTGATGTTGGTCCCCACCATGTCGGCGTACGCTACTCCACCTGAAAGTTCGCACAGTGGAAAAGCCTTATTTTTTTTTTTTTTGGCAATCTCATAGTACCGGATTTTTTGCTTGCTCTTTGTCATGTGCGTTCGTCGGGAACGAGAAATAAATAATTGCGATACGCATTACTGAAAATCTGCGTTTAACAAATTATTGTTGCAGTAAATGACAGCGGACACGCCATGGTAGTTCAGTAGCTGAGAGTTGCGCCTCTGAGCGCGAGGTCCTGAGTTTGATTCCTGCGTTTACATCCTTTTTTGTAACGGCGGAAAAGAACAGACCAAGTGTGTAAGTCGGTACGTTAAATATGACAGTGAGTTGACAATGACAATGAAATTTTATTTCCACCAATGTCAATACAGAGTGTGTAAATTATTTCCCACGCCTCAGGTACTCCAGAAATAATAGCCCAAAACAATACGCACCTAAATCCTAACGTTACACTTTGTTCAAAAAATGTATAAAATATGGTTCTGAGCAGAATTTTTGTACATCAAACCACAAGGAAACTCAACCAAGCATACAGCGCAATGGGGCGAAGCACAGTACACAACGAAGCACATGGAAGTGCTGTTGGCCACTCCCTCAACTACAAAAGCGCATTTTGAGGGGGGCTATGACAAATGTTTGGTTCAGCCGCCATAGCTAGCTTGTTTTAGTTTCTGTGCCAGAATTTCCCGTAATGGCGACTAAACAAATATGGTTGTCTATAAATAGTTACGAGGTGAAAATGTTGACCTCGCAGGCAACAAGAGTTGCCAAAAGGCAGGTCCTGTTAACTATCGAGAAAGAAGAAGCTTATCTGCAATAACATAAACCTGACCTAACTTCCGCATTCTTAAGTGCTGTGGATTTCGGGGAAAGGGAGTGTACCACTAGTGCGCCTAAAAAAATTATGAGCCACGAAATCTGCTTCCACACTTTTCTGCTCTATTATTTATTTATTTATTTATTTATTTATTTATTTATTTATTTATTTATTTATTTATTTATTTATTTATTTATTTATTTATTTATTTATTTCTACATACTGCAGCCACATGGGGCGATTGCAAGAGTGGGGCGTACAAAGCATACCTCACCCGTACAATGTACACTGAAGCCGTTCAACAAAACCACACAAAAGTAAAAATAACGAACACTCCAAATACACACTATAATTAACACAAATAGTGACAGCATGAATATATTGGTACGTATTAAGAAACAGCGGATAGAAATGCAGAAAAAGAAAGAGAGCGGGTGGGGTCATCAAGTAAGTTCAATTGCTCTACAACACGTGGAAAAAAGCTATTTGAAAGTGTTGGTGTAACTTGGACTGGCTTATAGTGGTGCGTGGTTCGGCAAAAGTTGTAAGAGAATTCTGTGGAAGGCGACGGGAGCCATTTATGATGCAATGCAGAAATTTCAAAGCCTCAATGCGCCAGCGCTCCGGGAGTGGTGTCAAGTTCGAAGAAGACAGTGTTGAGGACGGGGAAAAATAATGGTCGTAGCGGTGGCAAATAAATCGTACAGCTTTCAGCTGAATCCCCTCAATTTGATTACTTTCAGTTTTCTTGTAAGGGGTCCAAACTGGAGAGGCATATTCGAGAAGCGGTCGTATAAGGGTCTTATATAACGTTAATTTAGTGTTCTTAGGGGTGTTTTTTAGTGTACGGCGGGTAACCTAACTTTTTAATGCTTTTTTTCAGATGTAATCAATGTGTAATGACCAAGACAGGTTCTGGGTGATTATACTTCCTAGGTACTTGTATTCTCTGACCCTTTCCAGATTTGTATCGTTGAGGATGTAATCAAAACGGGAGAAGTGAGGACTGTTTGTAAAGGACAGTAGAGCCGTCTTGCAGAAGTTAATTGTCATGTCTCAGCTATCACACCACCTGCAAAACCTTGCGAAAGATTCCCGCAAGTGGCAGTGGTCCGCAGTTGAAGTGATTGTGTGGTACAAAACAGAATCATCAGCATAGAAGCGAATTTTGCAGTCATTATCAGATGACAAATCATTAATAAATTGTCAGAAGAGTGATGGTCCCAAGACGGAACCCTGTGCTACTCCCGAAGTCACTGTGACAGTGCTGGAATTTTTGGAGTTAAAGTATACATATTGACAACGATCTGAAAGAAAACTGGTGATCCAGGTGACAAGAAGCGGGTTTTGTAGAATAGCGTTAAGTTTAGACAACAATTTAGTATGGGGCACGGAATCGAAGGCTTTAGCAAAGTCAATGAAAATGGCATCGATCTGTTTTCTGGCATGGAGGGCAGCGGAAATATTATTGACAAATTCACTCAATTGGGTTAGGGCCTGAAACCATGTTGATTTCCGTGACCCGTAGCCAACGACTTTCTAAATATAACTGTGAGATATTGGGACAACCATAAGGCATAACGTGCTAAGAATTGGTTAGGTATGCCGTCTGGACTATCCGATTTTTTATGATACAGTGATTGAGCCTTTTCTGGTCGATACGTAGGTTTCTCTATTATGCTGGTACGTTTAGTGAGGTTCGGAGCGATTCCAGCGACTCAAAATACAGGTTTTGTGGGGCCCTTTGCATAGTGAAACCATGTCTACGGTAAACGATTAGCCGACCCCTTAATACTTTACAGATGCGCGGATTACAAAAAAAAAAAGCGTAAAGACGTCGGAGTAAAAAAACGGCTGTTTAGAACGCCCAAGATTGATTGCGGCTCACCCTTCCGAGAGTTGGTTGAGGCATCGGGTGCAGAGAACACACTACGACCATCTTCAAGTCGCCAGCTGCCGGGTGCAATGCCCAGCTCATAGCCGCAGCTGTCACCAAAGTCGAAGTCACACGAACCATCCTTCGGCTCTGTAACACGTTTTCCGTCAAACTGAAGACTATAATACATCAAACAAGAACGGCCAACAGAGAAAGTAGAGGCCAGTGCGCGGTTCCGCCCAAACCAAGGTAAACACGTTGCAAATAACGGCGGAAACAGCTCGATGGGAGGGACAAAAACACACAAGGATGATTCTGTTTGTTTTTTTTAAATGTACTAACCAGCCCAAATTATTATTTTGTTAAAAAAGTTGCTTATACACAGAGCGACAATTATCTACAGTTGCCCAGTTACCGCTGTCGTGGTTGGGGCATACAAATTTCTGGAGTGTGCATTTTCATTTTCGTTGAAAATGCCCATCTATAGTTTCGGATTGGAGTAAGGCACTGTTGCGGCGAGATTCAACAGCTCTCCGGCGAACATGAATTGTAAGACTATTTGTAAATGCTATAATATTATTAAATGAACCTAATTCCATTTGAGTCACGTGGGTGTACGCACATCCGCGGGGTAAATCAGGCGTGTTATGCACTATACTCCTTTCCGCAGAAACCGTAAAATAGATCCAGAAACACATTTCCAAGAAACCTGGCAAACATTTTGAAAGATTACCGAAATTCATTGTTAAATGTATTCTCCTACTCTTTGCTTTACATACGCGATGACTGATAAAAAGTGTCTCTCCTCAACGCCGGTAGCTCTCTTTTTCCACGTTTTCCTTTAAAACGGCTGAAAATGAGCATTTGCCATCAGACTACACTATTTCTGTCACCTGCCTGCGTGAAATGAGTGCTTGACCGCTATCTTATGCATTATTATGCTCCTAGTTGCGCTTCCTTGAGTAGTCCGTTAGAAACCTTCCCATTATATTGCGTTTGTATTTACACTGTATTAACTTCAGGCTAAATCTTTCATCGTATATTGGTGTACTCCCCCCTCCCCTTCTACAGGCGTACTAACCTTAAAAAGTCTGCTTAGGCTTTTTCATTGATGATATTTGTAACCCGCGATGCATCCTGTGATTTTTCTCCATATAGCAGCTAAAACGCACACCTTGATTCAAACTTATAGTGCCAAAAGTCGATCAAATTCACGCAGCGTTGGTTTCAAATTCCGTCGAACACAGACCTAAACAAAATACTATTTTACATGCAGTGTAGAAGGCCTCTTCTTGCCTATCTAACCGTCCGATAATTCGGCAGTCTGGGTGAAAACAAACCTATGGATCCGAACCACCCCTGTAGAAGATGGTGCCAAAAAAATCTATATACTCTTAAAAAAACACTATTTTTCTTCTCGAGTTTGTCATGCGGCAATATGCAGTCTATGCCGTCTCGAAGAAACTCATTTATCACTAACGAATTTATCCAAATGCTGCTACAAAACCGTCTTCACGCTTGTCACAAAAACAGACGCACTAAAATACTTGATATAAGGAGCACGAGCAATTAAAACTGTTTATTATGTGTTCAGTAGAAATTTCAAGGTTTACAACATCAAGACACAAACAATTATGGCTTACAGAAAAATCAATGTCACGTGCAAGGCCTTCACCTCTTACTCTTCGGTGAGCAGTGCTTTCTCATCTTCAATGTGCAAGCGCAGTTTCAAGCTCGAGGTAGGAGCCCGCTAATAGAGTTACATCCGTGTACAGCAACTCGCAGAGGTTTTATATTGACAGCCTGTTCCTCTCTTTATTTGAAGCAGGCGACATTAGGTAAAAAAAGCTCCCCCGAACGGAGCGCTGCAGTTCGGTATGAAAAATAAAGTGTTTTTTGTTGTGATATAAAAGTTGAAAAACCGTAGTCAGGCCGCACCTTCCCGTGGGCGATATGAGACGGCCCACGGAATACATGACACGTGCACGCAGTGGCCTTCTCCCCATGCGCGTACTCCATAAAGCCTCCCCATTTAACCCTATGTTTTGATTGCGAAGAAGTAAGAAAATATTTGCTTGTTTGCTTTGCACAGCACCTCGTCTCCGGTAGAAAAATTCCGGCAAGTAAATACCCCGAAGAGGATGGAGATGGTGGTTATGTAGCGTGAGAAGGGCCCATCGGCGGAGAGCGGGAGTCTGAGTCGCATAAGGGGGCCATCCAACGATGTGACCATGCCATTCAACTCTTCACTTAGGAAAGTAGTAAGGACAGCCACGCGTCGCGACTTACAGAAAGTAAGCGCTGAGTAACCGGGAGTGGCCAATTATAAAGAACGCAGAGTACCTCGTAGTGAACGTTGGCGAGAGACGTGCGAAAATCACCTCGT
>NW_027526335.1:108222137-108242975 GCF_048455015.1 Haemaphysalis longicornis | reverse complement strand
CCCCGCTTCGGTGCTCCAGCATTGGCTGAAATTTGGTGTCTGGGGAGTCTGAGAATCGGCAAAAACATTTTTTCTTTCTTTTTCACGATCTCGGCCTGCGATAAACACAGGGCAGGCGAATGCCCTCCTCCCTACTCCTTCCCACCGGAAAGTGCACCGTATAACAAACCATTTAGAACTTTCACCTAAAAGAACACTTGAGAGAGAGAGAGAGAGAGAGAGAGAGAGAGAGAGAGAGAGAGAGAGAGAGAGAGAGAGAGAGAGATAGAGAGAGAGAGAGAGAGAGATAGAGAGAGAGAGAGAGAGAGAGAGAGAGAGAGAGAGAGAGAATAGTTTATTGAAAGAAGGGGAAAATGAGTTGTAGCGAGCGTTGCGAGATTCACAGGCTCCTGCTGACGGCTCCCTGAGTGAAGGCAATCAGGTCGCGTTGTTCCTTTTCTCGTTGAGGCGAGGTCAGCGACCCTCTAGTGTATTGTTTTCTAATCTGGATGTATTTGGGGCACTCCCAAAGGATGTCGTTCTGGTTAAGGATAATTCTGCACTCTAAACATGACCGTAAGGGTGTTGCTTTACCATATCTGATGAGATTTAGCCTCGCTGCTGTTCCCTCCGAGTGTTCCGGCTTGTGCCTGTCGAAATAGGGTTTGCTGCTGTCGTGTTAGGTTAGTGTGGGGTGCTGGGAGTAGTCGCTTCGCTGTTCTGTATTCTTCAAGGCGAAGTTGTGGAGAGGAACAATAACACGGGCGAGCTTCTCGCCCCACTGATGTAGAGAGAGCTGTCCCGTAGTTTCGTATTATGACGGAGAGAAACGCGGACGCAAGTGCCTAGGCGAGTTTACAACGGCGCTACTTCCTCCCGCTTCGAGAGATGTTCAGTACAGCTCCTTATAACAAATTCCGTAGGACGTGAAACTGACTTCGCTGTAAGCGGTACTTCTTCGAAAGCGGTGATGATTTGCTCTCCCAGCACTTCAACTTGGGATCGTATAAAACTCCGAATAAAGCGAAAATTAGAACAAAGAAAATTAGGAGAAGATTTTGTAACGAGGGTTCCATGGACAATTACAGTTGACGTTGACACTGTTAGTAATGGCCGCACAGGCCACAGTCGGCGTTCATTTCCGGATGTCGGCCATTTTTCTAGGCCCAACGCTTCCCCGATGGATGTCCGGTGTAGCCTCGCCAGAGAGGAAGCGACCTCGTGCCGGATGCGCCCGCGCCGGCGACACCACAACGGGACGCGGTGACACTTCTGTTTGCGAAGTCACTTCCGGTGACGTTATCGCCAGTTATGTCAGCGCCTCGCGTGTCCTGAATCCCGGCAGCAGGAGACAGACCGAATCGCCGTGTCACAGAAACTCCAGAGGTGAAGACGCGGCGACTCAACCTTCGAGGCAATCGAGATTGAAGAGCTGTATACGCTAAACTTCCACCGTTTCTGGGAGACATCAACCAGCGTTTATGGACACTGATGAAGCAGCGCCCCTTGCCACCAGGGTTCCCGGAAGGCTACCGAGGAACGATGCTAAAACAAAGATTTCTTTTTTTTTTTTTTTTTAGTAAATATGTCCCACAGGCAATGAATGGGCCAGTGGCACGGCTCATTCCGGCGGAAATTTCTCAGACTTAAACCCCACTCCAAAAAAGGTACCTGGATTTCTGAAAATGTGCTCACTTCATGTACCTATTTTTATGTGCTTGCTTTGTGTGTGCGCGTGGAAAGTATGCACAAACGGGAGCCCACGCGAGAGGTTTAAATTCGCATTAAGTTTAATAACAAGTGCGCGAATTTAAAAGCCAAAAAGAACAACGGCCTCATAGCCTCGATGAATGTAGATCGAGATGTCCAGCCTTGAAGGCAACTTTTAAACCACGCATAAAAAAAGAAAAGATAAAGAAAAAAACGGTACCGCAGTGTTGCTGTCACAGTTATGGATAACGGCTGAAAGGAGTTAGAAGGCGTGGTTATCGCGACCGCACAAGTCGAGGAAGCTGAAAGTACTTTTTTGTTGTTGTTTTTCTCTTTTTTTTCACCGGAGACTTTCAGCCCACGTCCGTGCGAACTGACCGACCCGTGCGGAACTCATTAGACAAACTAGTACCACGCATAACGCCGGCGGGGCGCTTGAAAGACGGTTGCCGTCCGATATCGTTCGATATCGCGGAAGACAATCTTAGGCACCGCCGGAGATGCCCGGTTGAGATTGCACGGCGCAAGCATCGCTCGCGGCCGCATACGGCCAACTCTTATCAGCCCATCCGGTTATATGAAACGACCACGTAACAGACTTCGGGGTCGGCGTTTCCTCCACGCCGCTTGGAGCAAGTATCCTCGCACAAGCCCCCTCGAGATATGCGGCGATTACTGCGAAAGATACGCTACGAGCGCGAAAACATAACGCGTCGACGAGCGGCAGCAGGTTTCTTACCGGAAGGCCAACGCGCGCAGTTCCGCGAAAAGCCGGAACTTTCCGAAGTCGATACTACCGATACTTACAGCAGATAACTTGGTTAACGGCCAGACTGGATAGCGGCCAGTAGAAGGGTTACGGAGTCACCGGACCGAGTCGCCCGCTGCTGTCGTAAACAATATCAGCCCAGCATAGACTTCACACGTGGGAGGCCGGATTTCCCGGCGGCCATTGGGGGAGTGGCACGCGCTAGAGATACCGGGAATAACTAGGTGAACGAAACGGTTACTTAAAAGCGATCATGAGAACGGAAAGACCATTTATGGACCAAACGAAGGAAGTTGACATACTGAGTGTTTCGGATACATCAGTGACCCCTTCGTCGCCACATGCATACGTTGCGTCTTCGACGCCATATGCGTTTTTGCTAGTGATCATGCACCTTAGGAGTGCGTGTGCTACTGATACAGAGAGGAGAGGTTTACAGGAAGCACTGGCGTAGATTACTTGGAAGGGCGTTCTGTCCTGGGGCGGTATTCTCGTGTTAGCCCGTTTTAAAAACGTCCGTTTTATTGTGACGTACTTCCATTCCAGTTGCAGGTAGGCTTTGGATTGACTTTTGCGCAACTGTTCTTGTAAACTCATTTTAAACGACTAAGCCTATTTTAAACTATCTTTTACGCGTTTATTGTTCCGCCGCCGGACCAACAACAAGGCGACGAAAAATCGTCTGCTCCGAGAAGCCGCCGCTCATAGCTCCGCCGCGCTTGCATGGCGTCACATCCGGGTATTCGCTTTCAGAAAATCAGGGCTTGCTCATAACGGACACTTTTGAAACGGACACAAAACGCACAAAACCCGAGAATACCGCCCCTGGAGTAGATACCAAATCAGGTGGTGATAATAGCAGAAAGATATACATAATGGGACCAGGGTGAATTAAAAAAAAAAAAAAAGAAACACTGGCTGCCCTATGTTTCACTTCGACCGGTGTGGCGGGAGGGGGGCGAGGTGAAGGGAGGGAACCATTAGGAAAATGCTATGAGGGTGTTCTAAAATGACGTCTGAAACACGGAGAATTGGTTCGAAGTCACTGATTGATTATTGACTGTGGTAAGGCCTTTGAAGCGGGGCGATTAAGTGTCTCACCTCACCAAAGAATTCATCTATGTTTAATTATGGCACTGCTATTAACAGCATGCCCAAATTAAATTTCGCCCGTCACAGGTGGCACCTTTCCAAGGCCACTTCTTCCACTTCCACAAGGCCACTTCTGCGCACTTCTTCCGCAAGCACTCTAATGTTCCTTCGGTCATCCCTACAGCCTCGAAGTTTACTGTCTCTGTATACTTTAAACTCTAAGGGATGGCGAATATTTCTCACATTCAGATTTGTATGACAAATTCTCATTATTGTTATTATTGCTATTATTATTATTATTATTATTATTATTATTATTATTATTATTATTATTATTATTATTATTATTATTATTATTATTACGCGCAGATTAATCGCTTGGCTGCGTAGAATGAAAAACGGGAAGGGGGGCTTAGCCCGGGTTCAGACTGTTGCCGCAACTGTCACAATATCTTTAAAGAATGATGTCATTTCACGTCTCAGCCAACCGAACTGCGTGACACGTCATTTTTTACGTCCACAGCTCACGACATGGCTGTTACGTCTATAGTTTGAACATAGCCGTACTACCCACCACCCACGCCATAGGAAAATCGAATTTATTTCCGCCAGCACGCGCGAACACAACGCCGTGCCTCGTTTCCGCCACACCTGCGTTGAGGAGGCAGACATTGCCGAGTTGCGCGGAATGTTGCGCAGGCGCGGATGCGCGCACGGGCGGTTGGGGCATGATACGACGACGCGTGTGCAACACTGGCGGGCTGCGGCGGCGGCGCCAGAGAGCGGAAGTCGCGTCGCGAAGCTGCACGCCGCAGCAGCAGCAAACAGAGCCGCTTCCGGCCCCAGGTGTCGCCTAGACAGGATGGACGGCGGATGACGATCACCCGGAGCTTCGATAGCCCAGAAGAGGACGAGAGAAAGCCGCACCCTCCTCCCCCTCCTCCTCCTCTCGTCGCAGCCAACGCACAACGCAGGACTCGGGTACAGTGTGCCTTATGATGACGCAGGCTTGCGGCGTCTACCTGTACGTGATACAAGCTAATTTTGCATACGCTTCTTTCGTCCACACTAAAAATCGTTCGGCAACTCGTCCTATAATTGGAGGACTGCGCAAACACAGCCCCTCATCACCAACGCGACGAGCCACGTCGCTCTCCTTATCAGTATAATTGCCACCCCACTTATCCGTCTGCTTCCTACGTTAGTAAGGAGGGCTGCTTGTATGGAGGAGGAGGGATTACATGTTACCGCTCCTTCGTTACGCCTTGAGGCAACGGGATGAAGGCACCCCTCTACCCACACCCAAAGGGCGCGGCTCCTCCTCTTAGCATAAACTCCGCGGGACGACTCCAACATTGAGCGTAGACGTCATCGTCGCCGTCGTAATCATCACCATCATCATAATCATCATCCCGTCTGCGTCCACTGCAGGACGAATCCCACGTACCTCCCGCCGTTCCGATACCCAGTCCATTCTTTGCCTCCGCGTGCTCCAATTTCATTTTTCCGTCCAGGTAATGGACTTCCTCTATATACTTGTAGTCCCGTCTTTCTGTAGCCCACGTTAGACATCCCGAGGTGGCCAAAATGAATCCGGAGCTCTCCACTACGGCGCGCCTCATCGCCTGTGTAGCGTCGGCGCGTTAAACCCCAATCTGCCAGTAGCCACTATTTTGCACCGGTGGCCCACCGGTTATAGTTCAGAGGGGTGCTAACCGAGGCATGCCATTTTTTTTACGGCATTTTGTATACCCCTAGCTTCCATTGCACCACTCTTAGTACAGTTCGCTCGAAACTGCATGGCGTTGCACACGTTCGCGTGCGCTGCTCATGCTGACAGACAGTTTACCGTTGACAAATTTCTTTCATGTCGTTTTTGCCGCACAAGTCATTCCTCTTCCGGTGGTGCCCCGAAAAGCGGAAAGGAAATGTCGGAGAGCTGATGGCGCACAGCTGGCGACGGGTTTCCACAAGCTCATTGCGAGAAATGCGCCCCGCCATCCTGTGCAATGTAGAATTTCGGCCACCTGTACGTTATTCATTTTCCCGGCATGTGCGCTGTAGAACTTGAAAAAGAGTCCCGCAACGAATGTATAATCACAACCCGAGCTTCCTAAAGCGTGTGGCCTATAGTCAGCAAGGGAAACGACAGGAAGCGCATAGTTTCGTAATACACCTCCCGCCCCGAACGCCGCCGCTCTACTGCGCGAAAAGGTTTCCCTATTTAAAATAACAATGATAATGCTTCACCGCCGCGAAATTAACCGCCCTCGACAAATTAAGTAACGTACGCCGCATGGCTAAGTGGTTCTCGATCAGAAGGTCGCAAGTTCGACTCCCCGTCCACGAGGACTGCCTGGGTAGTAAGGAAGAAATCTTAAAACACACGCGCGCACAAGTTTCTCGCGTACGTCAGAGATCCCCAGACCACCGTGAATAAAACGGCAGACCTCGGCCCACGAGCAGCACCCACGGCTTCAGCCTCAGTGTACACTTTAGGAACTTTCAAAACTAGGAAATCGAACATGGTTATCTTTAAAGGCAAGGCGCACGATGCAAGTATACTGCTTGGCCTGATGCCCATAATAGTACGATGGAAGCGTCACGCTGTGCCTACGGGACACTTGGCCGTTCTTGAGTTTTTTTTAATCCTCGTACTTCTCATTGAGGACACTTGATAGGTTCCATTGCACTGCGAGTAAGGGGGAAAAAATGCGCGGAAGCATGCAGGTGTCATGCCGCTGTAGCCGCTCGTACGTTTCACGTATAATCCTACGTAGGCACTGCCGATCAATTTGAAAGCGAAAGCTTCTGCGGTGGCTGCACCCGATGAAACTTGACGTTAGCAGGACGCTTGGAACATTGTGCCGACGAAACGCTCGGCGTCAAAATACAGAAGATGCGATGTGTTATTTTCTTAAAAATTGATTGATTGTGGGGTTTAACGCGCCCACGCAACGAAGGCGACGAGGCGCGCCGTAGTGGAGGGTTTCCGATTAATTTTGACCACCTAGGGATCTTTAGCGTGCGCCAATATATCGTACACACGGGCGTTTTCGCTTTTCGCCTCCATCAGAAAACCGGCCGCCGCGGAGGGGAATCGAACCCGCGACCTTGTGCTCAGCAGCGCAACGCCTTAGCCACTGAGCCACTGCGGCGGGTCTCTTTTCTGACAAATGAAACTAGGCTGAGCTCAAGCTACGCTGACGACCCTGTGTGTCTGTGCTTTTCCTACATTAGGCACAACGATGACGATGTTACAATGATGATGGCAATTATAACTTCGACGTTCGTCATGCGTCGAAGACTGGTACAACTGCACGCGTGGAAAACCATTATTTTATCACCTTCCTCAGGAGGATACGGTTCCAGAACTACGTTTCATGGCCATCGTACCGAAAGCGGGCGAACATGCAGCAATGGAATGAATGAATTAAGCCATGGCGCGTGCGTTTTACTCCGTTTCTTAGTCAACCGATACGCTCGACCAAACGCGCACTCCAAGCCTGCCGGGTTATGGTCTCGATCCTATAGAGGCTGATTGAAATCGTAAGAATGAACAGCTTACGTCGAGGTGGTCCAGTCGCGCTACAAGGCAACGGCGTTTCCTTCTTCATGTAGTTACTCATTGCGAGCGACCGCGGTGTAGGCACGTGGCAAACTCATTACCATACGGTGAAGTTCCATATCTTCTAGAACGCTTCGGTTTCGACGACGGATAACGCAACGACGTCACGAGCGTTGCGTCAATGGTGGATATGTTCCTCAGCCACAAAGAGCAAAGAAAAAAAAAAAAGGACCGTAATAAAACAAATCCCAGGGAGAGAGCGAGAACGGAAGCCCAACAGGAAACCAGAGGCCCTCGATTCGGCGAGAACTCGATGGCAGCGGAACCGGAAGGGGGGTGTTCCGTGCGCCGGCCGGGTCCGGAACTGGACCGCGGCGGAAATCGACCAGCAGAAAAACGGAACCGGAAGCCAGCGAGCCGGCTGCAGCAGCGAATCTTCCGGTGACGGGCGGATGCAACTTCGCGAACAGGAGAACTTAGAAAGAAGCGAACTCAATTATCCGAAGTCCGCCCACTGAAACAGCGGGACGCACTGCTGACAGTCTGAGCGGCGCCGAAATGAAGTCCCTCACGTCAGGCGGTAAACGACAAAACGTTGAAGTCTCATTTATTAGGAAACGATATCAGTCCTGACGTCGCCATAGTGAAGTGATCAAAATCAACAGGAGCCAAAAATCGGCAAAAATACTCTTAACTAACGCTGGGAAGACCCGCAGTCATTTTCAAAGCCGCAAAATCACAGCCCCCACAAGGTGTCGCCTATCGAGCTGGAACCAACTGGAAATACGCTTCGAATGAATGGCTGGAGAATAACAACAACAACAAAAAAAAAATGAAATCGCAAGTTTTGAGCTGAAAGTGAAACTGGCGGATAAGTGAAGTTGCAAAACAATCGCCAGTGGACAAGACGAGTGTTTACTAAGCTGCGAGTTCACGGAAATGTAACGCTGTATACAATTTTAGAACTGCAGTTCTGAATTCGCGACTTTCTATATATAGTCGTTAGTTAAGGACTACACATACGCCAGTGGCCAAGCGGAGCCGCACATACACAAGACACTAACAAGCAACCATCATCCGCCTCCGAACTAAAACAGATATAGCTAAGAAACAACTGTTACGAAGACAAACTCGTTCATTAAAAGAAGGTCAGAAGGATTACTTGCAAAGAATATATATATATATATATATATATATATATATATATATATATATATGTGTGTGTATATATATATATATATATATATATATATATATATATATATATATATATATATATATATATATATATATATATATATATATATATATATATATATATATATATATATATATATATATATATATATCAGCTATTTATTTGAGCCCAACAAGGAATTACAAACCATGTTCTTCATCATCATCCCCACTGGCCTATCTACGCCCACTACCGGGCAAAGGCTTCTCCCATGGATCTGCAATTATTCCGGTCCTGTGCTAACTTCGGTCAGTTTATCCCCGCAAACTTCATAATCTCATCTGCCCATCTAACTTTCTGCCGCCCCCTGCAACGCTTGCCTTCTCTAGGGATCCGCTCTGTTACCCTTAACGGCCAACGGCCACCTTGCCTCCGCATTACATGCCCTGCCCACGTTCATTTCTTCTTCTTAATTTCTACTAATATGTCCTTGACACGCGTTTGTTCCCTGACCCACTTCGCTCTCTTCTTGTCCCTTAACGTTACACCTATCATCTTCCGTTTCATTAACCACGTTCTTGAAATATTTTTATGCAAACGAGAAAAGACTGGGAACTAGTTTCCAGTCCCTCAAATATGAAAAAAAAAATTCTTCCTGCGCATACCTCGGCAAAGTTGGCGCGACTCACTCAAACTCAGTCACAAAGTTATTTTCGGGTCACCACTCACTCAAACTCAGACTCATTGCTGAGCAGCACACCTCCGCTCACTCAAACTCAAACTCACAGTGAGCGCAAAACTCAAAATGGACTCAGAACTCACTCTGTCTCAGGCGTACTGAAACTCATGTCGGGCTCAAACTCACTCAAGGTCAAACTCACCATGCCACATTAGCCTCGCGCTCCCTCAAACTCAAGCGTGAGTGAGTGGACTCGTGAGTGAGCCCGCCGACCTCTGTTCCTGCGTGAAACAGCACTGGGAAAACAAGCCTCGCCGAAATAGTGTCACGACTCTATCTGTTGCAATGCAAACACATCATTATCGTGCCGTGTCGGCCAGGTGGAGCGGAAGTAATCGCCTTTCCCTAATCCGCAAACACGGAGTTTGCGTCTCACCTGGAAAGCGTATACGGCACGCGACCTGGGCTTGATATATGGAGATAGACGCGAGGGAATCGAACCGAAGCGGGGATACAGAGCACTTCGTCTGCCACTTCCGTCTATTACATTATGTAATACGCCGCCGCCGAGACGCGTTGTGGTGCGTCGCAACCATGGTGTGTCCGGAACTCAAGTCCGAAAGAACGTTTCTTTTATTTGTCTATATCTGTACACAAACTCGCATTCAACGAAACATCAAGGGCCCCTACGAGTCAAAAACCAATAAATGTACATTTTGTGCCACAGGCTCATGGCAATATAATTAAGCTTGGGAGGCAGCACTTGTCACGGGTGACGCCGACGAACAGTTCGGCAAAGAAGGACCGCGGCGGCCGCTTTTCTGATAGAGGTGAAAAGGACGAGCGCACGTGGGTACGAGATTTCGGCGCATGTTAACCATCCTCAGGTGGTCAAAATTAATCCATAGCCCTCCACTACGGCGCGCCTCATCGCCTGTGTAGCGTAGGCGCATTAAACCCTATAGTTCGGCGAGGTGTTCGTCGACGCCGATCCTTCTACCCAAAAAGTGTCCGAAAAAAAAAAAAACGGTACGTCGAAGCAATAGGGACAGCAGCACGACCGGGAGGCGTCACAAGTCGTGCGACACGATGTGACGTCATGTAATTGATCGATCTTTCAGCGCCGGTAACAGGCCGTGCCGTTACATCGACCATTCTTCTACCAGCATCAGTATAAGGCAGCGATGCAGTTGCCTTCTGATAACTCGCTTTCACTCGCGTAACGAACGATCGTTAGGGGGAAACCAGGGAATTCACCGCGACCACCAATAAAGTAAGCAGGTGACACCACGCACATATACAGCAACGCAAGCCAGACTGGAAAGCGTAATAATAATCCCTCGTTATAACGAGCTCGCTTTACTCGAAATACCACACTATTCGAAATTTCTTCTGGTCCCAACCCAAACGCATGCATTTTAGACCGCATTACTCGAAGCGCACGAAGAGCTGGACCCGCTTAGAGCGATGTGGCGAGCGGCGGCGACCGGTCAATATGGTGGGTTAACAAGGTGGTGTTTCCCGGGCGATTTCCTCGAGCCGGTCGCGTTCTATTCGCCATCCGACTTCAGAGAAACGGTCCAAAAGCGTGGTAGGGTGATTGAATTTTGTTTCTAGACATTGGTCAATAGCGTGGACGCAATTGGAGCAGGGGTTGCTCGCGCCCGGCAAAAACATGAAACAGCCAAAGCTCACTGCCTTTTTCGCACCTGAGTTAAGTTTTGCTTCACTGAATACATTGGGTTTTTATTCTTCGCACTAGTGGCGCAGTTGAATCTCAACTACTTTAGCTGTTCTCGACTGGTCGCTTATATCGAAATAGCGCTTATAACGAAATTTTTCGCCGTTCAGCTGACTTCGTTATAACGAGGGATTGCTGTAGTTGGCCGCTTGACAACTGACGCGCATTACGCCATCTCGGTAGTTTCCATTACTTCTATCAGAGCAAGTGAACAAAACAAAATGCCCAAACCGTGAACGGGGAAAGGCACACATATATGTTGTCGTGCGGCCAGCCAGTTGTGGCGTATACGAACGCCAGCGGTCCGCGGGCCACGTGCCTTTACAGTTAGGTCGACGGGCGATCAGGGCCGGGCAGGAGACGGTCACGGGCCACGCGCGCCGTACTGCACCGCAGGCCGTACGAAGAGGAGGGCGAGCAACGGAGAAAGCCCTTTGGAAGCGCGGCGATCAATGCAATCTAGTGCGGGGCCGGCTCACTGGGTCGATTCGCGGTCACGCTTCCGGCACGCGGCCCGGTCGGAAGCTGCTTCCGGTGCGGAAGGGTTTCCTCCTCCGCCCACCACAGACGAGGCGTGCGTGGCTGGGCCGCCGCAGCCACTTCCTCGTCGGCGAACTTGACTCGGTCTCCCGGCCGGCGTGGCCCACTATCGCCCGCGCGCCCGGGTCACGCGCTGCAGGAGGAAGAGCCCACCTGGTGGGCCACTTCCCCGCAAGACGCGCGTTCGTGCGCCTGAGTCCGAGGGACGCATGCGAGCTTTCTCTCTGCGCGTCCCCTCCTCTCTCTCACTCACTAGTGTTGCGCGTGATGAGTGCGGTGCAGGGCTCGGTGTGCGCTGTGGTAACGCGGTGCCTGTGAGCACGCCGGTTACAGCAATCCAACTAGCCGCGCCTTAAACGAGCCCTCTAAAGAAAAGAAAAGAAACAACGGCTACCGTGTCATAGTGATTGGAGCATCCGGATTTCAGGCAACCTGCTTCCGGACACACGCTGCGTTCTTCCGACAGTGGAAAAGACGAAAGGCTACACAAAACACATCTCTGCCGTCATTTAGGCCCATTTTAGTTGCCTGCAGGCACCGGTGTTGCGGCACCTTCAGTTTTTGCTATCCCCTGCGCTGAAATCAGCTTAGAGAAAATCAAGATTCCGTGCAAAGGGAACGACACTAAATCTCCAGCCTAAAAAAAAACTGCAGATCGATTAGAGCGCCAAACGCTTGACTGGCGCGAACGTAAACGTTGCAACGAAAACGCATCGTTGCGTAACAAACGAGGTCATATGCAGCGGCGCTTGATTCCCACCTCCCCTTTATAATCCAACCTTCGTTGCGCCGTTTACTACGACGAATGCTAACGAGCCAAAGCAAGTTTCCGCTCTTCGAAGAATTTGTCTGCCGGCCAACGAAAACTACAACTAAACAAAAGCAACACTAATGCAGCGACGGTTCACGAAAGCCGCGTCGGATGGCGAAAAACGAGACGCTAGAGGAACCTCCCTCCCCCTCCCCTCCCTTCTCTTACGGAAGAAAACGACAGCGAAGCGCGAAACAAACCGCGTCTTTAAACTACGGCAAATGCGAAACACTAAAGCTCGATTACGCAAATCACAGCCGCTACTAAGATTATACTGTTGCAACCCCACACAATGGGGGAACTATGAAGAACTTAGGAATGAAAACTATCAACAACAACAACAAAAAAAACGGATGCGAACAGACTGGAGGAATCGGCCTATCGGATCGTGTGAGTGTACTGACCTTTCCACGGCTACAGATAAATAGCGTTTTTTTTTTCTTTTTCCTTCTTCAAAACGAAACCGTGGTTGCGTGTCTGGGGCCCGTGTCTCCTGGCGTCACCTAAACTTCCGGCCTTCCGGTTTCAGCTGCCAGGGGGAGGAGGAGGAGGAGGAGGAGGAGGCTGGCGGGAATGAAAGAAAGCGGGCCGGAGGAGCAAGCCTGGGCTCGTCTGCGCGTCCGGCCGGCCCCGCCAGTTCCCTTCCGACTCCGGCGCAGCGCTTGCGGCACGCGCGTTTCGCAACCCTTCCGCCGTGGCACGACAGCCGCAGGCCAGGAAGCGGTTGCGTTGCTTCCGCGAAAAAACCGTCGGCCCCCGTACCATCGACGGGAAGGCGCGGGTGTGCGGGAATGTCAAAGAAGGAAAAAAAAAAAAAAAAACTTGGTTGATTTCGCTGTCACAGAAATCGGCAAAACACGAAAGTGAAATGTGCAGCGAAACACGAAGCTGAGCATAATTTGCGGGTCGGTGGCTGTCTTGTGGGTGTGCTTGGCGAGCGACGTCCTGCTGGCGGGTCGCTTCGGCAAAGGTGTACTGTCGTCATTTCCGTGATGGATATGACGTCAGTGATATCTTGGTGCATCCCCGGCATAAAACACCTTAGTGCTAAAATATAATACGCGAAAATGAACAACCCCCAAGTCAAACGTACTCATTAGTTTCTAAGGTTGCTTCCCCGCAAGGAAACCCTGTGTGCAGGGGTGCACTCTTTACAGGCCGGTTGCTTCGTTGTACTGGCGTCACTTCCGTTACGGATATGACGCAAGTGAAATCTTTGTGAATCCCGTAATAAAACACTTTCGTGCTAAAAAAAGATGTCGGAAAAAAGAAGGAAAAAAGAAACAGAGCAAAATGCGAAAGGAAGCACTAAATAAGCGACATACAAGAAGAAAAGAAAGAAGAATGAACTGGCTATGTGCCATTCACTACGGAACATCACCATCATCATCCGACGAAGAATAAGAGCCACACGGAGGTTTTAGATTTCATCCGCAATGAAAGATGAATTGAGAGGAGGGTCTACAGCGACAAAGCGGAGGGGGGGGGGGGGGGGTCCCACATGGATACGACGACTCGGGACAGCACCAAGTGCAGAATCTTCATTTTGCTGGAATATACCTTTTTTTAACCCATGACACCAGTAGTTCTACGAATCACAGCACACCAGCGTGTGGAATACTGAACAGACGCATTCGGAGGGGATGACTAGGCTACGTGTTTTTTTTTTTAATTTGTTCTATTTCTAACCAGGCAGCCGTGCATAGCGTTGCGGGTTAATCGCCCGAAATTTACCACAATTGACACCCAGAAGATCACCTCTGCCGAAGACTGATCTGCGCCTTGTAGCATCCAATACGCTATCGCCAGATTTGATTAACCACTTGCTGTATACTGTGCACGGAGCTGGTACGACCGGTCGTTATTAACCACCCGGCAGAAAACAACAACACAGAAATAGCTTCCCTAGTACCTGTTTTTCAGCTTCAACCGACGGAATGATGAATCAGTCAAAACATTTACCCTCCTGCATTTGACCGACCTCATTTTGGTCGGCGGGAAACGAGAAAGGTGAAGTGACATTCACCACTTTCGCGTACACCGAACGTGTTAAAAACAGCGGCATCTGTTGCGACTCCTTCCCCAGCCCCGTCGCTACGCTCAATAGTCTGTTTGCCCCATATAGCATAAACGAAAACAAACAAGAAAAAAACGTTCCTACTCCATAGAGCATTGTACACACAGGACAGCCCCTGTACAGCGCGCTGCTATTTCATACACTTTTCTATCTTTGAAAGTGCGAAATCGGTGACAATGTCTCCTTCGGGGAAGACGTCAAGGCGCGGAGGAGAAAGCGACGAAGGAAATTCACATAAAATAGGCGGCGGCAAAGCAAGCCAACAAACAAGTACCGTGGATGAGGCGCGGCGCCGAATCCTCCCGAGTCGTCGTGCAGAAGACGACGAACACACGCGTAAACAAAGGGGGAGTGAAAAGGTCATCCGCAAGCGATACTTTCGGGGGAGAAAAATAATCCACGAATAGAGCCAAGAGGAGAGTGCGTGGAAGTGGACCGCTATCCATCGACGCTGACACCGATTGTCTGCGCGCAAACTCCCGCCCCTGACTTCCACGTCTGCGTCGAATTCTCCACTCGTCGCTCGCGACTACGCGACTTGTTGTTCCCGGAAATAGCGTAACGAGTTTCTCTCGCGCGAAAAGGTTAATACGGTCGTCCACAGTCTTAGCTGGAGCGCCGCCTTCCGCACCTACCGTCTTCTTTATTAGCGTACGGTAATTTTGTCACAACTCTGTCACTGCTCTGAAGTTGAGCGTGGCACCCAAGTCCCCCCACACTGGTTTGAACCGTTTTACGTCGTAATGTTCGAGCTATGTCACGCTAAAGTAGAATATGATGCTCCAGCTAAGCCCGTGGACGACTGTACAAGTCAAAGGTCATCGCATATTCCTCTGTGGAACAAGGTACCTGATGACAGGTGATAGAGAGAACTTAGCTTAAAATTAGTGATTAGCGAGAACCATTCGCTTCTTTTCGTGGGGAGAAGGGCCGTGACCACAGTTATCATTCCGCTCCGAGCGTTAGCAACAGCCCGTTTTTTTTGCTATCCGTGCTGCAAGAAACGACAGCAACGGAAAGGCTTCCGTAATTCCGGTTATACGGACGAGAGGTCGACTTCCGTCGAGGAGCGGCTTTTTACGGAAGCCCTTCCGTCGGCGTCCGTTTCTGCAGCCCGATGAGAGGAGAAAATGTGCTTTATAGTTGGGAGCGGGCATGTTAAATCACGATTACGACTGGCGCGCCGCGACGTAAAGTCATTGACGAATGAAAAGTGAACACGAAAATAATGAACCAGAACGCGCAAAACGGAATAATACGGTTCGTGGAGATCACACAACGACGCGGTTGTGGTACACCTGGAAAGCCGATATTTTCATACTTGGTTACTGTTATGGAGAGGGAGAGAAGAGAATGAACTTTTATGAAACCGACAAAAGGCTTCAGAGAGGTGTCCTCATTCCAGGATGCCTTGAGCTCGGGCCGCGTCGACAGCCCTTCCGATCAAGCGTACCTGATCTCCGAGGCCAGGCCATGCGATAATTTCACCAACATGGAAAGAAATTGCGCAATGTCCGGTTTCGACGTGTGTTTCTGTTCGTATTTTCCGCGCCAGCATTTCATTTGTCCATGACTGTACGCACGTAAACGTACGTTCCCCCTTGTACATCGGGAATGGCGACGCGTGGCGTGCGGTGAGGCGTTGTCCGTGCACACTTGCGACCAGCGACGAACAGACCGCGTGATAGCGGGTTTGCTCTCCGTTCTCCAGTTCGATTTTCCTCGCGCATCCAACAAACGCGCGCTTAAAGGTAAAGAAAGCATATCATGCAACCGCCACAAGAACACTGTAAAGCATGTGCCATTGAACCTGACACAGTGCCCTGAGCACTGCGGGCTTTCGGGCGGAGGAGCCAGAAATAACGGCGTCAAGCAGGCGTACTACAGCAGGCCGAAATACACAAGTTTACTTTTGCGCCACAACACTCACAATTTTGCATTTTCGCATTCCATGTACTCAACAACCTTCCCGCTGGGAAACGCCAATTGATCCTGCTTTATTTTGTAATAGTCATCGTGACCACCTTAATCGGTGCACACCGTCAAAAACCCATTGAACGCTCATTTTAACCGCGGCCACGTAACCCGCACTGTAACGGGCTCACAACTATTAAAGCGGTCCGGGGCACCACCCGGATTGAAGAAGGTGTCGCCCTTAGATTTAAGGGGAGGCAAGAAAAGGCGTAAGTTCGTGCTTCGCAGCAGCGTTTCGCATCGGCCGTGACACGCGTTACTCAACAGTAAAGTTCGCCCAGGGCACCGATAAATAAACAGCCAGACAGCCCTGCAAGCACCGTCAAACAAAGAGCAAAACGCACACAAACGCGCCGAATAGACGGCGAAGGCGAGGCGCAGCTCTGCCTTCGTAAGAGTTCCAGAAGGACCGTCGCTAGCTAAAAAGGAGGAGGAAATAGGCGGCGAGAGCGAAGATAGACGTGAGGGGCGGTAAATGAGGTCACTCGATTGCGAGATTGCACAGAGCAGTTGCGCGGTCACCGCCGTCTATACTTACACGCAACGCGAACATGTGCACAACACAGCTATAGAGTTCTCGCGTAGGCCTACTGGCACAGGTGCGCGCCCGCTGAACGCGTTGCGAACTTCAGTCGGCAGGTATAAAGACGCAGTCCAACCTACCCTGACCAACTGGGGCTCATCGCAGCCCTAAACTCCCGGCAAGGAACACGGCCTACGCTCCAGGGAGCCGTTATGGTCTTTAAGATCCCCTCCGGACTTGCGTCTCCGAAGGAAAAAGGATTGCGAGGCAGTACGTTAATTTGTAAGCGGCTTCGCAGATTGATAGAAAGAAAAGAAGCAGTTACCCTTTGATGACGCCATCATCTCCCCAACCCGTTTATCAGGGCTACACTTTGGTGACGTCACAACCAACAACATGCAGTAACTTATTCTCCGCCTAAGAAATCGATTGCAGGGCCCGATAAACCGGTGAAGAGAACGCGCAACAGATAAGAACTATAACGGGGGCGGCCAAGCCGTCCTTGTGACGTCATAGCTGACAACGATCAGCCTCGTCGCAGCTTCCGATACGAAGCTGCTTCACGGCTCGCCACTGACGGCTTGAAGGTGAGGATCCATTTCGAGGTCGCAGAGAACGATACGCGAGACGTAGGCGCTGCCGCTCTTCTTCCGTGGATTTTTCTTTTTTTTTTTCTACCTGTTTCATCCGGGTGCTGTCGTAAGGTTCTTACAACCAAGAAGCCGCCAAGTTCTCGCATCCTGGTTTATAATGTTCCGGGAGCAACAGCGCAGTATACCCTCACCGCGCATTTCGTTCTACCAGCGCACGCGCCGACGAAAGAGGAAGCGTATTTTTAACTGTTGCGTGTTACGAAATGTAACGTGTGCTACACAGGTCAAGGCTATTACGATACGGTCCGCTGTCCCGGCAACAGCTCCTACACCGCGGGAACTGACAGCAAAGGGTGCGTGTGTGTGTTTGCGTTTGTGTTTGCGTTTGTGTGGGCTTGGGACGGGGTTCTTTGAAAATTGGAAATGAATACAATCCTCTGCACGCAACATTACGTTTAGAGCGCGTAATGCTTGTTCTGTGTACTCCCGCGGTGCCTATAGTTCATATCACAAGCTAGCTGCAGCACTGTGGAGGCTACATTGTTATCAATAGTGCGCCCACTGAGGGCGCCTAACTCGCCGTGAAGGGGGTCCTGAAAGGACGTTCCCTTCTCCCCTCTCGGCAAGTGCTCCCGCAAGGCCCCGGCGCCTTTTGTCGCTTCCTTCGCGGTGAGTTAGGCGCCCTGAGGGGGACAACAATATAGCCTCCACAGTGCTGCAGCTAGCTTATGATATGAACTATAGCTGGATCGAACATGGGGCAAAAACTCGGCAAGGCACTCTCGAAACTAGCGCAATTCCGGAATCGCGATTGGAGATTATGGCGGCGGGTATGCTCCGTCTCGAAAAAGGAGATGCGGCTTCTGGGAAGGTAAGAAGGTAAGGCACACAGATAACCCTACGCCGGCTCTTCGCGGGGCCGGTGTAGGGCTGCCATTTGTGTAGGGCTTCTTCGTGCAAAGCTGTAGGATCATGTTGGGCATCATGGGAAGCGAAATGGGAACGCCAGTTTACCAGAAAAAACAGCAGAAAAAAAAAAGTACGCAAAAAAGTGCTCACGACAGAGCCCCACACGCTCTCTCTCTCTCTCTCTCTCTCTCTCTCTCTCTCTCTCTCTCTCTCTCTCTCTCTCTCTCTCTCTCTCTCTCTCTCTCTCTCTCTCTTCCCCCCCCCCCCCCCCCCCCAGGCTGCAACTCCTTCATTCAGACAAAGAAAGCGCGGTCAACTCGTCCTGTTTCTTTTATTTTTGTCAGCCTCAAACTTCTCATCCTCAGCAGTAGGAGACTGCGCTGACCACCTCGGCTCCAGAGCTACAACTAGCTCTGGTCGCCCGGGCGCTGGAATCGGCGCGGGCTCGCGGCTTCCTGGACTTATGAGGCTGGCCACTTCCCCTGTAACTCCTTTGCTTTTTAAAACCAATAAGCGTTCCTTATTACTACTACTTCCATTTTAAACGTGTCAAATGCGGCAACTCCTTCAGCTTCACGATTTCCGCCCGATGTACGTCGCAACCAGTCATGGGCACGTTACCAGTAAAAAGTAACAGTGTTACAGTTACCAAAGCCAAAAAAGTAACTCTGTTAGAGTTACAGAATTTTCAAATGTAACTTGTTACAGCTGCAGTTACTCTGAAAAAGTAACGTCGTTACTTTTTCGTTACTGTATAAAAATAATAGATCAGAAACAAACGAACTGTGCGTGGGCATTTTACGAGTGTTGCAACTGGACAGTTTTCTGGAAACTGTAACATTATTTTGTGTTACAGTTACTCTGAATAAAGTAACAGTGCTACAATTTCAAGTTCCGCTAACTTAAAACTAGTTGCAGTCACAAGTTACTGAAAATCGTAACTACAGTTACCGGTAACGCGTAACTCGTAACTAGTTACTGCCCAAGACTGGTCGCAACCCTGTCCACTGTCGGGTGGATACCACCTCCACATCATCTGCGACTTAATTTCAGATTGAACAAGTGTTAAATCTAAAACGAAGTAAGGTGGGTCTCCGGAGGGCACAGGTCAAAGCAGTGTTCTCCCTTTCCGCCTTCTGCGCTTCTGTCTGTACAACACTAGAAAGTCTAGGTGGTGTTGGTCTGTACAATCTCTCCCACGTCACCAGCTCCCGCTACACAGATTTGTCGAGCTCTTCAACGCGCTCCGTGGAAACCCTTTCGGATGTGTAAAAAAAATTCATCCAGGGATGTCTTTTTATTTCTTTACAAGTCGGTAGTGACCGTAGCGGCAGCGCGCACACAGGAAGAAAATAACAAAGGTACTCGATGGCAAACCGAAAGCCTGCCCTTGCAAAACTCTAAAGTTATGGTTACCTTTCTTTCACGAACAGAGACGTCCAAACAAAGCAAGCATTGTGCTTTTTGTCACGAAAGGGAGATGCAGACAGGGCAGCGAAAGGGACCGTCGGGATGGAAGGCTGCGTGGAGTGAGAGCACGCAATCGCGGTGACGTCACAACAGGGCCCCCGTAGGCTATGCACGAGGGAAAGCAAGCGAGCGGGCAAACCAGCGCGCGGTCACCACCGGTTTGGCGACCTTGAGCCGGGCTTCACGCACGCGTCGTTAACCCCTCCCCCTGTCTCTCTCCACCTCGGGCCGAACGACGTCCGTTCAGCGGAAATCGCCGGGCCCCGCCGCCGCCGTCTGTCCGGCTTCTTCCGCCGAATTGGGTCAGGTGCGGCCCGCCGGCGCTGCGGAAGGCGAACGCTGCCGTGCTTGGTTTCGCCATCAAAGGTGACGGATACACAGTATTGACCTTTTCAGCGTTCTCGATCCGTGAACAGCGGTTTTATAACTGGGTTAGCGCCCGTTTAGTTGGCGCAGTCGACGGGATAACTGAACTGCGCAAGCGCAGTTCTGTTACAGTCCACATCATCCACATTACAGTCCACATTACAGTCCACATTACAGTCCAGAGTCCATCCACATTACAGTCCAGAGCATGCGAGGTGTTGTCAAGGCTTAAAGAATGAAAAGATAGTTTCATTCCTTCTTTAGGCACATGGTTTCATGTTGTCAAAAGTAGCTAACAACAGTAAACCGTGGGTATAAGGAACCCTCGGGGCAAGAAACTGGCTTCGTTATAAGCGATACTTCGTTAGAAGCGCGGACGATTTGCTCACAATGCAATGTAATGAGGGTCACGTAGCATTTCGGATAAGGCGATTTCGTAGTAATCGGTGGTTTTGCTCTTGTTAAACATACATACATACATACATGCATGCATGCATGCATGCATGCATGCATACATACATACATACATACATACATACATACATACATACATACATACATACATACCCACTTTTCAGAGGATCGGCGAAGGGCAACCGATACATCTGATTAGCGAAATGCGCAATGTTTGCAATGCGTACACAAAATTATGACAGGTTTGCACATAATGTTCGATACAGGCAATAATCCCAGACATCGAACTTCGATATATCCGGGCTCGATATCATTGAAAAACTCTGGTGAAGGCTACGAACGCCTCCTTCAAAAGAAGAACGCCGGCTTGCCTATACGAAATTTCCCGGAGCTATCGCCATTTGGCCCTCGAAATAGCGATATTAGCCTGCACGTAAGGGCTCATA
>NW_027526335.1:108204637-108217137 GCF_048455015.1 Haemaphysalis longicornis | reverse complement strand
GTTTACAGTGTGCAAACCAAGCTTCTGGGACCTCACAGTGAGCACAAATTTTCTGTTACGGCTGCTCTGTTGACCATCGTTCCTTTTAAAATCTAACAGGTGCCTGCAACAGCGACATGTGTTTGCATTCTTGCGTATAAGGTCACTTACGAACCCTAAAGATGGCAATAAATGATCGAAGTTGCGCTTTTGCAGATGTAGTAAAACATTTCATTTTTATTTCTCGTTGCGAATCAGCGCAACGGGTTCCCGGTAACTACTTTGTTTTGTAAACTGAATATCGCCTTTGGCTTGGCATTTAATTCTTGAGGATTGGTTTAAAAATGAAATTCTGTGCATTTCTTTTTTTTTGTTTTTTTTTTCGGGAAGAGGGGGGGGGGTCCTGCCAACGTTGCAAGAACAGAGAGAAGAGAACGCATGTAACGCGAAAAGCCAAACTATGGTTATCAATACTGACAATCGAAACTACACTAGGAGTTGTGTTCTGTAGCGGTGAAAAAGCAGTACTTTAACACGTATTTTCAAAATTACTTAACCCCCCTTTGGTCCGAGATTGTCCAGAAATTGTGGTTCGCCTTTTTTCAAAAATGTATTGAAAGCAAGCATTGTGGGAAAAAATTAAGAAAAAATCAGCGAGTCAAGGCACACACCCCTCACACATGTGGGCAACAACGTGCATTATATTACACGTTTTCTCCTCTTTCTTTAAACTTAGGTCCACCTTAAGAGGTTAAGACGTGACCATATTAGGCATTTCGTTATGCTGAGTGAGACACGTTTCTGGACAAGGTGATTCATGTCGGATTTGAAAATGATATATATGAAAATGACACACGAAATGCCACATGACAGACGCAAACTCACAACTGCTTAATTTTACCAAAAATCCCCCCTAAATACTCTAGCGCATCCATAGAAACGTATTTTAAATAATACGTAAAATTAGCAACTCGATACAGTTGAATAAATGTTTATTCCTCCTCCTCATTATAAACGACTGTCCAAAAATGGTGTCTATTTTAGAAAAGGTACGAAGAATTCGATCACACAGGCGCTTGCGGGTGTAAAATACGTGTCGGTAATGTATGGGCGATAGCGCACGGGTCTTGTGCAGTGTGAATGTTTTTTGTTTATATTGTTTCTTCTTTCTATAAGGACACAGCGCAATTTTACAAGGGTGTGGAATTTGCACGCGTATGCACAGGTCTTGTCGCTTCTTACCCGTTTCGCGTACTAAACTTTTATCCTTTAAATAATCACCACGCCACCTTCAAAAAGCACCCTTCGACGTTCCCGAAACGGCAGACGACTGCACTCAGCAATATGAAAAGTGCAATGTGTGGAAGCAATTGATGTTCACACTCAAGCCGCGGTGACCACGGCGAAGATGTTTCGCGGAATTAAACCAGCGCATTAACCCGCAACGGCCGCTGATTATTGCGTTTCTAGAGGAAATGCACAAGCAGATGTAACTATGTCATTGCTTACTGCCAAACGAGCACACATATTGGTTGTTTCGTCGTGTGCAGCACGCGTCTTGCGCCGCACGCAACGTGAAAAAGCAGACGACGCGAGAGCGCCATCCACACTAGGAGCGGTTCGTCCCGCCGCCGCCAGGGGCCGACTCTGTTCGCGCTCGGGGCGAATAGGTTACGTTGCCGCCAACGCATCTCGTCACCCCATTTTTTCCTGGAAGTGCCTTGTGCGTCCCTCGAACGTCACCCCATCACTCATCGCGGCGCTATATTTAGCACCAATCCGCACCACCAAATCGCTTCGCCCCCACAAATGTGCACGCGAGACCTTTGAAACACCGAGCTACAATTTTTTGCTCTTTTTTTCTCCCTTTCTTCCGTGCTTCGCTGGTTGAACGTGCACCTCGCTAACAATCCCTTCAGCCCTTGAACTTCGTGTGACGTTTCTATTTGCGCGATCCATCACTGGGCAAAGAAAAAAAAAAACGTGTTCCAGCTCACGGCATCGCTAACACCTTTGGTAGCACGTCGACACCGTTGTACCAATTGACCGACCAAACGAAGCGCTTATGCCTGCGCTTGCACTAATAGGTGAGCGAAACTTTACGTCCGAAAGCGGCGGGGCGCTACGGAAGTGGATCATGCTGAAGCCTCAAGCACCAGAAGCTTGAGGTCATCCTCCTTGTCCGTTTCACCTCCTCCTCTTCCTTCTCTTTTAGGTTTCTGGCGAGCTACAGAGCAGTTGCTCATTCGCGCAACGCATATACGTAAGCATTATGGGTATACTAACCGGAATGCACTCTTTTGCGCCGAGATACACATCTCGAACTGCCAGTAAAAGAACCAGTTAAAAAAAAAGAGAGAAAAGAACGCGCCAGAGAGTATGAATGGCGCGAATCGATACAGGGCAGCTCAAGAACAGTCGTAAAAATGAAGGAAGCTCAAACTAACGCGTAAGAGTCGAAGGCAGCGAGGCCGTACGCAACCTCCACGACCATCACGAACGTTTAAGTCCACGACTGCAGCCGATTTGCTGCTTCTTCGCTGCCGCAACGACCTTCACACCGTCACTGTCGCTATAAGTACGAGCTTCCTTCATGTTTTTGGTAGTGATAATCATTGGACATCACCTTGGAGGGGTGGGTGTACGCTGTGACGTGTGTTTCTCGTTCCTAGCAATTGTTGCCACGATTACGGCGAACGCTGGAGCTTTTTTTTTTCTTTCCGCCAATCTCGGCTAATCTGCCCAAGTGGGTATGCGTGGCTCGACAAACGTGCGCCGGGGACGCTGGGCGGTCGCCGCGAGAGGCCAGGTCGCCGCAGTCTCGACCAATCTCCCTCAGTGTGGATGCTTGGCTTGACGAACGTGCGCCGGGGACGCCTGGCGGTCACCGCGAGGCACGCGCTCACGTGCTCTCGGCATTTTCTTAGAATTTTTTAAACTGCGGCCACGAAAAACAACGATTTGCTAAACAGCTTCGCTGTTAAAAAAATTCAAAGTAAAGGGTTCAGCGAGCCAAAGAAACACGTGACCTAATAGGCGCGCAATAGCAGACAGCTACGTATTAAATTTGATCACCTGGGGCCGAATTCTACAGGGTGCCGGAAGGCATCCGGAAGATATCCGGCGGGGTTGATTTCACGCGGGGTCTCACGCGATTGGCGCACAGCGGAAACGCCACCCGGCCTGCGCCACGCGAATAAGTTTAGGTTTAATTCGGTGACGTCGCGTAGACCCCGCGAGAAATCAACCCCGCAGGATATTTTCCGGCGCCCTTCTGGAAGCCTTCCGGCACCAAGTAGAATTCGGCCCCCGGTGTCTTTGACCGCCCTATACGGGACGGTGTCGTGTACACAGGACGATTATTCTCTTTTCCAACTCCGCCAACAGGGCCAGTAGCCCCAGAGGTTCGATGTGACCAGCGGCGGAACGCTTTAGCTGACCTACCACCGTTTTTCGGCGAACAATTGTCTGCAATTTGAATTTAACGTGAACGGTAGACGGAACACGAAAAGTACCTTGAACGAGAAACATTAAATGCCTCAAGAGGCTGAAAATTCCGCGTCTTTGTCGACCGTTCGCAGTGAATGGCACCAAAAATGGCCACTGGCGCAAGAGTAAAAACACGCCAAAAAAGCTCACGCTAACACAATTTATCGGAGGAGTTCCTATAAACAAAGTAAATTAGTGGCTTTCAAAATAAAATTTGGTACAATCGAACCCGGGACCTCCGGGGTGCACGCCACCCCGACGACAGCGGGTGTGCGATACTGGCTAATCGAGAGTGTCCTAATTTGGGTGTCATTAGTCACGTGACGGTCCAGAAGGAGAGGTGCACGTGACGGCACGTGAGGCGAACAGACACCATCTCCCCCCCCCCCTTCCCCCAGCCAGTGAACGGCGCTTCTGCGATGTCACCTGTCTGCCTGCCACGCTGTGTCTCATGATTTGAAGTGCTTCGACGTCGGACGTAACGCTGCAGTTTATGCACTAAAACGCTAACAAGGGCTAAGAGCAGGAAGCGATGAATGCAGCTTTGAGATCCCAAAAGACGAAGGAAGGAGAGCAGGAAGACGCGAACACCATGTAGCGGTAAAGAAGCTTCTGAAAGGTATCGCTAGGGGAAGCACTTTCGCAACCACAGCACATAAGCGTACTTAAGTGTCCCGTTTACTTTTTTTTAACGGGTAGAGACGGAGAAGGAACTGCTGTAGGACACAGAAGAGCGGTTACGAGGTTTGCGTACGAAGAGAATTAACGTTTCGCGGCGCCATCCCCTGCACGTCCACACAGCCCGCTCAGGTGAGGCGTATGCCCAGGACCGGCCATTGATCACCGAAAGAACAGCACCAACCGTTCGACGCACACCCTTCCCTCCCTTCGCGACATCGCTAAACAATAGGCCAACGCGCTACCGCAACCGAAGTGAACGAAAACGCAGAACTTAGGTTCTAAGAGATGTCAGACCCGTCGGTCTCTTCTCCGTTACAGGGTATAAACTACTTCGCTCGTTGTGAGACAATCACGCGTGCTGCTTACACGTGGTATATATTGCACAGCGTGCGTGGCAGGGCTCTCCAAAGGGGGACGAGATCGCACGCGCGTGTGTCTCTCACCGTTTGCAGGCGCGACGAAGCCGGGTAACCTGGCCCCCAGGGCAAAGTGGCGCTGGAGCATGGCGGGACCGCCACAGCAAGCGCTCGTCAACCAGTTCCGCACTCCCGAGTGCATCGCACGGCGACGAAGACGATGACGACACAGTCGCACCTCTTCCACCACGATTTAAAGAGCACTGTCAACTGCGAGAAACACCGGGCAGTCGCTATTCACAAGCCCGAATCCGTCTCGGCGAAGATTAGCCACTCATCGCGTCCGGCAGGGAAGAAGAAACAACAGCGGGAACTGACGAGACGCTATAGCGATCACTCCGGCTTCGGAAGCCATGTGCTCCAAGGGTTGCACGAGGTCGTCAACAACGCATAATAACGACGCCCTCCTCCGTTTCCCCCTCTCCTCGTCGTCACACACACACACACACTGTCGCTGACATTTCCCCCTCCTTCCTTTATCTCGCTTTCAGTCACGGTAACCGACATCTCTCTTTTTTCCCCTCGACACAGCCGCGGCGGTGTCTTCGTCCTGCGACCGCGCGCGAGACATGATTAATCGCCGCGCATTATTCCTCCTCCTCATAAACTCCTCTTCCACTTTTCGCGTTCGCGCGCGGCATGCGAAGGAAAGGATGAATTGTATACTCTTGCCGCTGTCTTTCCCGTTATCTCAAATTTTTCTCCTCGATGCCTTTATTCGTGTTTTACCTTCTCTCTCTCTCTTTCTCAAAATATTCTTCTTTCTGAAACGATGCCGCTTGCCAAACCTCGCGGCTCGGATCGACAATGGCGCGAAGTTAGCTCCGCCTCGCAACTTGTCGTGCCGAGCGCGCGGTAACAACGTATTCTCGGAACCGGAGGCGAAACTCAAAAAAAAAAAAAAAAGGAAAAGAAAAGAGAGATTTCGGTCCATTTGTTAACGCATCCAGCGGCGCTGTTTATGATAGACATTACTAGCGCAGGAGGGGTGCCTTGCTAATCAACGATATATTGGGCAATCACGACCAAATCTCTCGTTTTATTATGCGCGTTTATTCGGGGTTACTTCCACACAACACGATAGTTTTGGAAGAACGGTAGCTCTATTACTCCAGGTACAAAACCAGGAAACGCCACTTCCTCGTAGCGTCCGTCTGACCTTCAAGCTCCGCCAAGGTCGAACCAGCGTCTCGCGCGGGTGCGCAGTGAAAGCGTCTACTCGCTGGTTCGTTCCAAGGGAAGGGGTGCGCAAAGCGGGATAAAGGAAAGCGTAAGGGTGCGTAACATCAGAAATTGACGCAAGGAGGCGCTTGTCGCGCTGTTGCTGACAACCGACGTCCCGATTCAAAAGGGGAGCCACTAATCATCAGCATCATCATCATTCCTTCAGCGATTGCGCTGACACGCATCTGTATTTTGTCTGGCGGAGTGGTAATGCCCGCGTTCACTAAGCGCCGTCGGCGCAAAAACCGAGCGTTCGCTTGAGGAGCTCGATCCAACGGCGTTAAACCGCGGCAAGATATTTAAACCGATCGACGTCTTGTTTTGACGGGCGCACATGATTTGATAGAGATCCCTCATGCTGAATGGCATACACCACACGCCGCACGAAGTGGGAAAGTGAAATTAGTGAAGTAGCAGCGATAATTTACTGAGTCCGTGTGTATTGGTGCACTGACGACGTCAAGTTCGGTAGTGATCCAATATTCACCAACGACAACAACGTATACCAAATAAGCAAGCCAATAGCTTTCACAAGTACACAGCAACTACGGCGATCAGGACGGCTGGCCGAGAAAAGAAGTAAAGCTAGGAAACGAGATTGGCATCATCAAGGTTGCGAAGAAACTCAGATTTTGGGCTACATCATAGCACTGGAAAGTAAAACAAACTATGAGGACACTTCAGCAACTCTTATGACGTGTAAATGCGAGAGCATTACCGGTCACATTGTCGACCGATGCGGTACAGACGACCTCCTTGCCCTATATCAAAGAAAAACGGTTAGACCACACCGACACTGCTCTCCTTGGAGTGCGCTCGGACAACAAAAAGAACGATCTTAGGCATTTCAAATATACGCCGAAGGAATTGATTCCGAGGTTTAACGCGCTGACGCTTCAGAGGCGATGAGGCGCGCCGTAGTGGGGGGCTACGGAATAATTTTGACCTGGAGATCTTTAAATGCGCCGAAATCTCGCACACACGGACGTTTTCGCCTTTCGCCTCCATCAGAAAGGCGGGTTCCCGATTTCTCCAAGCCGAGGTAAAGGCAAGGCAAGGCCCGTTCCCTCTTTTCTTGTCGCTTAGCTTGTCGCTTTTGTCGCTTCTTGTCGCTTTTCTTGTCGCTCAACAGATAACCGGAGGTAAATACGTCGACCACTGATACTGTGAACAAAGTTGAGAGCGCGGAGCTCGTGTTTCTCAAACAAACAGCTCGAGTGTATGACGGATGGCCTTAACCGGGTGTCACGCCCAGGCTTATTTGCGGCCACCTGGAATTCCTGGAAACGCAACCCTAACCTACGACGACAAACGCGTCTGGAAAAGCGAAACCCAGCCAATCGTGTCAAATTTCACCGTAACGTTCTCATCGGCGGCCGCGCGTGTCACCACCCCCTCCACCACCTCGGCAGGCGCAGGAGGTGTTGACGACGTTAGACAAAGAAAAAAAAAAGCAGTTTTTAATCGAACCCACGACCTGAAGCGGAGCAACGAAAAGCCGGCATATACGCCACCGCAACACAGCTGCTGCTGCTACTGCTGTATGCGCTCAGTTTGCACGCGTGACACCGTCGCCAGATGAGACAACGATGCGAGCGATGTCGATGCTCTCTCCGGTGTATGGAGGGCGTGCATTTAAACGCGCCAATTCTGAGAAACCGGCGGTCTCGACGCGCAGAGCGACGTCTTCCATTAATCTTGTCAAGATACCGGAGTTCAAAACGAACGCGAGGAACGCTAGGGGAAGCAATTATGCACCCCCATACTGTCGCAGAAGGCGCTTGATTTGGACGAGGAGGAAGGGGGGAGTTAATGGAGAAGCCACGTCGATAAATGGAGGGGGGAGGGGGGGTCAAATTAAAATTTAAGAGAAACATATTGCACCCGGTGAGATGCGGCAGCATTCTGGGAAAACGGCAGCATCAACGGAGAGTGCGCTCGTGCGCACAGGAGTACAACGTGCCGTAAAAAGAGAGACTCGCTCCATACTATCTAAAAGTCCCTTTGATAGCCCACTCACCTGCCCCACCCACATCCATGAGGTACTACTACTGTAGCCAACAGGCATTGCCGAGTCCACCACTATAATAACGCTCGCCTACTCTGCTAGCCTCGCTGTGACGGACACCGTCAACGACCGACAAACCGCGGAAAAGCAGCAACCCCCAAAAGGAGAGCGACAATACGAGAACGGTAGCCATAAAACGAGAGAAAGACCAGTTCCGTCCTCATTAATATCCATTAGACAATTTAACCATTTGATATGATTACTACTCGATTAATAGCTCCTTGATTAGATTAGACCAGATATAGATTTTACATGATTAGGTTACACCATGGGAAATAGGACATAATTACCCGACTTGCCGGCGTCTCGTAGACAACGCAAGAATGGAATCGGTTCTGGGTAGCTCGCGGCGCCGCCACAATCGTGCCGAACACCGCGCAACACGTACACGGCAACCGAAACTCGATAAGCGGTTTCTGGCACACTATACGCGAGTGCGCGCGCCCGCGCACCTGCTTGCGGTTGTCGACATCCCGTTTCCGCTCTTGTTCCTCCGTGCTTCCGGTCCGGCACCGAGTTTCGTAACCCTTCCATACACACGCACAACGTTCACCATTTGTTTATTTGTTGTTTTTTGCCTACAGGAAAACTTAAGAGCCGAGTTAAAAACTACATAAAGATGGCAGATACGTCTGAACACCATACGGCCTATGCCCAGGAATGCAGAATGTACCTGTGCCCATAAAAACGCGCATCATGCCTTTTTTTTTTTTTTGTAATGGTGGAAAGTTTACGCGATTCACTTTCGTTAATTGTCTAATGACATCTATGCGGCTGCCCAAATAGGGGCCTACGTAGGCGAGACTGCGACAACAGGATGTTCCGTTGATATATGTTGTAGTTTTCACGCGATAAGTAAGTAAGAACACAACTCTTTTCGCAGAAAAACTTCAAAGGCCGGCTTTTGGAGGAAGGGGGGGGGGGGGGGATGTACGAGTTACATTGCCAAGTGGACCACCCGATGATAAATGTACTATGTTCTACAGTATACTTTACCGGTTCTGACTTCAAATTAATCGGGGTGCGATCGTTCATGTTGTCCGCGTACGTGCATAAAAGAAATGAGCAGTCCGCGTCGCAAAATGACGCACAGTTCGTTAGCGTTCGTCGCTTCCCGGTAGCAAAAAAGTGCGGCCGACTCCCCCAAATTCGGCCCTGGCGGGACCGCCCATATTTCGCCGCGTTAGCAGTGAAATCCAGTTAACGGAACTCTAAATACCTAACTTTACACTAAAACGGGAACACTAAATATTTTGTAATTACTTGAGACCCAGCTGCGGTACAAGATCCCACTGTACTATATATAATAAGGAGAATAATCTAAAAACGTTTTGAATCTCTAACCGATTCTTGAAGCTACAATGCACGGTATCGACTTTAGACGGAAGTGATGCAGCGATTTTCGAAAACATCTACGCTATTATGTAAAGTAGGAAAAGAGCAGGTTGTTTGAAGGACTTTGCGGGGACGTTTGAGGAACGTTAGGGGGGCGCTTCTGGGAGGTTATGGCGTACATATGTACGCATGTACGTCACGTCCTCTGATGAAAAACGTTCCCTTAAGTATTCTGATCTCTGCGCACAGGATAGTTCTACATAACGCCGAAAAATTCACAGCGGCGGCAGTTTCCCGAAGGTTGCCCTACAGCCACCAGCTAAAGGTTACTCTCAAGGTGACACCACGCGGTACCAGTGCCCGACGCAAAGCCTATACAGTGAAATACGGATATATCGAGCACGGATATATCGAATTATCCTCCATATCGAACAGACGAACCTCCCCTTGGAAATCCCATGCAAAAGTAGTGCTCCGTTGTAGCGCATATATCGAAAGCCCGAGCGCGGGCACATTTGGTACATCGAACGCTGCGGCGCAAGTGCCCCGCAAGTGAGCTTGTCCTGGTAATGAATGCGATGATGATGATGGCTTCTCGCGGGCGCCGCCGCGTTCGGTGAGAAGGGGGCGACGCCACATGGCAGGGAGTACGCGGGGAGTGATTCGGTGCGAAAGGCAATAAAGGAGGAGGGGAAACCGACCGGAAGGGCTCGGTTTCTGCAGTGGTAGCTCGCACACTGCAACCAACGTGCCGTGGTGCGCGTTCGTTTTGTCCGCGGCACGCGTTTCGGAGCCATGATCAGGGAAAAACCGAAGACTTTGGATTCAGCGACGAAAGCGGACATCATGCGACGGGCACAGGCCGGTAAAAAGATGGCGGCTGCAGAGGTATCCGAGATTTCTCGCGGCATTTTTGAACGCGATAGGGCGCAAGACCTGACGATATGGCGAAGGCAGCGCGGCCAGTTCCGGCGCGTGTCGTGCGCAAAGCGGCTTAGTTGCGCGTCTGCAGACGAGAGGTGTTCAGATACCGAAGACGACGGCGCTGAGAGCCTCGAGAGAAATTAAGAGTCCGTAAGTGCAGACGACGATGTGCAGGCTGAGGAAGATATCACCGATTCTGAACAAGCGATCCTACTAGCGGCCGTGAAAACGTTCCCAACCGCCTATGCTTGCGCCAGTATTCAGATTCGCCACCGTTGTGGCACAGTGTACAACAACGTATTTTCTAATTCGGACGGCGTTCGTAAGCTTGAAGACAATCTTATGAACTTTATTACGCAGAAGAAGAAGCAAGCGAATCTCCCAGACTTTTTCACGCTTAATTAAGTCCGGTGGTCGTTGCGCTGCGGTTCGAATTTTCCGTGCCGTGAGGAACACATCGGTAAGCTACCGCTTATCACAATGTCGGAAAGCTCTCGGTGATGTGCAGAGTTATCAAGTAAGCGTCACACAAGCGTATTTTCTATTTCGAATTATCGATACTATATCGAACTATTTCGTGACCCCCTCGAAGTTCGACATATCCGTGTTCGAACTAAACTTAGTAACAAGCAAAACAGCATTTATCATCTACCCATATGTCACCCAAATCAGCGCCACGTGTTGCAGTAGACGCAATCCACTCTAGGTTGAAAATAGAAGGGAAGGCGACAAACATGTTTTTGCGTTTTTTTTCACCACAGAAACATTTTTTGTCTTTCACGCACGCGAGAAGGTAAAAGATTAAAAAAAAAAGGCCAAGTCCAAACTTTCTTCGCACATTTTATTCTCCGTTTACCCCCCAATATCGTTACATTTCCTGCGGCCTGCCTTGTTTTGTTTTCCTCGCACCCTTTCGGTGACATTTAAAGCGAGACGAACGCTTTCCGAGAGATCCGGAGTCATTTCTCGCTCAATCAAGCGTTTCCAGTTCGTGGAAGCGAGAAGAGAATAAACTGCGTCGCCACAATCCTTCCTTCCGAGAGAGAAAAAGGCGGCGCACAAAAGGACGCCCGAGAGGCTCCCCGCTGATTTAAAAGCACGGAACAAGCAGCTGCGACAAAGCGGCTCCAACATGAGGAGGCATCAGCACCTAACGAGAAGGCGCAATCTCTCTCTCTCTCTCTCTCTCTCTCTCTCTCTCTCTCTCTCTCTCTCTCTCTCTCTCTCTCTCTCTCTCTCTCTCTCCGTCCTTTATGCTGTGCGAAGCATTTGTTGGATACTAATAAGGGCTTCAAAGGCATCGCTTTCCGGTCGTCCTATGAAACTTCATCTAGTGGCTCTAGGTCATCATAGCCGCCGTTGGCGTAAGATGCAAGATTCTTGTTTCACTTACCCTTATTAGCCTCAGATTTAAGGCGCAAGTCTTAGATCTCTAATGTTTCATGGAACGCGTGAGGTACAAAATGTCGTTGTGAGGCACACAGACGGGAGTGGCGGCGGTTTAGTTAGATAGGGAGCAGAATAGAACTGGAGATATTTTTGAACTCAACGGCGAGTTCACCCAGTCCAGGGAAAGGATAGGAAGAGAGGGAAGAAAGAGGAAGGAGAGTGGGGGGTCAATCTATGTGGCGTTCGTCAAATCACCCCCAAACAAGCCCACTGGGGATTCGAGCGCATTGAGCAGTGGGCGATGGAGGATAAAGAAGAGAGAGAGATGAAATGGCTAGGATGAGGTAAATGCGCCCAATGTCTGGCGCTTTACGTTTGCATTTATTTATCTCGATCGTAGATGTGGCGACGACGTTTCTCGCTTCCGACGGCGCGTTTCGACGAGCGGCGTGCGGCACCACCGCTCACCACCCGTCTCAATTTGGCGCCGCGGCGTCCTGGAAGCAGACGACGCGCCTCCGTTGCTATAGCGACGGGGCGCATGCGCAGAGAGCAGTAGAAGTGCGATCAAGTGCGAAACATCCCCCTCGCGAGGGGCACGATCAAATGCAGAGCATTTCCGGGGGTGCACGACGTTAAGTAGTTTGCGTTACGTTAATGTTGTTGCACTTGTGGCAACTGCTGACGAGACAGCGCTCGTCAGCAGTAATTTGAATGAGTCAACGATATAAGGCGCGTTCGTAGCGTCCCATTCTGTGTCGGCTTTGCGGCGCAGTGGGTAGAGCACCATGTACATTGCGTTCCGCCCGCAGGGTCGAGGGATCGAAACCTGGCGCCGGATAGTATTTTCTTTTATATAGTGTAGGGGGAGGGGTGCGGACTACGACTACGGACGTCAACGCGGGTGACATCGTGAGTTACTGAAATGCTCTGCATTTAAAAGTTGAAGTTGCCCGAGCCTGGGATTGCGGGTCCGTGATCAGGCGCAAGGAGAA
>NW_027526335.1:108105319-108204537 GCF_048455015.1 Haemaphysalis longicornis | reverse complement strand
CACACAGACGGTAGTGGCGGTGGTTTAGATAGATAGGGAGCAGAATAGAACTGGAGATATTTTTGAACTCAACGGCGAGTTCCCCCTCATAAAACCCAGCCCAGGGAAAGGATAGGAAGAGAGGGAAGAACGAGGAAGGAGAGTGGGGGACAGTCTATGTGGCGTTGGTCAAATCACCCCCAAAAAGTTGAAGTTGCGCGAGCCTGGGGTGCGGGTCCGTGATCACGCGCAAGGAGAAAGGAAGACAACATAGGAGGGCCGGAGGAGCGCTTCGAGAAAGGGCGACACAGCGCGCGCCGGGAAAGGGAAACAGCCTCGCCAACTGGCGCACGTGCAGTGGGAGCCGCCTTGAAAGGTAGTTGTGGGCGAAAACGTTACTCCTGTCGATGGGTGGCGAGCAGAACGGGGCAAGGAGGTTCCTGGCGATGGCGACGCAGCAAAACCAGCTTTGGAGGGTGTTGTCCAGGGGGCTGTTCAAGTGGTTACGGGCGCGGCCGTGAAGTTCACCAGCAGGTCAACAGAAGGTCCGAGTACGCCTTCGCCTCCAGATTCTCGGAAAGTTTAAAGCATCCCCATAATGATTATCATAATGTGTTTCCGCGGGGTAGAATTCTCCACGTGAATTCTAGTTTTCGGGATACGTAGGCATCTCTACATTTCTGTATAGCCCCCCCCCCCTCACACACACACACACACACACACACACACACACACACACACACACTTACACACACACACACACACACACACACACACACACACACACACACACACACACACACACACCTACAGCATTCATTTCCTGAAAGGATGCAGAAATTATCATCGGTGGATGCTAATGAAGTAAACAGCGGGTAATTTGCCGAAGAAGTAGACTTATTTGCACTTTAAGGCAACCATCGAAGGTGAAAGGGCTAAATAAACTATACAAACTGTCTTTTTTAGTCCACCAGCTAAATAATAAACGTCTATTCACCAAATGCTCATCCCCAAACTGTCTTTTTAGTCCACCAGCTAAATAATAAACGTCTATTCACCAAATGCTCATCCCCGTGACGTATGTTTCCCTTTTTCTCTATACAGACATGGGAGGCGGTGTTTTCTATTAATCTAAAACATTTTTTTTCAGAAATTCAGTTTTTACCTGAAAAGGTCAGTATCCAGTTCCTAAATGTCTGACCATTTTTCAACATATAAGTTCATTTTCAAACTTGTTGCCAGGGCCCATGACGATATTTAAGCCTTTGAAACATTGTTTACGGAGTACACGAATTATGCAGCACTTATAAAGCGCTGCATAGGCGTCAATTGTCCTTTGACGCTCACAATTTATTAAAACGCCAGGATTAGCTTCCATAGCCCTTTGCCTCGCCAAATTTCCAATTTCAAATGTAGATGTTGAAAGAGCTTCTTCAAAGATCAGAGTTGCAAACAAAGAACGGCGCCGAATCAATGAAGTGACATGTTATCTCACTCCTCCTTTTATTTGGGCTTGACCAAACTGCCCAGACGTTTAATACACGAATAGACATGAGCAAAATTTAGAGATACAAGAGGGGGGGGCCAGAAAAAGTAGGGGAGGTCTAATCACTGGATAGAAGGAGCAGAGCTAGTTACAAATTGCAGGTATAGGTGTGGGAGGCGATACCCGCAAAAAGAAGAGAACGATCCCAAAGGCTAAACCTTCTTTGCTATACAAATCAATAGTAGGTACACTCGTTTACAGGTTAAGAACAGCAAGGGAAGTCCCCCCCCCCCCCCCCCCCCCCCCCTTCCCCGATCACCACGACGGCTTCGGCTGTTACTGCGCACGGCGCAAAGAGTTCGTTACGAGGAACATATTGGGAAGCACAAAATAAAACCACGCGCAGTTCAAAACAAGCGAACCCGGGGACGAATTGCACTGGGTGCCGGAAGATGTCCGGCGGCGTTGATTTCCCGCGGGGTCTCACGCGATTGTCGCAGAGCCAAACGCCACCCAGCCTGCATCACGCCAATAAGTTTTGGCTCTAATTCGGCGGCGTCACGTTGACCCCGCGGGAACTCAACCCCGCGTCGCTTGACCCCGCGTCGCGTGAACCTCCCGTGTGTGTGTCGCTCCTCTTTGTCCTCGTTTTTTTAGATGCAGAACATCTGATTCACTCGCCTTGTCCCTCCGGCGTCGTCGTCGTCGGCGTTGTCCACCCCTCCCCCATTCTCCTCGCCGCGCCAGCTGCCTCTCCGCCGCTCACCCCCTCTCCTCTCCGATAGCGAACACTCTCTCGCGAGGGGCATTGGATTGGATTCGATTGGATTGGCTTGGCTTGGCTTGGATTGGATTGGATTAAAGTGGGTTGGATTGTGTTGCGTCATAGCCGCGGCAGACGCGCTGGGGCCGGCGCATGTGCAGTACTCTCTCTTCCGCGGTTTCCTCTCCTTCGGGCGCGCTGCGCATATAACCGGTGTGCCGTTCTCCGGCGAAGCAGCATCCACGCTTGGCTCAAACGCCTATAGAGTCCACGCCGCTTTACAAGTACGCCAACGTCGTCATCGACTGGGACCGGCTTACACAGTCCCCTCAACGTTATGCGCGCAATAAAACGCGGTCCCGTCGCCGTTCCGCCTATGCGTCGCATCTACACAGGGTTCCCGCGAGGGGAGGTGGGAGTTTTTTTTAAAGACGATAGTCTTTCTTGGGCTACTTAAACCCAGAAATTTTGGTCTGTCTGTATGTCTGTCTGTCTGTCTGTCTGTCTGTGACTCGATTCAGCCACCCGGCCAAAGTAAAACAATGCCTGCGCAATAGTCTTATATAGTCACAGCTAAATGTGCCCGTGTAAGTCCGGTGTAATGTTCATACTTGTCAATATTGTTGAAGAACAACAAGACATTACGCATATATAAGACAACAAATTAATACAGAAGTGATATTTGCAGCGTTCCTTTATAAAAAATCGTACATGTTTGATTTTGGCGAGATTAAATACTTCATCAACTGAAGAAAAAAATATCACTCCACCGTCGCCTGCTGTCGCCCGCGCCATATAGCTTCTGGCGGCATTTGAGGAAATCAAGTGGCAGGAGTTACGAAAGGTTCCACCAGATAGGTTCCACGTTCCGCTTAGAACGCACGTGGACTAGGGAAACGCGGTTCTATAAACGTTGAAGTAGGGCGCCTCGATTCACACGCGTCTTCGCCGTACGGCAGCGTTGGCATCGAGACAACCGGTTTGCAGCAGTGGAACGCGGGAAATTTAAAATGATTTAAGCAAACCGTTGGCGTCTTTACCCTGGGAGGAGCGCGACGCAACAGGAACAACATGAGAGGTGAGCGGGAAAGCGAAGGGAGGCATTTACTTGGCAATCGTCTTTTGACGACATTTGCAACGAAAGGAGCAGATACGCGGCCAATTTTTTTTTTTTTTTTTGTGCGCTTTGAAGTTTTTCGATATCATGCACCAACTAGCCCAACTTGCAGTATTGCTTCAACTCAACCCCGCCGGACATCTTCCCGCGCCCTTCCGGATGCCTTCCGGCACCAAGCAGAATTCGGCCCCTGATGTTCTTGCGAGCGCGAATTCTTAAAGCCGAACTCTTCAGGAAACGCAAATGATCTCACGCATTAAGTGCGCGTTGACGTCACAGTGTCGTTGCTTCGGCGGAGTGATTCACAACACGTGCTGTTGCCGTTCTTAACTTGTACCGCACTAAGCGTGGGTACCTCCACGTGCTCGCGAGATGCAATGCTGTACGCCCCTCCGTTTCTTTTCTCGTGGAAAATACTAAATTCTTTAACATGTTTATCATTTCTGTGAAACAGTTTCTCGCATACGCGGCTTGGGAAAGAGCGGGGGCGGTGTGAAGAGTAGAGTATAAGTGAGGCTGTAACCCTACCCCGCCCCCCCCCCCCACCCCCCCTCCGCCGCAGATGAGCATGCTTCACTGTATAACACACAATGTGGGAAAGCCAACTTACAGGATCCAAGCTACTACACTAATCCGCCTAAAGTGGGCTTCTCCTATACGTGCATAAAGTGTTCTACGTGTGTAAAGTGTATACGTGTGTAAAGTGTAATTTACCGCCACGTGGGAAACTGATTTATGTATACCACTAGTGATTTCTCCAAAATAAACCACTTGTGAGTGCAGCGCTGTCCTGTCACTGCTCGTTCGATTTTTAGTGCTTTGTTTTTTCCGCGCTTATTTTCAATCACGAACGTTTAATCGCCCAAATCACAGTCCTCTTCACCTATAAACACAAATGCATTGCTGGAAAGACATTTTTTTTTTTCAAGGGGCGATATGGAGGTTTAGGGACCTTCTTTTGTTTTTAGGAGCGAAGCCCCTTAGGGGCTGGCGTATCCTGTCTGTCATCGTCGTAATCGTTGTCTCATGTAGTCACGTACTCAAAGACCGGGAAACTCGTTTGCGCCTCGCGCTAGAATGTAACGAACGCGTACTAAAAAACACCGGGACGCTCGTTTACGCCTCGCTCTAGAGAGCTTCGTGCATCGAAGACACCAGACTTTTACAGCAAAGCTGTATACCTGTTCCCCCCAACGGTTTCGTCTCCGTTGGCAAAAACGCCAAGAATACACTTATACACTGAATGCTGCGCCCTTCCCCAGGTTTCGCGTTAGTGGAGATGGCCGGGCGATTTTTTTTTTTAGTCTACATTTAAGTCGTCTGTCGTTTCAAGTTTCATTTTTCGACTTTCATGTCGTGTTCTGCCTCTAGCAAAAATACTAGTACGTGCGGCCGAAGATTTGCTGCCTACCGGTTTTTTATTCCTTAACAGTTCTACGTGTGTACAGTTAGCTCTTCCCGTCACACGGCTGTGGAACTTAATTTGATTTGCTGTGCGCCGTCATTTAGTTTTTTTGTTATGAAATTTTTCCATGCGTTGAAAATTGTCGGTCTACAACGCTCGGTCTATCGATAGGGACGATCTGCTGGATCCCAGTCATAGACAGTTTCGCTGTAAAAATTGGACAGACGCTTTTGAGGAACCCTCGAAAGATGATGATGAGAATACTTTGGCGGTTGTCACACCTTGATTGACCAACGAGCTTACAGAACAAAATACATTGACAACCAATATTCAGAACGACGAGACCATCGCCATGATTGTGCACTCTACCAAGCAACCAAGCGCAACGTAAATTATTTCAAGTTACGTGTACAGGGTTAGAGTTACAGCTGCCTTTGCAGGTGGACTGCGTATTTGAATGCATTGATTGATTGTGGGGTTTCACGCACCGACGCAACGCAGGCGATGGGGCGCGCCGTAGTGGAGGGCTCCGGATTAGTTTTGGCCACCTGGGGATCTTTAAAGTGCGTCGAAATCTCGACCACACGGTCGTTCTTTCTTTTCGCCTCCATTTGAATGTAACGAGTCCTTTGTGAACTACAACGAACAATAGGCATTCGAGACGCCAGTGGAGTATGGATATAAGACCGGGTCATGGAGTCAAGGTAAAGAAAAACGTGCAGAAATTTGAGAGACTTTTCGACTTACTTTCGTACGCCGCCTTTCTGCACTGCGAAATTGGAGATAGCCTGACTTGGCGGTGATAGCAACATAAGTGTGATTTTTATTGTTTTATAGTTTTCTTTTGTTTCTTTCGCCAACGATGTACACCCACATCCTTATGGAGATTAATTACTTCGCTAACTACGTATTTTTATGCAGATGCAAGGCGTAGTCTTTCTGGTGCTTCTTCACCGATTTTTTATTCAGGTTTAGGTCATTTTCTTCAGGGTTGTTTTTTTTCCTATTTTTCTCTTCATTCTGTGACGGCGGTGCAGGAGAAAACAATGTTTGATTTGGACAGTTTACGTTTACTAGAGTTCTGCTCTATTTAATTTTCTTAATCACCTTCGAACAATTCATTTCCGCTAATATAACGATTAAACGCATGAACTTTGCCAATTATGCTTTTGTGCGCAAATTCAGTGCGTTACGTGATCTCCACTTTTTTGAAAATTTTCTCATTCGTGTTTCGGCTTGCTTTTTATCGCTTTCCTTATTTTGCCTTCGTTTTTTTGAGGGCGCCGTGTAACATATATATACAGATTTCTGTCGTCGTCAGTTAATGTTTATAGTGTGTTCGGTTTTCCTATTTTCATATTATCCACGTGCGCCGAGCTTCGAACGACGACGTCCAGAATTCCCAGCGCTCTGTTGCATAACGTTGTGTAGCAATTACGAAGGCGCAACGAGATATGTAACAAAAGCGCGGTGCAACGATAGCGCGCTTTTTTTATATAAAGGCTTGTTGTATAAATGGGTACGTGTATAATCGCTTATTACGTACCAAGGCCGCACAACAGCTACAGCTAAGGTAACGGATTTCCAGTTATTGCGAACACTCGGCATAACGAATGCCGCTTTGGAAACCGCTCGGCATGCACCTTCATCTGCGGTAACCCCGCTATGCAGGCTACATCCCCAGCATTTCTATCCTCGTAAAAACGCGCAGTTCATTTACTTTCACGGTATATAAACACATTTCCGGAAATCCACACGGCAAAGTTTTGTACGAGACCATGTCCAACAATGCATTCGTTACTATTTAGTAAAGGTGATCAGAATGGAGCAGATGAGTGTATAGTTTTAATGCGTTAACATTTCCATGTCGACTGGACGAGAAAACACATCTTTCCGTCTGTAAGGTCTGACGTGTCCCTTTCGTCGCATAGTACAGTGGTATTAATAAAAGCGGCTAGTACATTCATACTTCAGTATTAGACTACTTAAACTGCCCCCAAAGTATACCTTCTCGGCAGTGCATTCTCGTGTAGTTGTGGAGGCAACTTTAAGGGGGCTCAGTTCAGTGTACAGCGCTCTTCAGGGATACACGAAATATAATGAAGGTGCTCATTAGCAGGCAGTGCGGCCTTCATACTTCGATATAGGACTGCTTACGTTGTCTCTGAAAAAAAAAAAAAAAAAAAACATATGGCTTCCCAGCGATACATTTGCGTATGCCGGTGAAGCCGACTTTAGACGTGTATACAGCACCGCGACTCACGCATTTATCCCACAGTACGCACTTGCGTCCTCCTACAATTTTTATCGTCGGCAACATTACTTCGTATAAAGTTGTCGGTGTTACCTACGTGAATTTCTGGTGACACGTTGGGTATTCCACATCCACAAACAGGTATACCAAGCGTAAGAGGCTACATTAAACACTGCGCATCGTAGTCAGTGGTACCAGATGCGGTAACGCTCCTGGTTTATATAATCGCACAAAGCAGTAGAACAATCGTGCTCCACATTACACCAAAACGAAATAAAGCCCGTTAGTTTCTCTTGCCGAACCGAATACTGTAAACTGCGTCTCAAAAGCACCGCCAAGCCTGAGAAATGGCGTTGCATTGATTGAAGGTATACGAACGTGAGACATTGATGTGAGAAAGAAAACGTAATTAAAGGAAAAAAAAAAGAAAGAAAGTGAAAGGAAACGAAACCACGCTTCGTTTTAACTGCATACAGACACTTGCTTCGCAGAGATGACAACCTCAACGCATCCGCTTGGATTCTTGGTAGGGTTACAGGGACTTGTCTCGTCCTGGCGTGCTTTACAAATTAGCAAAGCAGCTCTTTGGACACCGGCTTCAGAGTAAAGTTTTTTCCACCATCCTCTCAATGCATCCGCAAAGCAAGAGTGAATCTCTTCTTTGAATTGTCGGCAAACACCACGCTTGCGTCTTAGAGCGATGTTTCCATGACTGACTTTACTGATGACTACATCAAAGGTGAAAGTTTTGTTAGGCCTAACAGTACGTGATAAATACATCAGCGCTCAATATGACCTGCAACACTCGGTTTGTATTTGGAAGATAATATCATCAAACCAATTGCTTTTGTCATAACAGGTGGTATGATGTTTGATACATTAGGACGCAATGCACCTAATGTGTACTTGATTTTCACTCCGGGGCCCAGAACTGAAGTCCTGTGAAGATATCGGAAAGAATGAGCGTTGCAGGCCATTGAGCGCGGGGGTACGTTCAGCGCCCAGTTTCGTTCGTTCTTCCTCGTCCTTTCGTGCGCTGCTTTTTCGAACCTAGACTAACTGTCAATATACATTTATTCTGCATTCGCATCACTTTCAGCCCAGGTTGATCAAACTGTGGCTTTGAACCAAATAAAGCCGGGGAAAAAAAAACACAACAGCCCAGAAGGCTAAAACACAATTTCTCATTATCACTACTCCTTTACTGAGCTTCCCTGATGCCTTAGAAGTTCAATAAACTCTTGCAGGTATCAAATGCTGCGAAGAAAAAATTGATCATCTGTAACTATAGACTCATGGTCAGAGTTCCAGACATACAGTACAGACGGGCCCTCGCATTGTCCCCCGTTTCTGCGTGCAGTGTGTTTGATCGGCGATTATGAATCAAGTGCAGCGCGCACAGTAACTTGCAGCGCGCACAGTAACTTGCGCGCTAGTTTGGTTAAAGGTAGGCCATCATCTGTAGGTTTCAGGGCCACACAGAGTCTGAAAAAAAAAAGGGCTGGGGAAGGTCAGTGAATCGTAACCGCCAGCGACGCACGCCCCAGCTGTTACAACCCGCATCTAGCGACCTGGGGTTGAAAACCCGCCCGGCGACAGCGATAGCCGGCCACGAACAAAACGGATGGGGCTGGACGCGCGATTCCGCACCTGGCACTCCCAAGCAGCGCCGTCTGCTATCCGGCGCGCTTGCGGAGGGAAGTGCGCGCAGCAGAAAAATAAAACCCGCCGCGGAGGAAGCGCGCATCGCGCGATCGGCAAACAGCCGCTATCAAAAAGACGAGAAGGAGGAGTGCTTCCGACCCGGACGTAAGGGGAGCAGATATACGCCACATCCGAGGCAAACACGCGCCCAACGAGCTACATCGCTGGCACGGCCGGCGACGTTAAGATAGCGCGGCGTCCGAAGATCTCCGCCGACGCCGGAGCATCATCATCAACTCTGCAACCAACAAGCGCGCATGGTCAGCGTGGCAGGAAACTCGATATCCCAGGGTCATACGGAACTGAGCGCCTTCTATTAGGCTTTTTTGCCGTTTTCTTTTTTCGAGAATCAGTGACCAAGTCGTGGACCGGTACGAGCGGCGTCACAAAAACGGCTCGAGATGGCGCCGATTACCTAACAGTTGGAAACTGTCCCTTGAGAGGGGGGAGGGCAATGAAGGGAGAGTGGGAGGGGCACGGGTGTCTTTTGGTGAGGCGACGCGAAAGCTTTTAACATCCTGTCCGAACGACATCATCAGGGAGGAACTCAAAACGGTTACAGTGCATCGTCGACCACCATGTGGCAGATAGTAAACCCGCTTGATCAAATAACAAGCCCCGTTTCCGGTCCACAACCCCGTATCTCCGGTTCCGACAGCTAGCAGCAGCCAGCGGCCAGTTTTCAGAAGACGACACATGGTGCCGTTCGTTCACATGAGTCACGCCGCCAAAACACCACATGAAATCACCCCAGCCCAGGAATCACTCGCAAGCACTACGCAATTACTGCGGTGCATAAGCTATTCACCGCTGCATTGCACGCCTTGCCAAAAATTGCTACAAAAAATCGCTCGAAGTGGCAAGCCACTCCAAACGCAACAGCAAGCAGACGCCACCTATCGTAGCGTCTGCTAACGGCTCCGGGCGCTGTTGAGGAGGACAACATGCGGAGTCTGAGCCGCGAGGCGCTGCGATTACATAACCGCGGCGAAAACACACAAGTCCGTCTGCGGCGGCGCGCCTCCTGAAGCAGCGGCAACAGCTGACGGCGATCGAGGCTTCAAAGGCACGAAACTGGAGAGCACACAAGCGGCGCGGAAGAAAAGTGCGCGGGACAACGTCAACAGTGAACGCTACTCACCCCGTTGTTTACGCGCCGCCGTCAAGACGCGTCGAGTAGGGGAGATCCGACGGTGCAGTTGTTAATCCATGCGGCGGCGGCTTCGATGACGCTTCGTCCTCCGGCCCCTGGCGTGGTTGCTCTCCCCTTTGTTGCCGTCGTTGCCAGGGTCGGTCATGGAAGGCACGTCACAAGCGCGGCGACGCTGGACAATCGCGAGATTCCTGCCCGCTGCCGGCGATCGTCATTCCGTTGTTTCGTAGCCAGCAGCGCCCGCTCGGCTCTCGCTTGCATTCGGGCGACACTCTTCCTCGCAAGGCACACGGAGGCTGGACAGGGGGGAGGGAAGCCGCCACAGAGGAACGGCGGCAGCGGCCGACGGGCTCTTGCGCACTTTCTCCGCAAGGTGGCTTCGGATAGCAAGTGATCTAGCGGCCGGAAGTCGGAGGGCGGCGCTACGATCGTTGGTTCCGCTGGTTTTCTCTCTGTCGCTTCCTTCTCGCTCTTTGAGCGGAGGAACTAGGCCTGGAAGCTGAAAGAGAGATAGAAAAGGAATAAAAAAGCGAGAAGGGGAGGGCATAGAGAGGAACAAAAGATAAAAACGCCCCGCAGCAACGAGAGAGCTCGCGGAGGAAGCGATTGCGCTGGCGCGCGGCGCGGCGAGGGGGTTGTCGCTGCCACGGAGCGGATGTAATGCCTCCGTGTTGACGCTGAAACGGACGATTGGCACTTACTTCCATTTCCTCTCGTTCCCGGCTGGCGAATTTTCTTTCGCGGATGTGGATGTTTTGTTTCTTTTGTGCTCCCTCGAGGCTAGCGCGTGCCGACGCGATCGACCTCCCCGGAAATTCGGCCCATAAATTTGACCTCGCAGCAAATTCTGGCGACCCGCAAGATGGAGGCGGATCACCCGTTGCATATCAGGGTAAATTACACGTCCCAAATGGAAAGCTTCCATCTTAAGGAAATTGTAAAGAAGATACAAAAGAGATTGGTTTATGGCAAAAGAGATTGTCGCGAATTGTTCTTAGCAATTTGCTGGCAAAAGTGAAGGTGTTTTGTACGTAATTGTGAGCAAAGCTGAGTTTCGTCTACAATTTAGCAAGTGAGGGCGCAGTCAGCTGGGCTTGACGTATAAAGACATTCGTGTCAACTGGACAATTCGGTTGGTACCGCAAAGAAAAAATTGGTGACAGCCGTAAAGGATGCTATACGTTTACACTATGAAGAGGAGCAAAAAAGCTCCCGAGGAGAAAAAATATAGGTTATTTGGCAACGTTAGATTTTGTTCTGCAGTGAAAAGTCGCGTCGAATATTCTCTCCTATGGCCTCGAATACTGCAAGTTCACCCCCAGTTTCCCTCCGTATTGGTTTTTAATAAGAACAGTTCAAGATCAACCGCGTCCCACCATTTTAGCTTAGCTGTTTTGTGGGAGCTGCGTTTATAACATAGCTCTGAGCCTGTGATTCAATATCTAAATAGCCTGCAACTTGTCAGCTTGCGACCCAGTTCCACTGGAAAACAACGCCCCTCGCAGATTCCGATGGCTATGATGCTATACCAGGCTGCAGCGTTTTAAGACAGTTGGGTGAACAGTTCTCTCGCGTGTAAACGCTAATTATACAAAAACGTAAAAACTGGTGTTCCCGCCAAAAATTCAGGAAAGGAAAGAGATATACCTCACGGCGATAACACGTAGATGGCCTGAAATTTCCGCGACCAAATTTCAGCGGATTTCCGAATACTACCCCAGAAGCTTGCAAAGAGTGTATTTTTTTTATCGATAAGCAGTAAGAGTGCATGCTCGAAAAACTGATGGTAAGACGTGAACTTTGGTGCGTCGAAACGTCAAATAGAATATCCTCAGTCTGTGGGACTCGTCGTCCATCGAGGCAAATTCGCGCCATTTACGTTTTTTTTTATTTATTTATCACCACGATACCCAAAGCGCCAATGTTGGCATTACAGTGAAGAGGGGGGGGGGGACATACAATACAAAACACTGAATAAAGGTTTGTACAAAACAAAATCAAAGAGTAACAACCAAAGTAACACAAAATGTTGTACAACGGCGAACAAAGACAGCATACAATCATCCTCACCATCGTTTATTTTTCATTTAAAGGCCCCTTTCAGGGTATTACATAAGGGGGGGGGGGGGCAAGATCAGCAAGGTAGTAGATGAAACATGGTTATAAAACACATATGATATTGAAATGAATCACCTCGTCTGCAGGCATGCGGCGAAAGTCACTGCTATCTCACTATGCAAAAGAAGCACTGCAAACATTTGCAAAACAGAGCTGTGCCCTAGCCTTTTAGCACACGCCTGAACCGGATATTGCACTTGCCCTTGAAGCCGCAGCAAACTGCATGAGATGGAGCAGTACCGCGCTTTACTCGGCCGCTCTGACGTCCAGATGGTCTGAAACAAGCAGTTGCTACAGCGAAGCGGAACGCTTTCGCAAATAAAGTTGTTATATTCCTTTAAGCACATTATGGGTCCACACAAACGCTCTGAGATTTAATGACAAAGAAGTAAACACTTCAAGCAGGCCTGCACGCTAAGCACAAGAAACAACTTGTTCCGCACCGAAATTTGTTGTACTTTTGTCCTTGAGGCGATCTCACGACTATGTGAAACTTTCGAACAACCAAGCAAAAAACAAAAGATGAACATCAACATTTCAGGGGTTTTCCAGGGCAATAAACTGTGACGCCAGAGATTGTGAAACCTCAGTCGTGAATTGGTCTATGGTAAAAGGAACATTCAAAGACAATCTTGGTAAGGAGGAGGAGGAGAAAAGCGAAAGGAAAGGCCGAGAGGTTATCCAGGCTTAGAGCCCGGATTGCTACTCGGCACTGGGGAAGGGGTGTTCAGGGGATAAAAGAGATGGCAGGCGAAAAAGGGGGGATAGGAGCGGGGTCGCGCACACGCTTTAGTCCCTTCGTGGGCACTAGAGTCTCTCAGCTAAACCTGTGTCCTTCATAATGTGGTAACGATGCCTGCATGAACTCTGGGTAGTTAGCTTTTAAGATTGTTGCTGCTATAGTATGCGCACCCCTGCCTTACCTCACATTTTCTGATGCGCCAATTCTGCATTAAAAAGCATACGCCATATACACGCATTTTCACGCCTATTTGCTGCTACTACACGCACGGCTGCCTTAACTCACACTTCCTGATTAGCAATTCTGCATTAAGAAGCATATATACACACATTTGCATGACTATTTATGACCCCATGTAAATATAATCCCTATGTCTGCTTCACCGGAATGCACCTAAATGACGCAGTTACTTATTCTCCACTGCCTCCCACTGATTTTGTTAGCATAATGAATGAATGAATGAATGAATGAATGAATGAATGAATGAATGAATGAATGAATGAATGAATGAATGAATGAATTCCTCATTGCCACTTATATACTGTTATATGCAGATACGAATGTATAGAGTGGCGGGGCCAAGCAAAAAAAGCTGGACTAGACAGCTTGACTAGCCCTTGGCCCCGTCAGGTGCAAAGCAAGGATAAGGTGGTCAGTACTTCAGACAGTAAGTTAACGTTTTTTTTAAGGAAAATGAATGAATAACAAAGCTTGCAATCCAATATTCCAAACACTCTAAAATACTGGGTTCCCAGAGGCACATTCCTGCTCTTTCGCAGAAAAGAATACCCCGTCCGCATTTGCGCCTACATTTATAAGACACCTGATTGTCCAGACACCATATACCTGAAACTGTACGAAGTAGGCGGAATACCGACGGAAATAACAACTTTCAAATGGAGTGAAAACCTTCTTATATAGGCGACTATACATCAACGTGCTTGCCGAGTCCGCGCTGGTGAGTGCGCGACTTGCTTAGCTCGACCTTTGCTATTTACCTTTCATAAATGTGACATCAGGGGCGGATCCAAAGGGGAGAGCTAGGCAGCGAGTGCGATAACCTCCATTTCTGATCAGCGCCTCGGAACAAGCATTGCTAAGCCTACGTGCAGTACGTGCACTTCACATTTTTCCAGGCCGTGCCCTGATCAATCGCCCCCTTTCTCAAGTTTAATCTGGGCCCCGCCCCGCCTCCTGAATAGCTTCAGCACAACTTTATTTTGATAATTGACACCGCTGATATTCCTCCCCCTCTCACCCTCCCCCCCCCCCCCCCCTTGCGGTGCACTGTGGTGGTAAAAGGGAATCGGTACCTATATACATACAGTAAGCAACTTCTTCTCGGTCTTGACTGTTGTTTTTAAAAACTTCCGCGCCGAAATTTGCTTTAAATTAATTTAAATAACATGTATGAAGCAAAACGACCGTTTCTGCATCGAAGTAGTATCCATGGGTTAGCTGCAGCGTTCACGAATAAGCTAATTTTGGTAGTTGGCAGAGTAAGAAACCTTGATGCTTATTAAAGCCGTATATATCAGATTAGGGTTTCACGTTCCATAGCTACGCCTGGGCTATAAGGTGCACGATAGCAAAGTGCTAGAGATTATTCTTGAGACTACTCGGAGCTCTTCAGCGCGTGGACAAACGAAGTAACGCGGGGGCGTGTTTCGTTACGCGCCTTCACCACAGAGCGCAGCCTCAGCGGCGCTGATCAAACTACCAGCTTGTGCGTACGTGAAAAGGAGTTATAGCCGCTACGTCTCGAAGCGGGTGGAAACTGTGTGCTGAAATTTGTTTACTATCTATGCAAAGTCCTCCTGCATGCATAGTTGGCATTGAAGCGAACAACCTTGATTTGTGTGCGATTTCACGCTTTAGGTATTCTACGTCCCACGGAGATGCAAGCCACAGAGCTAACTCCCTGAATATATACATTTGATCAAAAAAGGGCCCATCTCCCCGCGAGGGGGACTCGAGTAAATGCGTCGCATAGGGGGTGGGTGTATCGCGTTAATGGTTAGTGTTTGGGGAGTTGGTGGTAGTGAATGCGTTGTATCAGCAGCTTCTTGACGTAGTTTGAATGAGTCAAGGATATAAGGCGCGTTCGTAGCCTTTCATTCTGTGTCGGTTTTGTGGCGCAGTGGGAAGAGCACCATGTACCTCGCGTTCCGCCCACAGGCAGTGAATGCGTTGTATCAGCAGCTTCTTGACGTAGTTTGAATGAGTCAAGGGTATAAGGCGCGTTCGTAGCCTTCCATTCTGTGTCGGCTTTGCGGCGCAGTGGGTAGAGCACCATGTACCTGGCGTTCCGCCCGCAGGGTCGTGGGATCGAAACCAGGCGCCGGTAAGTATTATTTTTTTATATAGTGTAGGGGGAGGGGTGCGGACCTGTTGTTGAGAGCGAGGAGGGTAGCGTAATGCGGGAGAGGAGGAGTGGGGGAGAGGGCGCACCTGGAACGGCTGTTGCGGACGCCGAGGCAAGCCAACGCCGGGTGACATCGTGAGTTAAAGAAATGCTCTGCATTTAAAATATCATTACTAAATATTTCTAAAAAATAAGAGATTCTCCCTCCCTCCCTCCCTCCCTCCCTCCCTCCCTCTCCCTTCCTCTCTCCCCCTTCCTACCTCCCTCCACCCCCCTCTCTCTCTCTCTGTCGGAGCAATTAAGCCACAACATGCTCTGAAGGCGAAAGCATGGCAACACTTATTAACAACTTCTGTACTGCTACATGCTACTTGCGTCCCCTTGTTCTCTTTCGTTTTTTTTTTTGTCTTTTGGCGCGAACTACTTCAAGTGACTTCTTGTTTTCTACACCGTGCTTGCGTACCTTCGTTCGCTTTTGCTTCTTTCTTCGTCGTTCCACCCGAATCGCGCCAGAAGGCAGACTGACACACGCCACAGCTTAGGTTCCGCGCGGATGGCGTGCACTGTTCTACTCACGCGCCATGACGTTCAGGCGTGACGCGGCACGTAATATTCCGCAATTTCACGTTCCAAGTTTGGGTAATTTTGCGAAGAGGGTACATGAGCCCATTAAAGCACCCGATTCCCGGCCAATCATCCCAGCGAATATGTGTCATCAAGGAATGAACAACAAAATCTTAATATTCTACCGTTGGCAACATGCATGAGACAGCGCAGTGGTACTGCATTGGGCTGGTACCGCGGAGACCCGACTTCGAACCCCGTTGGATCACACATGTGTGTTTTAAAGCGAGAGCTTAGTGAGACCGACGGCGTTCTGTCAAAACACAACCAATGCATTTCCCTATAGACACGTTGGTAGATAAGACCAACCACATCCCGATCCACAACAAGCTGATGCACAACTGTTATCTGAAATTGCAGTTTATTCAATTAAAAGCGGTCTAGCACGGGTCGTTTGAGTGAGTCCTCCCACGAACGGACTGGCAAACCTGCACAAACTCCTGACTCTATCGCGATCACTATTGCGATCACCACAAACTGGCCTATTAATGGCAGATTGCAAGAACTGGCCCACTTATTAACTCTACTGAGATCGGCCAGCATCTGTTTATTTTCTCTTACCCTCCCTCTCCACTCCTTTCGTCCATTGTTACCAGTGGTCATATTTTTCTAAAAATGTTTTTTTTCTCTCCCTTTTTCTCTGGATTGCGCGTGCGTGGAACCGGGCTTCCATTGTGTCAAAACTGTTACTTGACAATTGCGAAAAAAGAACGGTCTAGGTAAGACAGACACACACATTGATCATTAAGAAGCAGTACAATAGTATACCTCTACCTCATAAACCACGTATCGGCATAAATTTAGATCGTTCCTCGTTTACTTAGTGCGCGAAAAGTCGTCGCATGCGTTCGTTCTTCGTTTGCGATTTGGGGCTTTGAAGGTTTGACGATCGATTGGACGCACTTTCGGGGAAGGTTTTGACGCAGTTTTGATGTTTCACAGCTTTAGCGCTTCTCTCAGCTTTCTCTAGGGAGGATGGTGAAAAGTTGTTTTTTGTTTACTCTTTACAGTGACGGCCATTTTCTTGACCGGACAACGAATACAATCAACGACTGTTTTTGGCAGAATGGTACACTTGGGGCTTCCTTTCGCGTTAATAACAATAAATCATCATCATCATCATCATCATCCTTTCTGCGCCCACTGCAGGGCAAAGGCCTCTCCCGTTATTCCCCCGGTCCTGTGCCAACAGTGACCAATTTATCCCCGCAAACTTCTTGATCTCATCTGCCCACCTAACCTTCTGCCGCCCCATGCCACGCTTGCCTTCTGTGGGGATCCAGTATGTTAGCCTTAATGACCATCGGATATCTTGCCTTCACATTACATGCCCTGCCCCCGCCCATTTCTTTTTCATAATTTCTACATTAGTAGAAATAACGCTTCATAACGCGAGGGACCCAGGTTCAATTCCAACCACGGGAAGCGTTTTTTTTTTATTGAGGCGCTTGATGTGCCTTCGCTTATCATCATCATCGTTTGGTGAAACCCCATCGTGTAAGGTTGACTTTCCTGCAGTGAGTTTTGATGACGGGACGGTCGCTATCGCTGAGGCGTAGAAAGCTTCGCTTTAAAATGCCTGAATGACGTACCACTGCGGTCCGTCGGGCCACCTTAAATCGCCGTGCGATGTTAAGGCGCGCAGCGTACAATGTATTTCATACATAAATGCAGTTGCAGTAGAAGGGCTAGTTTCAATTCCACTTCCAATTCCAAATCCATGTCCCCCTCCCCCTTCGCGCGCTTTCTGAAGAAAGAAAAAGAAAAAAAATGTGGGGGATGACACCTGCTCCAGCTAGGATATGACAGGTTTAAAGGCAAAATAAAATAAACAAATTGGGTGAAAAGCCCTTTATCCCATTTAATTCCTGTCCTCTAATGTACACCCTAATGTACATGTCCTTGGCATGGCTCATGAACAGGCTGAAAAGTTGGCTCTGGCTGCAAAAAAGCAACAATATTACTGTATAATGCTCATCAATTTTCTTCTAGTTATTATAAAATTGAACCTTCAAAAAGAATAATTTGTCAGGGATTACGTAGGAGCTTCATGCACGATGAACAAGAAAAAATGTTAGGTTAAGTCTCCTGCCACGCGCGTGGCACGAGCAACGCCCCCCCCCCCCCCCCTTGCAACGGCTGCTGCCACGCAGAAGTGACGTCAAGCTAATATAATCACGTGACTTCCCGTGACGTCACAAAACAAACGTCATATTCACGTCATTTGCTCGGCAGCCGGGTGTTCACGTCTTGTGTCCCGATGTTCTCCGCCCGTGGTTCGAATGGCAGGCCTGACGCATCGTTACGTCCTTTCCCTGTACAGCGGCTTCCTCGCGGCGCTTTTTTCTTGTTGGGAGGTGTGCTTGTAATTATTTAGATTGGGTATTTTTTGTGAACTTGCTGTTGCACGTCTTGGTAAGCCTAACGCATTGTTTTCTGCACGCTGGTTCGCCCCGCTTTTTGCATGGTCCTAGAACTGTAGTGTTGTCGTTTAATATTTTGTAAGCTTCACGTTGTCTTGCAGTTCGCGTGCTATCGGCTTTACGCGCCTGCATTCGTTGTCTACTTGTGCCTCGCTTCTTCCATGCCAAGCCTTGTGTTCTAATTCTGGAGTGGTGGCTCAATTATAAAACGTGGGGATCAGTATTTTCCATCGCGTCGCGCCGTGGCTAACGAGGTAGCTATCTTTGATGACATGCCAACGCGAGCGACGTAGTGTCAGCGTGTGCACGAATCGATCGAGTGTGGTCAGGTAGCGCACGGCATCATCGAACGCAATCCGACCTCGCATGTTGCTTCTGCAATTCCCCCCCCCCCCCCCCCCCCCCCCCGGGGCAGTAGTACTATACGCCTCGAGCGCGGCCTGTAGGGGCGCCACTGAAATCCCCCTAGCGGCCCGTTTCGAAAACAGCCGCGGGAGTCCGCGCCCCGCACCCCAGTGCCGCCGCTGCTTTCGCGGCACGTTCACGACCGAGATTTACCGTTTGCGGGTGTTTGAAATCCATGTTTATGTGGAGCAGTCACTCTGTTCGCAAATGTGCTGTGTTTACGAGAGTGTAAATGTTTCTGACGCGATCTTAGTGTGGTATATTCGGTCTGTATAAGCGCCAGGTGTGTGCCACAGGCCAGCGTCGCGGAACCGGCGTATGATGGAGCCGATTGTAGTTACACTGACCTGAATTTACTAGCCGTGTCTCCGTAACCACCGGTTCCTCAGATGTTCATGCTACTGCTATACACTACGATTTAAATCGATTTTGTGCGCTTACATAATCAGCGGAGCACTCATATCTGACAGCACACCAGTTACGTTTGCCAATATTATACCTCAGATATTGATCACCACCATTTACAAGTCAGTCTGTGTAAATTACGGGAATATTCAACAAAAGTACGATGGACAATGGATAATTATACTCGGAGATCAGCACACGACAGAGTCGTCTTGTCGTGAGGTGAGCGCCCGCAAGCATTCATCTGCTACATATATCCTCTGCGAGCAGCGCGGATAAGGGCTTAGAATATAATCCGCGTCCGCGACTAAATGCTTCTTCAAAATATCGTCATTAGGCACAGGTAGCCTGCAGAATAAAGCAGAAACTGAAATCAGAGGGCCTTATCACATACCATACTCTTCCTACGACACCTTTCATCGCTTAATTGTCGAACAGCCTACTCTGTATACTTCCAAAAATGCGTCCGGCGTACGATGAGCTTTTCGTTGAAGTATATAAAAACAAAAGGAAAGTGAACGCGAGATTTGTGTGTGGGATTACTAAACCGCTCATTGCTTGATTCCGCTTCAAATTTGTACACAGCGTACTCCTCCCCTCCCCCCCACCGATGTCTCGCGAAAAAGCAGTGCATTTCGCGTATAGTTAAGCTAGTGAACCCTACCTGGCTTAAGTTTCGACGAACGTCTTTAGCATGTCAGAAGCTGCACTGATTTTTTTTTTTTCATTTCTGTGAGAGCTATTATGTTTCCTAATTCCGCACTTGCACAGCATTTTTCCCCAGTGGTTTCATTAACTTGCCGTGGTTCTTGCTATATGGCGTGTGTGGGCACATATTTAACGACGCACATGCTTGGAATTTATTTAACATTTTCGCATGGTTTATATTCTTATAACAGGCATTAGTTATTGTCCGGGATTGAGTAATCACATCCCCGAAACACATTTTTTATGCGACGTACATTTCGAAACGAAGCCGCGTTCGTTGCCCACGCTGCAAAATGAAGCCAACCTCCCATTGTGCCAGTATCAGATTATCAGGTCTAAACGAGGCGACAGTAGAATTCATTTGTGCCTGATGTTTTGGAGGTGACATGGGTGATATGCTGCTACCGTCGCCGACGCCCGGAAGAGCGGCGGCGGCGAAGCGCGAAGAACCGCGTCCCCGGGTAGCTCTTGCAGACGATCGCGTACGCTACGAAGACGCAGCTGCTTTTTAAGTGACCTAAACGTACTCTTTGCCTACAGACGTCACCATAACAAGTTTTTTTTAGGGCGCGGAAAGGCGAAAAGAAGCGAAACAGAACCAAAACACTGCACGAACCCCTATCAGCCACGCAGCGCAAATCCCGTCAACGCCGCGGAGAAGCGGCGGCAGGCGGCGCAGCGATCGCGAAGCTCGAGGCGTATCGCCGAGGAATGTATCCTGACTATTCCGCAGAAACGATCTGTGCACGCGGCGCTGCAGAATCCGTGCAGGGAGCGCAGCTTCACTTCCGTGGGTGGAGCCCAACTGCCCGTCCAAAGATATATCTACTCAAGATACCACTGAAACCATTCGCTGACTGGCTGGCTTCTTGTGCAAGGAGGCTCAAGCTCCAACTGTGCAAGCATGGGAGAAGTGCCGCCTATAAGATCGCCGTGTGAGCCAAGTTTGGAACTCCTGCTAATAGTCCTTTAAAAGGCTGGTGTGCATAAGGTTAACAAGTGACAGTTCAGTTATTGTTCATCTATGCTCAGATTTGTTGCCTAGAGTACCATTGTGCTTTCAACTGAGAAAGTCTTGATGAAATGATAGGCAAGGCTTAAAATTACTGCTTGGCTTTTATTTCCCTTTCCTTCGCTCCAGTACCTTTCGCCTCCTCTAACCTGGTTAGGCAACAAAACTTCCTCCTGCATCTGCTTTGAGTATGTATTTTGATAGGCTCGTTCCTTCTTTACTCTTGTGTTTGCCTTGGTTGGAATTGAACATAACCAGCCACAATACTTTCATTCACTCTCAGCAGGATGGGCTAATGATGATGAGAGCTTATCTCGGAGGCTTGCAGTCTATGCACAAATTCCAAGTGGCTGTGACATCTATATGCCCATCCCAAGCACTCTGCGGAGTTCAACTTGACACTAATGCTTGTATTCGCAACTGGTGAAGCGTGCTTAAGCGTCTACTGTCCAAGCCTTTGGGGTAGTGAACAGGAAGAGTTTCCAGTTGTGAGGGGACGTTTCACATTCTATTGCTTTTTAACTCTGCACTGTGTAAACTGTTTTGGAAAATTGTTCAAGTGAATTTACTTAATGGTAAGAGGCATTATAAAATGTCCCACATTTCGTTCACAATGATGCAAGTCTCGTCAGAAGCCAGCGGCTAGAAAACATTCAGGGGTTGTGTGTTGTGTGCCCATTAGCTGTTTCTTTTTCTTCCACAAAACGGGCACTTAAACAATCCTTTAAGCCAACAGGCTTAAAAAATAGTTTATCAAGTACAACTTCGGGGTAATGGTTGGTGTCGAGCGTGACATTGCCCACTCCCGAGAGTACTTCTTAATACCTTGTGCAAGAACTGGAGCCAAGGCCACGTGCGTGGATGTGAATGTCTGTCGGTGTTTGTGAAAGTTGCAGTACAGCTGGAAGGTGTATGGATCATGGGTGGCTTTAGCAATAAAATGACTGCTGAACGTACTTTTGCTCTGGTATCAATGAGCAGCATGTGAGCATTGATAAGTGCTTCACTGTTGACATTTTTGTTACACAAAAGCAGGCCATGTTAAGGCCCCCTGGCAAATATTCATGAAAAACACTGGACCGAAAAGCTGCCAACACATGGAAACCATGTTGATCACGGCACCTTTTCTAGTACTTCAGTACCGTTTATCAGCGCTGTGTTTTCCCCCCCAACTAGTAAACTATCCCAGCGTTGCACCTTAAGCCAGAAATGAAACACTTGCTTGTCAATGACAAGTGATCTGCCAAACTTCCGTGTCTATGCAACAAGTGAGTAGCTCTACTTTCTGTGCACTGTTTTTGGTGTGAAGCTCCATTTCTAAACAAAATGCTAGGGTTCTTCTGGAAGATGCACAGCATTAAAACCTCAACAAAAAAGGAATAAGCAAGCGATACTTTCTTGCACTACACTTGAGTCCTGCGGGAAAGCCAAACCAGCAAGTGATCTTTTTCTACAAAGCGCTGCAGAGGAGCCAAGAAAAAGATTCCTTTTTGCGGACACCAAAGCTACGCTGGAAAGCCAAAATGTGTGGTGTCTTACTGCAGATTAGCTGCAAGATGGGCATGTTCACGCAAAGATTTATGAACCAGGCTGGCGGGGTAACAAAATCATTGAATGAGGTTACAGCAAAATGTGTTATGAAAAATTATATAATATTGTTTGCTATAAATAGCAATTAAAGGTATAAAATGGTTTTGACACTAGTTAAGTGGCCTGTTGGAAATCATTGGCAAAACCTAAAGAGCAACATTTCATACAGCTGCAATTGTGAAATAGCAAAGCGTGGTTGGGGCCTGAATTCAGCAGGCATGCTCCAGCTGACAATGTATAATTGCAGAGCAAAACAATTATAAAGGCCTAGGGAAAAGGTGAGCTTAGTTGAGTTACCACCAAGGTATTTTGTAGAGAGAATAGTTACAAAAATAAAGAAGCAACATGGGGATCTTTATTTCCCCTGATTTAAGTTCATCAGCACTGAGCTTCATGTTCTGCATGTCCCATTGAAGAATGTTACACCTGCATGCACTCGGCACATCACATTTTACGGTACAACACAGTTTACTCCGAACATAGATAAATAAGAGAATATTGCATAAGCAGTTCATTTATATATGAAATAGAAACAGTAGGGTTTTTAAAACGAAGCCCGTGAGTGTGCTGAATGAAAGGGACCAATGACGAGTTGATGTTGTTACTAATAACAAATTTCAACGACCTTGTCAGAAGCAAACCCCTTCCATGGAGGGACTGTGTGTAACCATAAGATTTTTTTCGATAAAAGGTTGTAAATGCCCTGTAAATGTATGTCAAAAGGTATTTTAACGCCCTAGTCGTGGCCTGTAAGTCATCGGCGCTTTTTTCTGGTGTTTAGATGATCAAGGGCTGTTGTACGGGATCCACCTTCTCTTCTCACTTTGGTCACCATCTTTCTTAGTCACTGCATTCATGTGCTTGGTCAGGAAGCTAGCAAGCGAGGACGACAGTCGGCACCAACTATCAGCCGAGTTCCTTCAGGCTGGGAAAATTGCTGGAGAGGCTAAATAATGTTTTTAAAATCCCTAACTGAGAGCTTTCACTTTTTGTTTTGTTAAAGAACATTTAGGCAACCCTTCAAGACCTGTTCGAAATAACAAAAATGACTATTGTGCCCGTTAAATGGTTAATCTACGTACAGTGAACGATGGCATAAAATCTATCAATGCGAACCTACCCTTTGAACCTGCTTAATATTTAGCAGAGACTCACTCCATTCATTAGCTGTTTTATGGCACTGCTGTGTGGGTGGGCTACTTGTTTCCACCTATGGAGCCTGTGGGCCGCGCTAGTTTCCAGTACTCCTGTCAAATGTTTTTGGAGACTAGCACTACCCTGCAGTGTACGAGCCATGGATTCCTTGGGTTGGCCATGTGAAATTCTAGTGAATCATTACAAGCCACCAAAGAAAGTGAGCATTTGTTTATCGACCACTGTTTTGTGGCCACGAAAAGTTTCGTTCATTAAAAAGACTAACAAATGACACCAATTTTATTGCAAACTTCAAACAAATAATTGGTATTACATAAAATGTAAAGTAGCCGGTGCTCCATAGCCATTTTCCAGCTATTTCGCCATGTCACAGAATTTTGTTTGTGCGACTAACAGATACCGACCTATTCCACTGCAAATAAACATAACTGGGCGATTGCAGTGGGGCCTCTAGTTCCGTTTGATAACATCACTTGAGTGTTTACGTAGTTAACATACTGATGACTGTGTTTATAGTGAATGCACATATAACATCAATGTAGTTTGAAATTGGGATCTTTTTCACCATTTATTTTTGTTAAATTCGCCCCATGACAGCCTTGACGTTTGCCTATCAATTACATTTGCAGCATGCTCGCTGCTTATACCTGTTTACACAAACAATCTGTAGTTCCAAGCACATCTTAAGATTCTCTTTGACGTTGCTTACTGAGCCTGTGCAGAACCCATGGGTTTTCATATGCTGGAGTGCATGTATGTGTATTAGACATGATGGCCGGCCAAGTGTACACCCTTCCTATTACCGTCTGTACAGCCTCTTCTCTGACCCTATCGTCTGGGTGTCCTGAATTAACTTCCTTTGCATGAGGGACTCAGTCAAGCCTGGCCAACATAGCGTATACCACGGTACAGTGAGACGTGAAAGTTATACCAGTGTAGTAGCTATGAGATGAAGCGCCTAGTTAGTCTACCTTTTGAAGGTCGCAGGTCCTAAACTGTCGTAGAATCATGTACTCTACTACGAAATCTTTGGTTTCGACTAGGAAATGTTTTTAAGCGCTGAATATCACGCAATTATGATGCTTGTGGCGCATGCTCACAAGACTTTTCTGCTCATAAAACGTATCGTGGGTGCAAAACAAATTTTGAGCTACAATTTAGCCCACTAGAAAATAAGAACTTCCCGATTTTCGGAAGTTTTCCTTGCTAATATTTCAGAAGAGGAGATCTACTGCAGTGGTACGTACGCGGTACATGTGTGGGGACACCGAAGATTACCTTTCCTACTCTTGGCGCAATTGTCTGTAATTGTAATGCGCACATGTGCCTAGTAAAAAACAGTTGCCGCCACTACCCTTCGTCCTCGGCACTGTACATTCCGATTATCTTTTGGCGCTGCTAAGTTGTCTTCATTTCGAGAACACACACCGCGATTTCAGGTCGATCATTTAAGCATACTGAACTTGCCGTGGTGCAAACTGTTGATAGCAGATGCCGCCGCGCCGACATGCATGGAAAGGTTCACAGAATTACGCTCGGACGGTGTCTTTCCTTGTGTGGAACGTAGCTTGCTCGAACGGGGACAGTCGGCTGTGCGATGTCGTCTCACGTACGCTGAAACTGTTACCATCGGCGTACACCAAGCATAACCAAGCGGTCACAGGTAAACATTACTCGAGAGCGGCTATTTTGCTGCGGTCTGGAAAGACTGGCTGGGTCCCCACGCAATACATAATCACAAGCAACTTTCTCACGTTTTCAGATAGTGCTTTTAACCATATGAGCTCCGGTTTATCTACGTTGTCGGCCCGAGAAACTCGGAGCTTCGTCCCGCTTTCGGATACGCGACTCTATGTACGCGATACGGCAGCTGGCAGCAGAAGCAGCATCGCCGGCTGCTCCCGCAAGAACAAAAATTGTTTGTTTAGAAAAGTTTTAGCAGTTCAATGATGCGTTATTTTGTACTGCAAATAAAAAAATATGTGTATTTCGGGCTACACTACACAAAATAATGACAATTATTAATGTTATGACGTCTTCATGACGTCATTATGTCGTCACGCATGGCAGCAGCCGTTGCCAGGGGGGCGCGGCTCGTGCCACGCGCGTGGCAGGAGACGTTGCCAAAATGTTACCCTTTTTTGCTGATTTTGGCTTGGAGACAAAGAAGAAGCCATATGGCTAGCTAAGCCAAGCAGGCGAGGAACGTCGCTAGCGGCAATGGCGCTGCCCACGGCGGCCCGCGACTGCAGCGACAGATTTCCCTCTAGTATATTTTCGTATGAAACTCTATGAATGACAGTACTCTAATACCTTATCTACTGACACTAAGCTCGGATTCTCTGGCGGCCTCAGCACGAGGTCGCGGGTTCGATTCCCGGCCGCGGCGGCCGCTTTTCTGATGGAGGCTAAAAGCAAAAACGCCCGTGTATACGAGATTTCGGCGCACGTTAAAGATCCCCAGGTGGTCAAAATTAATCCCATTAATCCGGAGCTCTCCACTACGGCGCGCCTCATCGCCTGCGTTGCGTCGGCGCGCTAAACCCCACAATCAATCAATCAATCAATCAATCAATCAATCAATCAATCAATCAATCAATAAATCAATCAATCAATCAATCAATCAATCAATCAATCAATCAATCAATCAATCAATCAATCAATCAATCAATCAATCAATTCTCTGGCGGCAAGTGCTGGGCCCTGCCCGGCCGTGCGTTCAACGTCTTGGGCGAGAACTGCTCTTTTTAGTTACACTAGTCGTCACTAGCATTTAAAGATAATCTGCAAACATATCCTTTACCAGCAACACCTGGTGGGGGAGGGGGTGTCCATTGTTCACAGGTGCCTTATCATCCATAATGCGGTTTCGATGCTGGGTTTGTGGTTTCCTTAAACGAGTTATGAGCTCTGCTGTATACGTGGTTAGCCTGACGCGTGAGCTCGGCGTCTTAGGCCTTGTACCTTGGCGTTTTTGCCCACGGAAATGAAACCATTGGGGGTAGAGGTATATATAGCTTTGCTGTAAAGCAGCACTGCCAAAAAGAAATTAGTGCGTCACAGACAACAACCCGGCCCAAAACTCCCGAAGGGGACGCTGAGAAATACCGAGTAACAAGCACCACCATCACCACCACCACAACAACAACAACAACAAAAACAAACCTTATTTAAATGAAGTGCGCACGCGGATTTCCCGGCCTGCGTTTTCAGAAAGTTTTCTTGCTCACTTAGTATTCCAGGAGAACGATTGCCGCATACCAAATATGACGCTTGTAAAACAATCTAGATCGCGTTGTTAATTGCTTATATGAGCATCTTATGTAAAGGAAAAAACTGGATAGGAGAAAGATTTTAAAGTTCGTGACCAATGTGCATAACACGTTGTTGTTATTTCACCCAAGCGAAAACAGATTTAAGAACCCGAATGACACACTAAAAATACAAGAAACACTTGTTCACCCTGTTTCACCATACTTCAATTCAAAACCTCCAGACTTCGAACCGAGCCTTAAAAGGTGTCTACAAGACTCCCTCCCCTCCGAGCACATTAAAAACATTGAAAGTGCGTTAAGCATGTTAGCGTTAAAAGCTCTACGACACTTCACGTGTTCATGTGAGTGGCATAGGCTTTACTGGTCACGTACTCCATTCGGTCACCAAAATGATCAGGCACTTAATGACCTTTTCGTCTATGATATTAAAGTTGCAGATGGAACGACGAAACTTCTAGAAACAGTTTTCCCAGAACCCGAAATGCGTGTTTGTTGTCTTGTATGCTAGTTTTGCACTTTTTTGCTGCATTGGACACATAATTTCGCAAAGGTTACCTGGTCAGATATTCCTAGAAATTGATTTTAACCGTCAACGGCATTCCAAAAAAGAAGCTCTCGAACTCCATCAAGCGAGCTGCTTTTAACTGCTGTATTTTCCAGTCGCTTTTTTGAACGAAAATGAAAATGCTATATTTCCTGCTTACTTTGAAGATCACTTGCTACAGCCATTTTAAAAGGTCAAAAATGCATAGCTTAAAGGACGACTTAAGGGAGCCATGAAGAGAAAATACAACTTCGTGTAATTTGAAAGAACTAGAATTCAGTATCTCACTCAGCTCCATTACAGCCCCAAAAGATGTTTTTTTAACGAAAAAAAGCAAGAAGTATTTAAAAACTTTCAAATTTTGCGCCACAGTGACGTGTTATGAGCAAGAATGACGTCATACGGGCTAACAATAAAACATAATTTTCAGTGCGTTAACTGCACGTTAGCATTCACTTGATGCGGTCAAATGGAACTAGAGGCCCCATTACAGACGCCCAGTCATGTGTCGTCGCGACAGGTCAGTTAGTCGGCCGCCAATCACACAAACAAGGTTCCGTGACGTCATAGAAAAGTTGCGGGAAATTGGCTAGGGCGTCGCGACTGCTTCACACGTTTTCTTTAACATCTCCGTTATTTGTTCGAAGATTGCGATGATATTGGTAGCATTGTTATCGGGACTAAGCAGTCTCTCTAATAAACCCGAATTGTATTTTGTCTTCATGGCTCCTTTAAGCGAGTTGCAAACACCGTTCAATTTTCGAATTTTCGTATGAGGTTCAAGAAGGCCGTAATATGCGTTTGCCTGGCCAGTTGACGCGTTATTTTAACGGGAAAAGTGCGTTCAAAGACGGCGTTCCCCGCCGATCATGCTGACGTCGGACGACCACACAGTTGCAAGCACAGGCTGCTCTATTTTACAGATTGATAGCATGTGTGCTGGAACAAGGTGTGCATTGTCAATACAGTTAAACCTAGATAGAACAAACCTCTATGTAACGAATTCGTGGATTTAACAAAGTCTTTAATTTCCCCAATTCCACCTCCATTGAAGCCCATGTGTTTGCGACATCAATGTAACGAAGGAGTTGGGACGGTTAACCTTGACGTAACGAATTCACTACGCTGATGAGTCAATGTTTTTTTTTCGCCTTTTCTTTTTTTTTTAAATCGGCAGGCGAAATGCTCTAACCTAGCGAATTTCGCCCGCACCGTAATTTCCCGTGCGTTTCCACGTGTGAGTGCATGGGGTGTCGGTTAGGCGCTCGGCCTGTTTGTCGGTGTGTAGTCGCCCGTCACCACTGATATCTGTGGTGTCGCGGTTCGTTGGTGATGAGTTCTGCTGTCATAAAAAGAAAAGTTTTGTCTTGTCAAGACAAGCTCGACATTCTAAGGTCCGTGTCCGCCGGCGAGAAAAAAAAAAAACAAAAAAAAAAAACGTCACCGCCCGGTACAGTGTCCAAGCTAGCATCCCCTTAACTACTTTGAGTGCGGAAAAGAGCATAAAGTGCGCGAAAAAGGCGCCTTTTAAGCATAAGTTTGTTTCTTTAAACGCGTTAAGGCACCGGAAACCATCAAAAAGCAAAAGTGATACTTAAAGGGGCACTGACACAAAAATTTTGCATCTTGTTTTTTTTTGTTGCGATAAGTAGCTAGTGACCTACTTATAACCTGTAGAAACCTCATTTGCTTCAGCGTGCGACGGTTGTTTAATTAGAGGCATTTTCAATGCGGCCAGTCGCAGTTTCGGTTTCAGCGAGTGCCGCGAAACGATGGATTTTGTGGATTTTGTGTGAACAAAGCTGACCACGTGACCGTCGGAGGGATATCACAGTTACAGAGCAGAGCCGCCGTAGCACTGTCGAATCCGCATCGACGGCAGTTTCTGCGAATGCCCCCCCGTACTGATCTCGTGAGGCGCCTAATTAAAAAGCGACCGTGGATGTGACGCAGGCGCTGCGAGTGCAAATGCTACCGCGGCTAACGAACGACGCGCGACGCTCGAGACGGTGGGTGGCAAGACGCGCGCTGGGAGCAGCCGGCCGGTCTGCCTACAGGTCCGCCTACAGATGTGTTCGGCTTAGCACTGCGGCGGATATTCGAGTGCCGCTCTCGTAAGCGGTGCAGATGACAATTTTTAATGCAACCCGCCATGGCATCATTAACTCCTTTCTCATGTAAGCCACCATGGTCGGGACTTGGGGACAATTTCGTGCAGCGGTAACAAGCTATCACTCGAGCTACCTGCGCCGGCGTGGGCCACTTCGCGGCCGTGGCCGCCGCCTGCACAGCGACCGTGCGGCTTGCTGAGTGGGCTTTTCGTGCCTCCGGCGCGTTTCCGCATCCAATGGTAATAAACAGTAATAGAAACAGAGTGCCTGGAATCGCTGTAGAACTTTGGTCGCGGCCAGCTGCCCGATGAGCTGACGAAATCACGGCGCCTCCGCCGCCAACGATCGGGTCGTTCGTTCTCGAGAGCAGAAGCTCCGCCCTCCGGCCCTCCGATTGGAGCGGCGAGCCGGCAGTGCGGAAGCGGCAAACACAAACTCGTGACGTGTTTGGATGTTGTTTATTTACACTTGCGCGTGGTCCTCTGCTGGCCGCTCGGTTGCGTTTCGCACACTTCAAAATTGATTTTAAATATGTTCTAGGCTGTATTCACCGCTGATATTTTGCAGATGATGTATATGTGTTCCCACCAATCTATCTCCGAAGTTATCTCGCCTTCAAAATTTTGTGTCAGTGCCCCTTTAAGTAAAGTTAGGTTCGTTGCTGAGGGTGGTTGGAGTCGTCGTGGAGGGTGGTGAAGGACCCGATGACGAGACGAGGCAAGTAGATGATGAAGAAAAAGAAGTCTATTTACACGTATTTACAGAGACGATGAAGCATACATAAGACAAAAGGAAAACTGGATTACAATTAAGAGGCGCCGCAGCGCACAAAGGGGGGTATCGCGGCACGATCCCTGGTGGGGGGCCCGGAGGCCAAAAAGGTGCCAAACCGCCGCACGGGTGGCTTAAAGGTGCGTGGGGTCCTGGCGCCCAGAAACCGCCACGGGAGCGAGTCTTCGTGCGACCGCTCGCAGTCACAGCTCTCGACAAACTCCTTGAAGGATGCGCGAGCAGGGCGCAAGCAAAGCCGCCTGCCCAGAGCAGCGCACCTGCCAATTAGGGTTTTGACCTCCGCTCCCCGCCTGTCCGTCCCCGAAGGTCAGGAGGACAGGAAAGCCTTCCCCGATGCCGCGTAAAAAGCCGCCGGCGAGGCCCATACAAAGGGTTGCGACTCGCTGGCGTCTGCGGAGGCCGCCCATCGCTTCCGCCCAAGGAGGGGGACACAACAAGGCCACGAGAAGGGAGGGGGGGCATCGTCCCGACGGGGTTCATCGGCGCTATCATCATTACAAGTTACGTTTGGTAATACGGGGGCCGTGCACGTAGTAGCAGCAGGCGCCAATCACGCTGTTTTTCAGTGTGAAACATATCACTGAACAAGGGTGAGTTCAGCATCACTGATGTGTAGCATATTGGTTTCGTTTCTGCTTCATTCACGCGAGCTTTAACTCGAAACCTGAATGTAACGAAAACCTGGATGTAACAAAAAAAAAATGCAAATTTTTGTCAACTTCGTTATATCCGGGCTTAACTGTGTGTACGTGATCCAATAAAAAGTCGACATTAGCCAAAGAATCAGCGAATGAGTGAACACAACCTTTAGTCAACAACAGGTGCTGCTGTCAGGGCACCCACTCAGTGGAGAAGATCCTCACTCCGGAATCCCCGGGCTGTTGCTGGTTGCGCGAGCCCTGTTCCCCAGGTCAAGCCCGATCGTGGGGTCCTTGCTGGCAAACCGTGCCGTCCACTGGGGAATGGAGGGATTGTAGGTGGCCTGTAGACCTGGTGTTTGATAACACACCCACATCTGATGGTAATGGCGTGAAATAAAAAAATGGCCGCTCCCACACGCAAGTGGTAGTCGACGTAACGCGAAGCTTGACACGTGTTTTTGTGTTCACCGGCATCACCTGCAGCCTGTTTTTACTGGGGACTTAGATTTCCTCGTCGTCGGTAACGCCGCGCTGAAAGGTAGTGACTAGTGTCACTAGATAAGGTTACAGAGTATTGGCACACTTTTCTCCCATTGTTCCATGTCACCGTCGTGAACATTGGTCAGTTCGCATCACGTGACATTTGCCTACACTGCGACGGTTCACGGGCGCCGACATTTTGTTGTTTATGCATTTTCTGTCGGTCAGCTGTGATAGTCTCAGCTTGTCCTCCCTACTCTGCGGCTGCGCGTTGTTCCGAACGCGAATCAACGATAACGCGCTTAGGAGCATTTCAGCTGCTGAAGTGTGTCCGAAGATGCTACGTTGCTGCGTCTTCGGCAGTGTTGTTCACAAATGCCCTCGTCAAAGTTAGCGGTGAGCGCGCTGCGGAAGCGGCAATCTGGCAACACTGATGAACACCAAAATGGCCGCCTTTGCTCAGTTGCGTGCCTCAGTGACGGTGCTCTGTATCTCATCTATGATGATGGTTAGAGTTTTTTGGCGCAAGGCCAGCTGGGGCAAAGAGCGCCAAACAAAAGTATCTAAAATAAAATAGTGGCTACTAAAGCCAAAACAACAATAAAATCAATTAACGGCAATGGTGATGGCTGGTGTATAGGGCCAGATTTGATTATGCGTGATAGGAAATGAGGTTTAAAAAATTCACATCTGACAAGTACTCAAACACACGTTTAACGGAAAACATGGCATCGTCCCCCAGAAACAGAGATGGATGTAGGGGGATATGTTGTCTGTAGAGTTCTCTGAAGTGTTAGTGCCGTGTTGTGTGAAGTGCCTTGCATGTTATTAGTATGTGTACTACGGATAGGGCCTGTATCTCATCTAGTGACACCAGTAGTAACCATGTCGTAAAATTCGACCGCCACGCTTGCATTCACTACTTGCACAGCAAGGACACGCCTGGTGCGCAGCACGCTGTTAAACGCTACCGGCTCCAAGCAAAGAGGACGATGCACGCATGAAGTGGGGGCTTCCCAGTCGCTGGTCAATTAATTTCTGTCCCCTACGGTGCGGTACCCGGAGGCTCGAACGAAATCTGGTGTATAATAAAAACCAAGCGGCGCACTATGCCAGAAAGCAGCAGCAGCAGCAGCACCCGGAAAATCTGGGAGGAGAGCCAAATAAAGCTTTGAATTAAATTTTTTTACGGCTGAGATGGTGTGTAAACATTGTCAATCATTGCGACGTCACTGGGGAATAACTGATGCGGCGACCGCCAACTGCGCGCGTGTTTTCGTTTCTGCCGCCAATGTATATACAGCTAAACTAAGGCTCCAGACTTGCGCTAAATATTCAAACAAAGGAAAGGTGAATAAGAAAGTTCAGCAAATTGTGCTGAGGAAGTACAGATTGCTAAACCATCAAAAAGGAAAAAAATGTGCTCATCACGACGCAAACGCGTACGGATCCTAGACTTTTGTTTCTTGCATTTTGTTGCGAGTCTTTTGTATACTTGATTTTTGATTTCTCTCTCACTGTTGTATCCCCTATCTCCAACATCCACCTCACTGCATTGCGAAAATCTTCATGTGGCGTAGCAAGCAGTGCCGCTAGCGGAGCTTACCTCTCCAGTCAACACTTAAGAGTTCTATCTCAAACGAAGGATTACATTTTGCTTAGAATGCACAGTGCGGCCACAAATATGACACGGACAAGTTAAATTCACTGCCAATTACGTAAGTTTTGTGCTTAATAGGCTGGTCGGAGTAGGCAGAAGTATCTAAACAATCGTTATTGCAGTACACAGTGGAAGCATATATTAAGGTTTTGTATAATATAAATGGCATATAACGCCGAAAAATGAGGAATATGTTAACATCTGCGGTCGTTCACGAAACACGACGTTGCTCTCGTTGATAAACGCTTATTGGAGCGGAAGATGGTGTGGTGGGCGGCCTTCCGGATTGCCGCGAGCCATGTCAGCGGCTCTCTCTCGAGGCAAGGCCGACCAGCTGTGTCGCCGGCAGGTAAGCTATAGCTTGCACTCCCGCTGCTCCAGGGACGGGAAAATGATGGGGTGGATGGGCCACGACATTACAGAGTTCTAGCATATCGGCTAGTGTACGCGACGCTAGCGGCGGCGGGTACGGGGACCCATTTGCGCATTCGCTGCGATAACGGGTGGCCGTTCCCGCCGTGCTCGAGCGCGCATGCGTAGTCGGGTCCGGGGTACCCACCGCCGCTACCGTAGCGTACGCTAGCCAATGGGCTAGAACTCTCTATTGAAAAATAAATTTCAACGTTTTCCCGTTTTTCAATATTTCGAGGCCACCTGTAGCGAAAAATGAAGATATAACAGAATTGCACGAGCACCCATCGCCATGTTTCTCCTTGTGATTAAAGGAGTACTGACACGAAAATTTTATGTACCACTTTTATTGTTTTTATCGATGCTTAACGGTCTGGCGAACCCGAAACAGCACTTTAAATACTACAGCGCTCGCTAATTAATTACATTGAACGGCCTGAAAATCATTTTTCAAATTCCCGCCCTTTCATCCCGAAAGGCGCATATGACAGAATCCCGGCGTGACCTCACCGCTTTGTGCGGACGTTAAAATTCTGCGGGGGCCGGTGGGGGCGGGGCGTTGTTTCGACCGCGCCGCCGCCGGAGCTGAACGGCTGAGCTGCCTGAAAGTGCTAGGCCTACCATTGCGGCGGAAATTCAATAATCGCTTTCAATAAAGTCGTGATGGCGACTTCTATTGCGATTCCCGGCTATATATATTATCGCTTCCTTTCCCGTGTGTGTAACTTTATTTTTGTCAACAGTGCCTTTCTGGGCAGCGGTTATGCCTGTAGCTCGGGGTATGTGCACCCGTTTGTAAATGCGCCGGCGCTCGCTCGCCGCTCGCGGGGCCGCACGCGTGAAGTGACGTCACTAGTTTTTGACGAGCGCTGTCGCGCCACTTGTTTTGGCTTTCACGGGATGATGCCACGCTGGTGTCCATTTTCTGAGTGCCGCTCCGCGCGCTGCTCCGTCGGCGCAATAAATGAGATCCAATTGAAGTATGTTCTTCGCATCGCAGCCCGCTCATATTTCAGCCAGGGTATTCTGTTGAGTAAAGGAAGCGAACTGTGCAATAACATTAACGCCAAAAACTGGTGTCAGTACACCTTTAGACTTACAAAAAAGACCGTTTTTTAAAATTCGAATCAGTTTTACCGAAAACGTTCGCTTCGGATGGGGTGCTGGAATTGGGAACAGTCATCCTCTACTTGCCGCATTGTAGTGTGCGTAGATCGTTGGACCAGTGCTTCATTTTTGTCTTTCCAGTGCTCGCGAGCACACCCAGCTGGGTCATTATTGCTGTTGAAAGGCTGTTCATGGTTGTTTTAGGCGCAGCTAACCAGGGGCGGTTCCAGGTGCCTACTCTGGTGGGGGGCATAATGCTGATGGGAGGGGGGCGCAACCAACCAAAATGTCACGATTTGTTCTCGGTTGCACACCAAGCGCTTTTTTCATAAATATATTGCAGACAACCACGTGACCAGTTTAAAATAGGCTCTCTCCTCGCTGCCGCGCGGTACTCTTTGAAGGGGAAAAATTGGCTCTGGGGAAAAAGCGACTGGCGCGCTCCCACTAAGGCGGAGGTTGCGTGAGCGAATGTCACTCCTAACAAAAAGTTAGAAGTGAGGGATCCTTTGCTCGCCGCGGACAGTGATGGCCCTCACCGAGGTCTCAAAAATTATAGCTCTTAAGAAATCGATGTCGAGTCGAGGTGGGGGGGGGGGTGGGGGGGGTGGAGATTAGTTAATGGCTTTGGGGGCGGGGGCAATGATCTCACCCCCCCCCCTATTGCTTCTGTCATTTGCTTGCCTGCTGCCTCACTTTTTGCCTTGTCAAAACGCCGGCTTTCGTCGTGATCTCGCCCCACCTGGGGACTTATGCTTTGCTCAATGTCTTTACCCATTTTACGTAAACAGACAAGAGCACAGGAAACAGAAGTGTATAGGCCCACGAAAAAAATAAAAATAATAAGAATGAGAGAAGCTTGCACTCACGCGCAAGACTTGAATGGCGAAGCTGTTGTTAAGTTTCAATATCATTGTTTATTTGCATAGCTGCGGTGTTGGAAATAGTCGTCTTCTTCGAGAAGAGTGGTGGATGAAAAATCATCTTCCGCATTGTAGACTTCCACCGGCTCTTCTTCATCGACTCGAGGCAGCGGTGGTGGGATCTGCAAGTCGTCTCGGGAAGGAGTAGCACACTCGTAGCCATGTCTCATAGTATCCTATGCGATTGGCGCGCTCCAATTATCCTATGGATATTTGGAGACATGGCTACGAGTGTGCTACCCCTTTATGTAATGGCTTCCAGAGAATGCGGCGGCCGCGATGACCTCTCCCAAGCGGGATGTCTTTTAAGTTTTGGCATTAGCGCTGGAGTTTTTTTTTTTTTTTCCCATGCGCGGTAGCGCTTGACGACAGCGCTGAGTGTTTAGTTTTTTTTTTTTGCTAGAGCCACTGCGCTATCCAGAAATGATGATGGTTGGGTTTTTTTTTTGGAGCAAGGCCGACTAAGAGCAGAGAGCGCCAAGGAAAAGTTGTTTATGAGGACGAAGATATAGTAAGTGTAAAACATTTAACTAAAATATACGTGAAATGACATAAAAGGCAATGAAGATGACTGGTGTAAAGTGCCAGGGTTTTATCACGCATGGTAAGTAAAAAGATGTAAAAACTTGACATCACTAAGAAACTAGAAAGAACGCTTGTGGGTGATTATAGGGTCATCCCCCAAAAAGTACGATGGATGTACTGGAATGTGTTGTCGGTATAGTTGTGCAAAGTGTTTGTGTAGTGTTGTTTCTAGTGTCTTGCATTTTATGAGTATATGGATTACGGATAGGCCCTCTCCGCACCCGCTGCACGTGGGTCTTGGAGATCCAGTGAGCAGGTGCAAGTGTGTTGCATGTGTGTGGCCTATCCGCAACCTTGCTATGGTCACTTCGGTGTGTCTGTTGTGTGAGTCAGTTGTGTATCGTCCCAAGTGTGGCTTTATTACATGTAGTTTGTTATTTGTCTGTTCATTCTATTGCGCTTGCAATTTGTTACGACGGTGTTGTCGAATTTGTGGCTTAAGGTCACTGTATGGTATTGTTATGTCTACTGTGTTCCTGAGTGCGGCGGCAGCGGTCCTCTCATCAGCAACCTCATTACCAACGATCCCAGCGGGGCCTGGAACCCAGCACAAGACCAGAAATAGTTTTTGGGCATATATAGGCATGATAGGGTTGGGGACCATATTGACAATTCTGTTTCGGCACGGCTTCTTTGGTGCCAATGCGCGCACAACACTCAAGGAATCAGTATATATGACGGACTTTGGAATTTTGTGTTCAAGAATGTGTTGTGCAATGAGTAAGATGCCCCATGCTTCAGCTGAGTAAATTGTGGTGTATGTGCTCATGGTTCTGCATGCATCAAAGTTTGGCCCACGAGCAGCGCAATACACCAGGGTTGCTGTTTTTTGATGCGTCATTATAAAACTCTGCACATTGATACTTTTACTGCAGGGACAAGAAGTGCTGCAAAATAGCAGTTTTTGGTACCCTGATTTTATCAGTTTCATAAAGAAAAAGTCACACGTGCAGGTTGAAGCTGTAAGGGTAGTATAACTTCAGTAAAAGATGAGGTGTAAATGTCTAAAAAGGAGATGTTGAAACGCGAAGCTTCCTGTCTCACCCTAAGTGAAAACGGCAAAGAAACGGACGGGCGAGTTACAAACAGTGGAGATGCGGATGTATCATTAAGACAGGTTAAAAGGATGCTTATTCAGCGATGAAATTTTAAAAACGTGTAGAGCAAGTCCATGTACGTTCGTTGGTCCTCAAGGCGCCACTTGTTACATTCAGCATACAAACTTTGGATGGGGCTACTGCGGAAAGCACCCGACCCGACCCCAAGTGTAGCACTGATCCGAGCCTTCTTAATGCTGTTTTTGTCGCCGACCCATACACCACACTGCCATAGTCCAAACGAGACCCAACCAAACCAGTATACAGGCGTAGCAGGAGTTCTTTGTCGGCACCATAAGATTGGTGTGAGAGGACCTTAAGGATATTCATTGCTTTGAGACTTTTATGCTTAAGTTTCTTGATATGTGGGATGAATGTGAGTTTGTAGTCAAACACAACACCTAAAAACTTGTGCTACTTGTTCACAGGAAGCGACACGCCATTCAGAGTAATGTCTGGGTCCGGATGGACCCCGCGCTTCCTGGAGAACACAACGCAGGAGCTTTTTGCAGGATTCAATTTAAACCCATTCTTGTCTGCCCAGCCGGCAAGCTTCTTGACACCAAGCTGGACTTGACGTTCGCAGATTGACATATTATATGCTTTAAAGGATATCTGGACGTCATCTACATACATGGAATAAGAGATTGTAGGTGGCAATGCCGTTCCAAGAGAGTTCATTTTAATTATGAAAAGAGTGCAGCTCAACACTCCACCATTTGGCACGCCATTTTCTTGCACGTGAACCCTTGAGAGTGCACTACCGACTCTCACGCGAAATGTTCTCTCCGACAAGTAACTAATAAGGGTATTTAACATGTTACCCGAGACACCGAATGACTTGAGGTCACTAAGTATGCCGTAACACAATGCGGTGTCATAGGCCTTTTCTATGTCAAATAACACGGTAAGACAGAACTGTTTGTGTGTGCAGGTATCCTTGATACATGATTCAAGTGCCACGAGTTGGTCGGTCGCCCTGAAGCCTGCCTGGCACCTCTCGAGAAGACCGTTGTATTCAAGGAAGTACACGAGCCTCCGATTTATCATCTTCTCGAGAAGCTCGCACAGGCAGCTCGTCGGGGCTATAAGACGGTAATTTGAGGGGGACGACGGGTCCTTTCCCTCCTTCAAGAAAGCCACTGCTATGGCCCCCTCCAAGGTTTTGGTATGTGCCCCGAAAACCAAATTTTATTATAAAGATGTAGAAGTGTTTCAAGTGTGTCTGCGTGTAGGTGTTGTATCAGTGTATATGTGATGCAAAATGGAGAGACGAGCTAGTTGGTTCGCAATTTCCATGAGTGAAACTTAAGCGCAAAAGTTTTTTACAGGGACGAGAAAGGGAACGACACAGGCGCTTACTATCAACTGAGAGTTTTAATGAAAACGAATACACATTTATACCACCCCCAGACCGAACAACCCAGCACGTGTGCCCTTCGCACATGCGTACGGCCGTACAAGAGAACCGCCCCATTGCCTTCTCGTTTCTCTTCTCCTTCCCCTCATCCTCTACCCCCTCTCCTTGCAAAGTTGCACTTCTTTATCTAAAATACTCAGCTACGGGTGACTTATACAATCGGGACCTTAATCCGGATATGGAAGGCTTCTGCAAGTTCCCTGGTGGCACGGTCTCTGTGCTTAAAAACTACTACCGTGTCCGTGAAGTGTGGCTGACAACGTGGCTGATAACCGCATTTAGAACAGTGCTGCGCCAGGTGTGTGTAGGGCTTTCCTTTTAAAGAGGAATGATGCTCCCTCAGGCGCACATTTAGACAGCGGCCGGTCTGGCCGACGTACACCCGGCCACCGGACATGGGAATGCAGTACACAACATTAGTCACGCAACGAACAAATCGGAGCTCGTGTTTTATCAAACAACCTTGTGGGGAGGGGGGGGGGGGGATCGCCCCGGGAATCGAGCCTGTTGCTCACCATGGCGCATAAACTGCCCAGCTTGTTCCTGGCCGAGAACACCACCTTGACGCCGAATCTGTCAGCTGTCTTCTTGAGGCGATGCGACAGCGCATGTACATAGGGAATGACTGCCACTTTCTTGCTCTGTTCAGTATCTGTTATGTGATGCGCGAACCCTTTCAACTGTTTCACAAGACGCTGACAGATTGCCTGGAGGACGGAGAGGGGAAACCCTGCGTTCTCCAGCCGAACTACTTGTGCATTAAAGCTTTGTCGCGCCAAATGATAACAGGACTTGCTGACTGCGGATCTGAAACACCTGTGGGCTATACCGTTCTTAACCAGCTTGGAATGAAAAGAAGCGAAGTTCAAGAGTGGCTTATTAGAATGGGGCGCGTACATCCAGCATGTATGGTGCCGTGAGAAACGAAGCTCGAGGTCAAGAAATTTCAAGGTGCCTTCAACTGGAACCTCGGTCGTGAACTTCAAACCTTTACCTTTCGCACTGAAGGCATCAAGAACAGCACATTGGAAGGACTCCATTTGTACGTTGCAGCCCAGAACCAAAAAATCGTCCACATAGCGGAAAACCTTAGTGGCAACGCCCTGTAAATCGAGCTGCAAATCACAGTCAACCTTGCCCAGGAAAATGTTGCTCAGGACTGGAGCAACCTTAGATCCAATGCACACTCCCGACTTTTGTACGTATACCTTATCTTCAAACCCCACGACAGTACTCTGAAGGTAGAAACTGAGCAGCTCTAAAAACACCTCCACGGGGATTCCACTTCGATTCACAAAGGCAAGCTCATCATTGTCGTTTGTGATGCAATCTCTAGTACGTCTCATCATCCCATCGTGAGGCAGGGAGTAAAACAGGTCCTCAACGTCCCCGCTAATTCCCGAGACGTTCAAGCAACAAACAGAGGACAGATACTCCACAACCGCCTCAGAGTTCCGCACCGAAAACGGATCAATGATGGTCAAATATTCTAAATGCTTCCGCAAAAAACCAGAAACAGCCACCTGCCACGACCCTCGCTTTGAAAAGATAGAACGGAAGGGTATCCCCGGCTTGTGGGTTTTTGCCGCGAAAAACAGCCTCAGCGTGTGTTCCTTCTCCTTCTTAATAGCTGTGGCTAGGCTATCCAGATTCCACGAAGTACACATGTCCAGGGCCCGGTCCCTGGCTACCATGCCACTGACATGTACCTCTTTGAAATTCTTACGAACCGCACCGAGTGCCCTTTCCATGTAAAGGCGCCCGTCTACTCGAGTCGGATAAGGAAGGCCATTTTGTTGTCCTAGAGCAGTCCGCATTCGCACCTGTTTTACTCCCTGCCTCACGATGTGATGATGAGACGTACTAGAGATTGCATCACAAACGACAATGATGAGCTGGCCTTTATGAATCGAAGTGGAATCCCCGTGGAGGCGTTTTTAGAGCTGCTCAGTTTCTACCTTCAGAGTACTGTCGTGGGGTTTGAAGATAAGGTATACGTACAAAAGTCGGGAGTGTGCATTGGATCTAAGGTTGCTCCAGTCCTGAGCAACATTTTCCTGGGCAAGGTTGACTGTGATTTGCAGCTCGCTTTACAGGGCGTTGCCACTAAGGTTTTCCGCTATGTGGACGATTTTTTGGTTCTGGGCTGCAACGTACAAATGGAGTCCTTCCAATGTGCTGTTCTTGATGCCTTCAGTGCGAAAGGTAAAGGTTTGAAGTTCACGACCGAGGTTCCAGTTCAAGGCACCTTGAAATTTCTTGACCTCGAGCTTCGTTTCTCACGGCACCATACATGCTGGATGTACGCGCCCCGTTCTAATAAGCCACTCTTGAACTTCGCTTCTTTTCATTCCAAGCTGGTTAAGAACGGGATAGCCCACACGTGTTTCAGATCCGCAGTCAGCAAGTCCTGTTATCATTTGGCGCGACAAAGCTTTAATGCACAAGTAGTTCGGCTGGAGAACGCAGGGTTTCCCCTCTCCGTCCTCCAGGCAATCTGTCAGCGTCTTGTGAAACAGTTGAAAGGGTTCGCGCATCACATAACAGATACTGAACAGAGCAAGAAAGTGGCAGTCATTCCCTATGTACATGCGCTGTCGCATCGCCTCAAGAAGACAGCTGACAGATTCGGCGTCAAGGTGGTGTTCTCGGCCAGGAACAAGCTGGGCAGTTTATGTGCCATGGTGGGCAACAGGCTCGATTCCCGGGGCGATTCCCCCCCCCCCCCCCACGAGGTTATTTGATAAAACACGGGCTCCAATTTGTTCGTTGCGTGAATAATGTTGTGTACTGCATTCCCATGTCCTGTGGCCGGGTATACGTCGGCCAGACCGGCCGCTGTCTAAATGTGCGCCTGAGGGAGCATCATTCCTCTTTGAAAGGAAAGCCCTACACACACCTGGCGCAGCACTGTTCTAAATGTGGTGATCAGCCACGTTGTCAGCCACACTTCACGGACACGGTAGTAGTTTTTAAGCACAGAGACCGTGCCACCAGGGAACTTGCAGAGGCCTTCCATATCCGGATTAAGGGTCCCGATTGTATAAGTCACCCGTCGCTGAGTATTTTAGATAAAGAAGTGCAACTTTGCAAGGAGAGGGGGTAGAGGACGAGGGGAAGGAGAAGAGAAACGAGAAGGCAATGGGGCGGTTCTCTTGTACGGCCGTACGCATGTGCGAAGGGCACACGTGCTGGGTTGTTCGGTCTGGGGGTGGTATAAATTTTCATTAAAACTTTCAGTTGATAGTAAGCGCCTGTGTCGTTCCCTTTCTCGTCCCTGTGAAAAACTTTTGCGCTTAAGTTTCACTCATAGAAAGTATATGTGATGTTGTCTGGGCCTGGAGCTGAGGGTTTACACGTGTAAGTAAGTAAGTAAGTATTGTTGAATAAGGCGGACTTAGCCTTGCATACCTGCCGGCAATTGCTCCGCGTAATCGTCCCCAATACCCTATCAAAACTCTAAAAGTCATCACACCTCACTTAGTCCTAAAAAAACAGACACACAACGTCACCACACCTCACTTAGTCCTGTGGACTGCAAGAAACCGAGTAGGAGATGAGACACCTCTCTTCGCACAATCCAGTGGTCCTAGGAAAAATAATGTCCTCCGATAGAGCATGGGGCACTCCTAACTTCTGGAGATCACGAAACAAGTTCGTCCGCTCAGGGTTAGTTTCGGAGCAGTTCATTATGAAGTGATCAATGCCACCAGTCACAGTGCACAAGGGGCACAAAGGGGATGAAACAATGTTGATTTTATGTAGCCAAGCTGGTGTACGGGCTGAGTCTGTTCTTACTCGGTGAAGCAGACAGGCTTCGGCTCTTTTCAGGCCTTTCGTCACGACTGGTTGATGTACTGGTCGCCACAGCTGCCTAAAGTGCTCGCGAACGGTCAGTTTCTGTATGCCTTGAAAATCGCACCGCGTTGCACTGTCCTTGTAGAAGATAAAGGCGTCCTTAGCTAAGCTGTCAGCATGTTCGTTTCCCGCTACACCGACGTGCGACGGGATCCACTGGAATTGCACGGTGAAGCCTTCATGCTTAAGCCGCTTTAGTAGAACCAGCTAGGATCGCTGACAGGTCTTTTAAACAGGTATACCCCGCTGCAACAGGTGAAGGGCTGACTTTGAATCGCTGAATATTGTGACTTTTTGCCTTTCAAACGATGACAGTTGGCGCAACGCAGCTTCTATGGCAACTGCTCAGAGAAGCCCTCAGCTCATGCAGTGAAAACCCTCAGCTCATGCAGTGAAAACTCTGAGTTATAAGATGTTGACCTATTGTAATCTAGTAAAGCCTTCTTTTTGGCCGATTGTTTGTGTTTTATGAAAGTGTTTGTGTAGTGTGCTGAAATGGACACGTGTTGGAAGTGTTGTGCGAGTGTGTCAGCCTGGTCTTCGAGTGTGTCTCCTGTTGTGCTGACCAGAGGCAGGCTGTGTGTTTGTTGTCCTTTGAATTTGCTTTTCTTGTCCATACTTTTCGTGTGTCGATGTAGGAGTTTGTTGATGTTATAACTGAACGCCAACTATCTCGTTTTGCCTCACGGCGCAGACGTTTTCCTAACGCCTTGCCCTTTTGAACAAAAGGAGGTTTCCCGACGTGGGGTACCAACGTGGGGTACCGATACCCCACGCCTTGTTCTGGGCCTCTCGCGCCCGCCTACAGTCTTCATTCCACCATGGCCTCCTCTGATTGCGCAAGGCACCATAGGCGTGGGGAATGGACTTTTTGGCGGCGTCGAGGATGTGCGCCGTGAGTAGTTGGGTTGCTTGGTAAACGTGTAGGTTTGTTATGGACGTGTAGTGTAGTTTAGATGCCTCTGTAAATGTATTCCAGTGTGCTTTTGCTTCATTAAACCTGTTCTGGGAAGATGGACTGCTTGGGCCTGTACCTATGTATGTAAGTGAGGTGGGGAAGTGGTCACTACCATATGGGTCAGTGCCCATACCAAACTCAAGACATGGAAAGAGAACTGCGGACCCAATTCCATGTCAAGGTGTGAATACGTATTACGTGATGATGATGATGATGATGGTTGGTGTTTCATAGCGCAAGGCCAACGAGGGCAAAGAGCGCCAGAAAAGAAGTTATATAATGAAGCGAGGTGATTACCACAAAAAGGTAGGTATAAAAACATGTAAATCGGACATAGTAAAATCAATTAAAAGTAATGGTGATGGCTGGTGTAAAGGGCCAGATTTGATTATGCGTGATATGAGATAAGGTTTAAAAACTTAACATCTGACAAATAATCAAAAACACGTTTCATAGAAACACTGGCATCGTCCCCTAGAAACAGCGATGGATGTAGTGGGATATGTTGTCTGTAGATTTCTCTGAAGTGTTTGTGTCGTGTTGTGTGAAGTGCCTTGCATGTTATTAGTATGTGGACTACGGATAGGCCCTCCCCGCACCTGCTACACAGAGGTCTAGGAGATCCCGTGAGCAGGTGGGAATGTGTTGCATGCGTGTGGCCTATCCGTAATCGAGCCAGGGTAACTTCGTTGTGTCTGTTGTGAGTATCAGTGGTGTATGCTCCCAAGAGTGGCTTTATAATGTGTAGTTTGTTGTCAGTCTGTTGATTCCAGTGTGCTTGCCATGTTGTGCGAAGGTGTTGTCTGATGTGTGATTTGAGGTCGGTGTAGGGTACTGTTGTTATGTCAACGGTAGTTGTAAGGGCAGCAGCAGCCGCCATTCGGTCTGCGGTCTCATTACCTGGAATTCCAGAGTGCCCTGGCACCCAGCACACGGTCACCTCAAGGTTTAACGCATGCACAGACATAAGAGTACTAATGAGAGCACTGACCACATGGTTTTTAGACTTCTGTGAGGATAATGTACGCACAACACTTAAAGAATCAGTATAAATTACAGATTTCGGAATTCGACTTAGAACAATATGTTGAACTACAAGAAGTATGCCATAGGCCTCTGCCGTAAAGATACTTGTATTTCTATTCATAGTTCTACAGACATTAAAGGTGCCACCATGCGCAGCACAGAAAACAGTTGTGGCAGTTTTTGAAGCATCCGTGTAAAATTCAGCACACTTATATTTGTGCTGCAGGGACAAGAAATGTTGCACGATCGCGCTTCTAGGCACTCTGTTTTTCTCGACACTTATAAAAGATACATCGCAAGATATCGGGCGAAGCTGCCACGGTACTAGAAGTTCAGTAGAAGAGGTTTTGATGGTGTCTGAGAACATGACATCAAGTTGCGACGCTTCTTCTCTTACTCTGAAAGCGAAGGGAGCAGAAACTGATGGACGATTAGTAAGAAGTTGAGATAAGGATGTGTCATAAAAAATTGATGTAAAAGGATGGTGAGACATTGATGAGATTTTAAAAGCATAAAGCAAGTCTGTGTAGGTTCGCTGACGTTCTAGGCTCCATTTGTTGCCCTCTACATACAGACTTTCGACTGGACTAGTCCGAAAGGCACCACATGACAAGCGGAGCCCTAGATGAAGCACAGGGTCCAGCATTCTGAGGGATGTTTTAGTGGCTGACCCATAAACAACGCTACCATAGTCCAGTCGTGAGCCTATCAAGCTGGTAAAAACACGTAAAAGAAGTTGTTTGTCAGCACCAAAAGAGATGTGCGACAGAACCTTCAGGATATTCATTGTTTTTAAGCATTTATGTTTTAGTTGTTTTATGTGGGGGTTGAATGTGAGCTTTTCGTCAAAGATTATACCTAAAAACTTGTGTTCCTTTTTGACAGGAATAGAGGCCCCGTGGAGTCGAATGTCTGGATCCGGCCGAATGCCACGCCTCTTAGAAAACAGAACACAAGCGCACTTTCCTGGATTAAATTTAAAACCATTGCTATCTGCCCACCCGGCTAGCTTGTTCACACCAAGCTGCACTTGGCGCTCGCAGACAGACAAGTTACAAGACTTAAAAGATAATTGTACGTCGTCTACATAAATTGAACATGAAATCGACGGTGGCAATGCCTTCCGAAGAGAATTCATTTTCACAATAAACAAAGTGCAACGTAAAACTCCACCTTGCGGTACACCGTTTTCCTGCACATGAACCCTAGAAAGTGCAGTTCCAACTCGCACACGAAACGTTCTTTCAGACAGGTAACTAACAAGCGTATTCACCATGTTACCCGACATTCCAAAGGACTTCAAATCGCTGAGGATGCCGTACCGCCAAGCAGTATCGTACGCCTTTTCAAGATCAAAGAAGACCGTCATGCAGTACTGCTTGTGGAGGAAAGCATCTTTGATATAAGACTCTAACGCAACGAGTTGATCGTTGGTAGATCGCCCCGCCCTGAAGCCCGCCTGGCAGCTCTCGAGAAGACCATTGTACTCTAAGAAGTACACAAGTCTCCTGTTTATCATCTTCTCGAACAGCTTACACAGGCAGCTTGTCAGGGCAATGGGGCGATAACTGGCAGGAGAGGAAGGGTCCTTCCCTTCCTTTAGGACAGCCACTACTATGGCCTCCCTCCAAGAGCGAGGAATGTGCCCCGAAAGCCATATTTTATTGTATAGGTGTAAGAGTGTTTCAAGAGTGTCTGGGTGTAGGTGTTGTATCATGGTGTATGTGATTTTGTCTGCACCTGGAGCTGACGTCTTACATGTGCTCAGAGCAACCTTCAGCTCATGAGTTGAAAAACAAGAATTGTAAGAAGTGTGCGACTTGTTGTTATCACGCAGGGACTTCTTTTCCACAGATGTTTTGTGTTTCATGAAAGTGTTTGTGTAGTGTGCTGAACTGGACACGTGTTCGAAGTGTTGTGCAAGTGTGTTAGCCTGGTCTTCCAGTGTGTCCCCTGTTGTACTAACCAGGGGCAGGCTGTGTGTCTGTTGTCCTTTTAGTTTTCGTATTCGTGTCCAGACTTTGTGTGTATCAGTGTATGAATTGATGGAAGTGAGGAAGGTGCGCCAACTCTCCCTTTTCGCCTCACGACACACTCGCTTCCCAAAAGCCTTTGCCCGTTTAAAAGAAATGAGGTTGTCTGACGTGGGGTACCGGCGAAGGACACCCCACGCCTTGTTCTGGGCCTCTCGCGCCCGCCTGCAGTCCTCGTTCCACCAGGGCCTCCTTGGGCAGAGGGACCCACTGGAGGCCTGGGGAATGGACTTTTCGGCGGCGTCGAGGATGTGCGCCGTGACGAGTTGGGCGGCTTCCTCCACGTGTAGGTGTTTTATGGATGTGTGGTGTAGTTGAGATGTTTGTGTGAATGTGCTCCAGTTTGCTTGTGATTCATTAAACCTTTTATGGGAAGATGGACTGCTCGGGCCTATACCTATATACGTTAATGAAGTGGGGAAATGGTCACTACCATATGGGTCTGTGCCCACACCCCAATCAAGACATGGAAAGAGAACTGCGGAACCAATAGCCAAGTCAAGATGCGAGTATGTATTGTGTCCTAAGTTATGGTATGTAGGCTGTTTTTTGTTGAAAAGGCATGCTCCGGAGGATGTAAGGAACTTCTCTATCAGGCGACCTCGGGCATCCGTTCTGGTGGAGCCCCAAAGAGAGTTGTGCGCATTAAGGTCGCCTGTTAGTATGTATGGTTCGGGCAGCTGGTCAACCAGTGCCTCGAAATCAGAGCTCAGAAGTGCAAAATCAGGAGAGATGTAAATGGAGCATACCGTTATCAACCACTTCAATCCACAGCTAAAAAATGAACTTCCTTCCAGTCCAGCATACATATCGTCGCGTATAGATCACCCTTTCAAAGTGAACATCCCTCATTGTCGTACTAATCTGCGTTTCCATTCCTTCATACCTAAAACATCAGACGATTGGAACCGCCTGCCAAGTCCGATAGCTACAATCACCGATGCGCGCGCATTTCGCTCAACAATTGAACGACACTTATCTGTACTATAGTAGTGTCCCATCATGTGTTTATTCCCTTGTGTATTTGTATAGCTCATCTTCTTTTGGCATTGAAAAGTTGTTTTGCCATTTTGCACTAGTGTAAATTGTGTGTGCACCTAGCTTATGGCACTCTGGCGCTTACTTTACAGTATTATTTTTTATGTGCCCTGTATTATATGCATATATTTACTTACATTTTCAGTGAGTTGTTCTTGTTTTTGTATTTATGGCTTCGCATTTTCTTTGCTGTAAACTTCCCTTTTATGTAGTTATTTTTCCCACTATTTGTACAAACCCCACTCCCTTCTGTAACGCCCCATGGGCATTGAAGGTACCGAAATAAATAAATAAATAAATAAATAAATATTAAATATTATGGCACGGATCGCTACAGCCTCGAGGACAGTGTTTAAAGTGACAGGGTGGCATGCTAATGATTTCCGGGCGATAATGGCCACACCTCCTGAAGAGTGGGTGCAGCCAACCCTGTCCTTTCTGAATACCATGTACCTATTTAAGAAATTTGTTTGTTTAGAGTTGAGGTGGGTTTCCTGGAGACACATAATACTTGGCTGACTGGCATGCAGAATCTCATACACATCGTCAAGATTTTTAAGGAGGCCTCTGCAGTTCCATTGGATGATATTTTCTGTTCCCATTATTTAAATTTAAGAATGACTGGAATGTGTGTGTTCGTGTGTGTTCATGTGTTGTCTTTCGGGGCTGTTACTCTTGGATTGGGCTTTTTGGGCCTTTCTGCAGGCTGGGAAGTCGGTGGCCGCTCCTTGCGCTGCGTTGCAGGCAGGAACGGCCCCACATCCATCTCGTCGTCGGATGTCCGAGGGGTGCCCGACGGACCGGGCCCCCCGGACTTGGCCCCCCTTCGGGAGCCCTTCGTTTGAGCCGCCACCGTCGGGGGCGCCAGAGGTGGCACAGGCGGTGCGGTGGCGGTGGGAGCCGGTGCGGGGCCCGTGGTGTCCATCACCTCGGTACCCTCCAACGCACTGGAGGACGGGGAGACAGAGGCGGGAGCGGCACCGGTCCCGACAGGAGTGGTTTGCACCACAACCGCTGCTGCCTCAGCAAGCGGCGTGGTGCCGGGTTGGGCTGCGTGAGGCAACCCAGCGGGGGGCGGGGGCGGGACTAGGTCAGACTCGCTGAACTGGGTCCCTGTGGACACCAGACGCCGCTCCGCCCCCCGGCGAGCCGCGTCAGCGTACCTCCCCAGAGGGAAAGAGGCGAACCTCTTTCTCGCCTCCGGGAAGGTGATGTTCTCGGTTACCTTGATGTTGATTATCTTTTTTTCCAGTTGGAACTTTTCGCACTTGCGGGAGTACGCTGCATGCGGTCCCCCGCAGTTTACACAAGTGAGGGTATCGGATTGGCAGTTGTCACTAGGATGATCGTGCGCCGCGCATTTCGCACACGTCGTTCGGCCACGGCAAGAGTTCGTACCGTGCCCGAACCGCTGGCACTTAAAACAGCGCCGCGGGTTCGGGATGTACGGACGTATTGAGCACCGGATAAAACCTGCATATATGTTGTGGGAGAACTGCGCGGTCAAAGGTCAAGATGATGTGCTTGGTGGGAATCTCCTTGTCGTCTCTACGGATAGTGATGCGTCTCACGGCAGTGACGCCCTGATCCTTCAAGCCGGCAAGGAGATCCGCATCGGTTTCGTTCAGGAGGTCTGTCTCGGATATCACACCCTCGAGCTGTTGAGGCTCCGATGGGGTGTGACCCGGATGTCAAGATCAGCCAGTCTAGTCTGAGCTAGAAGCTTTGCAGACTGCTGCTTGTCATTTATTTCAATGAGGAGTTCACCAGACCTTTGTTTTTTGCATTTATACGATTTTCCTACTATGGCTTCAAGATACTTGGCGATCAAGAAGACTGATTGAGATGCAAGAGGGTGGGTTGAATTGAGGGATTCCATCACAAGAAATCGAGAAAAATGGTTCGGTTCAGGAAAGGTTAACGACGGCAACGGAGGAAAGGAAACTTCGGTGCGGCCCCTTTTCGGGGGCCGATCACGTTTGGGTTTGGAAAATGCCATATGATACATTGGAAAGCAGGGAGACGGGGGTACTTTCTCCTTTGACCTTACCCTGGTAGTCAAAGAGGTCCCGGAGCTCCCTGCCTGGTGAACAGACAGGGAGCCCATCGGCCGGAGCTTGACCAAGGCTCCAACGGCCACCGTTTACGGCTTCTACCCTTCACCTTTAAACACCTCGCCACGGTTGGACACGGCTTATGTTGGGAGCTCGGGGTCCGCGGTGTCGCTGCTCACCGTCACCATGAATACTCAAGGTGCCCAGTGCGGGGATACGTATTACGTCCTATATTATAATATGTTGGCTGTTTCTGGTTGAAAAGGCATGCTCCCGACGATGTTAAGAATTTCTCAATTAGGCGACCTCGGGCATCCGTGCGAGCAGAGCCCCAAAGAGAGTTATGTGCATTCAGGTCACCTATCAGAATGAAAGGTTCGGGTAACTGATCTACCAGACCCTCGAAATCTGAGCTCGAGATCTGGAAGTCAGGAGGGGTGTAAAGAGAACATAGTGTTATAAGCCTATTAAAGTTTATAGTTCGAATGGCCACAGCCTCTAGGATGATCTGGAGTTGGACAGTGTGGCACGCCAAGGATTTCCGGGCAATGATGGCCACACCACCTGAGGATGTGCCACCACCATCTCTATCCCTTCTAAATACCATGTAACTATTCAAGAAATTTGTCTGCGTGGAGTTTAAATCAGTTTCCTGGAGACACATCACATTTGACTGATTTGAATGCAGTAACTCATAGACACCATCAAGATTTTTAAGAAGGCCTCTGCAGTTCCATTGCATGATATTTTCTCTTTCCATTATTTAAGTTTAGAGCGACTGGAATATGTGCGTGTTTATGTGTCGACTTTCGGGGCTTGAACTCTTGGAAGGAGTTTTTTGACCTTCTCTACTGACCTGGACGCCACAGCCCGTTCCTTTCGCTGTGGTGCACGCCGGAACGGCTCGACGTCCATGTTGTCATTCGAAGTCTTGAGGGTGCCCTGTGAACCGGACTCCCTGGACTTGGACTTGGCGCCCTTCCCGGTGCCCTTCGTTCGTCACCACTTTCTTCGTCACCCTTATACCTGATAGCTGAAAAGGTCCCGGAGTCCCCTGCCCGGTAAACAGACAGGGAGTCCATCCGCCGGAGCTTGTCCTGGGCTCCGATGGCCATCGTTTGTGGTTTCTCACCCGCCTCCACCTATAAACACATCGCCACGGTTGAGTGCAGATTATATTTTGGGGCTCGGGGTCCGCGGTGTCGTCGATACCGTTACAAGATTACTCATGGTGCTCCGTGCGGGTGCGCGAGCCAGGGGTCACCGCGAGGCACGCGCTCACGAGCGCTCTCCATTTGCTCGCTCCTCGGGGTATTGCCAGATTTTTTTTTTTGCTAAAGCAACTGCGCGTGGCGAGGACACTGGGCGGTCGCCGCGAAGCACGCGCTCGCGAGTGCTCCACATTTCTTGGTATTTTAAGTGCGAATGCACTTTATAAGCGACCCTGAATTCCGTTGACCGCCGTCCGTCCACATAGCAACAGCTGCGGGTGCGCGCGCTCCTCGTCTTCCTTGGCAACGGGGGGAGATGGGCGCGCGCTGCCTGGCCGCTGACATGGCACATACTCCCGTGGGGGATTGGCCAGGAATCTCCTCGTCTTCCTTGGCAACGGGGGGAGATGGGCGCGCGCTGCCTGGCCGCTGACATGGCACATACCCACGTGGGGGATTGGCCAGGAATCGGGCGTGAGAAGGGCTAATGCACCCGCTTAAAGGAGTACTGACACGAAATTTCAAAGCTGAGATCCGCTCTAGCAATCAAGTACAACGACAACACAAATAGGTATCTGTGCATGGCACATACCCACGTGGGGGATTGGCCAGGAATCGGGCGTGAGGAGGGCTAATGCACCCGCTTAAAGGAGTACTGACACATTACCGAACCGCGCAAATTCAACTCCTGCATTCGCACTTTCACATTCTTCCCCTCGGGGAAATGCGGGGAAATTTTCAACCCGCCGCTCACTGGGATAACGAACTAACACATTCATGGTTTCGCCCTAACCAATCCTCATCGGGCGAATCCAGATTTAGGGTAAATAGCGTGTTTACTACGGATTCCTTAGTAAAATTTGCTCTCAACTATTCCGTAATAAGTGAGCGCGATTTATGAGATTAAAGCTCTAAAAAAAAACTGCAAATGGCGAAGATGTGACGTCAAAGCGCAGCCTGAAGTGCTGAGATTAGCCATGCACCTGAAAATTTTATAGGGAAGGTTTATGTTTTTACCCTCTCGTAGATTTTTCCAGTCCGTGACACATAAAGTTGCTCTGTATAGCTCCCGCAGGGAGCTAAGAGTTGCGCGGCCGTCCGCCATCTTGTAATCCTAAGTGCTGCGGGAAAGCCGCCCGTAGCATGTGTAGGAGCGGCGCCTCCAGGCTTCCGACGGCGGCCGAAGCGCGGTGGGGGCGCTTCGGTCGGCGGCACCTGCTTACGCTGGATTCCAACAATGTGGCTCACGCAGCTGGGGGGGGGGGGGGGGGGGGGGGGGTTGCAGTGCCGTCAAGTCGGTGGCTGTGGCGCGGCCGTAGAGGGGCTTCTCTGCGGGGCATCGGATAACCCGAGCTATGTCTTGAAGGCGGCGCGTGGAAAGGGGTCGCGCAACTTTTAGCTCCCTGCAAGAGCTATCTAGAAGAACACCAATGAAACAAATTTCCCTGTGCCCTCTATCAGGAGGCGAAGCAAACCACGATGGGTCTGTCGGCGGTGAAAGTTGCATCGGAGGTTGAAATAAGAGATAAGATGGATTCTGTTGAATTAGGCTAGACTATGAGGCTTTACTTGAGTTAGGGTTGAGGCAGAATAAGACGGATTAAGGTGGTTGATTCATGGAAGACTGATGAATGTTGACTAATATGGATTAAGGGGAACTAAGTCTCTAAGATTATGGTGAATTAATGTAGATTAAAGGAATTGAAATAGGTTATAATATGTTATTGTGGATTAAAATCAATTAGGATATATAACAAGAATTATATTTGATCAAAGTAGATTTAGATAAATTAAAAACCAGCTATTTATTTTTCTATATCACTTACTCCAAACTGCCGAAGAGCAGAGAGTAGTGGTGTTACTAGGAACTGTAACAGGAAAAATACGGTAGAAAACACGTAAACCGTAAAAATGGTCTATCTATGCTCAGTCGTCACAAGTATAAGATTATAAACGGTAATTATGAGGAAATGTACACACCAGAAAGGCAAATGATAAAAATGCCAGGCTGCATATATTTCATATAAATGGAGATTAAGATGGATTTGGGGTATGTAGGGTGTAACAAGATTGATGGAGGTGGATTAAGCTATATTAGGCGGTTAGGTGATTTGAAGGTGATAAAGATGAATAGATATATAGATAAAGATGGACAAGGATGGATTAATGTGGACTGAGCTAGACTCGAGGGACCAAGATGTGGTTAAATGAGATACATTAACACGAACTAGAAAGAGTTACGGTAGTGAAATAAGTAGAATTGAGGTAGTTTAAGGTGGATAAAGACGAATTTTGGGCATCAAATGTGGAATAGGACAGAATACAAATAATTTAGATTGATTAATGCAGCTTAAGCAAGATAATGGGCCCTATTTTTAGGGTTTAGAATGAATTAGGATAGTTTAGGATGCACTTGGGGAGATTAGGGTCGATTTCAATGAATTTCATTTATTTCATATAGCAGACCTTTGCAAGTCCAAGCAGGTGGCCACGATCCATGCATATAAACAGAAAAATATTTATGTGCAATAAGGTGGTTAAGAATAATTAGGATGGATTTGGATGTATTAAGGTAGTTCAAGCTAAACTAAGGTAGATTTAGTTAGATTGAGATAAATTAAGGTGGAATAAAGTACATTCACATTGTTTAAGGTGGGTTAAGGTGGACAAAGATGGCTAGAGATCGACTAAAGTTAAATCTACAACCTTACATAACCTTTCCTAGTCCACCAAAAACCTTACTTAAACCTTAAATTACCCTAACACTAAACATAACTCTAAAAGCAACCTTAAGCTTAACTAAACTCCCATTCCCTTATGTCTAAGTCTAACATAAACAACAAATAGCCTGCTTCTTCCGGTGTTGAGGCTTGAACTACTTGGTTTATGGAACAAAGGCAGGAAGGAGGGGGACAGCGCAAAATTTGACGATACACGAAACGAAGAACTCGGCGGCCACAGTAAGTACGATGACCGCAGCGTCGATGTCTTCGTATCTTGTCTCGTCAACCGTTTCGCTGTTCCCCTCCTTCGGAACGAGACACTCGACGAAACCTACGGCCACAATGAAAAAGACAACCACAGAACCCTGACAGTCGTGTCTTTGTCTTGTGTGTCGTCAAATTTTGCGCTGTTCCTGTTGTAACGCACTCACATCCTATCCCTAAAGGCCCGTTCGCACTTGCGACGAAGCGACGCGATTTCTGTCGGTTAAGTCGCCCGGCGATCGTTTTTGTCGTTTGGTAATGACCAATTTTGTCGCTGCCGCTTCGTCGCAAGGGTGATAAGGCCTTAATTAAGCGCCGACGTGGCAACGTTCAATGTGTGTGCGATGATTCCAACGCAATGCTGAGCCGCGGCTCTGTGCTACAAATGGATACGTGTACCCCAAGGGTGCTTCCTATACGACTACCTACTCGGAGTCCCTAGTGTTCCGATTTCGCAGGGCGATATGACGTCGGATTTCTTCTGCATAGTTATGTCATGACGTATGGGAGCTCCATGTAACTCCGCTTTTCAATTTACACCCCAAAGAGAGTGACAAGGGGTTTTCCTTCGGAAATTATTTATTACCTATAAAGCCCGTTGAGACATCGAGATTGCTTTGCTGATCTATGTACACAAATGTGTAATGTCGTTTGTGACACACAACACTTAACGAGGCGAATCTGGATGTATGGCCAAAAGTTGGGGCGCTTGCAAATAAAATGGCCGTGGCAGCCCCAACGGCCTCCACAGCACTCCATCACAAATCCTGACGGCCAGCCGCTCCGTGCTGCAGCTTTCCTCATACCACCCAGGAGGGAATGAGTGAGGGAGAGAACGAAAGCGGAAAAGTAAGGAGGAGGAGAGATAGAGGGTGGCGGAGGGTGTATAACACGGAAAGTGCAGGCGCACCTATGATCTCTTTCTCATTCTCATTATCAAAGCCTGCTACGCGCGTTACTTCTTTTTTTCTTTCCTCACGGCTTTCTCGGGGCGATTCTTCACTTTTGCCGGAGCTGCCTGCCGCTACCTCTACCTTGTACTGCTATTCGTGCGGGGAGAAGGCGGCGCTTTGTTTTTCAAGCCCCGTGGCCCGAAGGTTGGAAAGGGTGAAAGGTGATGGGGAGGGGAGGAGGAGAGAGAGAGCGGAGGAGATAGCTGCCAGCAGCGGCGGCAGCGTCAGCCCCGCTGGCGCTCCGAATAACCTTGACATCGGACGGAGGCATCGTCCTCTTCCGAGGCTGCCGTCAGGAGGAAGTGAGCGGGGAAGAGAGAGGAGGAGGAGGAGGAGAGCGAGGAGGAGTGCGCTCCCAGCTGACGTAAGCGGCCGAGCAGCGCTGTTGCCGACTTCGCCGGTCGCGGCAACGAACGCGCGTTTTGCGAAAACCGTTCGCTGCGCTGCCGTTGCGTGACCATACTATGGTACTGTTTCATCGGACATTTACTTCTGCAACCTTAGCGCTGTGGTTGGCAGAATACTGCGTTTATTTTTGGGACTGAACGAAGGCAAAACTACCCTTTGTTTAGCAGCGAATTACATTATTCGGGTAAAAAAAAACGCAATTCTAGCATAAGGAATAACGCATAACGGTTAATAGTGACCAACAGTCTACGCAAAAAAAAAAAAAAAAAAAAAATTACTCCGATCTCTTTTACTGTGCTTTTTGAAAACCCCTGTATGGACAATACTCTCCGTACCGGGGTACACAACGCCAATTTATTGTTACGAGAGCATGCTGGTTTGTTCCGATACAAGAATTTAAAATAATTTAAAGACGGTAGTCCTTCTTTGGCTACTTAAATCCGCAGTCTGTCTGTCTGTCTGTCTGTCTGTCTGTCTGTGTGTCTGTCTGTCCGTCCGTCTGTCTGTGTGTCTGTCTGTCTGTCCGTCTGTCTGTCCGTACGTCTGTCTGTACGTCCGTCCGTCCGTCTGGCCGTCTGTCTGTCTGTCTGTCTGTCTGTCTGTCTGTCTGTCTGTCCGTCTGTCCGTCTGTCTGTCTGTCTGTCTGTCTGTCTGTCTGTCTGTCCCTCGATTCAGCCAAGGCGTTTATATAGACAAAACCTTTCCGATCAACCAAATCTGGAAACGCACTTGTTACTTATCAACATTGCTCAGTAAACAGGAAACATCCGGCATGTTTGAGCCAATAAACATCAACGCACAAAACTCGCAGTGTTCCTTAAATTGGAAATAAATGCGGGCTTCCTATTTGCGCTAGCAAACAAAAAAATAAGCGTGAAAAACAAGATTTCGACCCCGTTACACAAAAAAGAGCTCGCGCGAGCCTGGACCTCACGGTAGTACTCCAACTGCCAAGTTCGACAGTAACAAAAGGTTCCAGTAGATGGCGCGAGCAGTAAAACGCGGGAGAATTGAATTGAATTATAGCAAACCACCTCCGTGTCTATTGTGGGAGGAAGAGAAATGGTGAGATAGCGTGAAAGGTATGCGGGGCAGAGAAAAGAGGAATTGACGTGACACAGCAGGAGACTATCGTCTTTCGACGAGTGCAGCGAAGTGAGCAGGTACGCGGCCATCTCATAGCTTTTTTCGCCCGCTTTTTCGCAGAGTCTTAAACCAATAGGTTGTGTTCACTGGTGAGGCACGCATGCAGGCAACCACGTCAGTGCGCCCACGGCCTCCGCGATCGGCTGCCGGCGGCGGAAGCCGATCGCGGAGGCCGTGGTGCGCCGTTACTGGTTACGTCGGGCTCCGCGGGATGGCGGTACTTGTCCGTGCTAAGCACATGATATGTGTTGGACGTTCCAAACTCTAGCCCACCGAACGCAAATTAGTGCCTCGAGTCCAATGTGCGTGCTATTAATAACATCTTTGTTGACACCATCGTTGAGAATCGGGTTGAAACGGAGCAGACGACGCCCGCCGGTGTTTTTTTTTTTTTTTATTCAGCGTGCGGGCGCAGTGGCACAAGCCGCGCCACCTGTGGCCATTTCCACTGTTGGCAAGCGAAGAAATTGGCAGCTAAACTATTCAATGAATACCACCTATACAATTTGCTTAAAATCTTCTCAGAGCTCGTAGTTCACGGTGTTTCGTTTTCGAGTAGGTCAGTGCTATCTATATCTTCCTTTTTGAGGTTCCTGTGAACTCATGTGAGTCCAAATTTTGTACAGATGACCATCTTTTCCCGATCAGGGTCCTGTCGTATCGACCTTCGGCGAGCTGAAGAATTACTTCGTGGCACGTATCGGAGTAGCCAATCCATCATGGTCTTCCAACAGTGGCACAATATTGTTACCTAAGTAGCACAAAAACGAGAAGCAGGATAATTGACCTCACCAAAGTACAGGGCGTTGTAGCAGCAGATGACCCTCTTTAAAAATGGTTTTCGCAGAAGCAGCTAGTACCTTGATTCTGCTTAAACTACGCACGAAAGTCAGATTTTGTGATTTATTCTTTATAACGTATATGCGTACTCAACAGCTTTGTATTTAATTTATAAATTTCTACAATGTAATATTTCTTTATATTTCTCCAATGGAATAAAAATTGAAATCTCGAACACACGGGCGTTTTCGCTTTTCGCCTGCATCAGAAAAGCGGCCGCCGTGGCCGGGAATCGAACCCGCGTCCTGGGGCTACGCAGCACAAACGGGAAAAATGAATCTTCAAGGTTGGCTACCATAAATTTCAAAAGGTTTCTAATCTATTGCTGAATAACTAGGGCATTGCTGTAAGCAAAATAGAACATATAAAATGCGCGTTACTGCAAATGTCTGCGCGCATGGTTACTAAACTGCTCAAGAAATCTCATTTATTGATGCAGCACCCCGTCTGTTTAGTATTCTGTATGGATTAAGAATAAAATTCCTTCTGCTCCGATCAGGCGCGATTTTGCAGGCCTAATGGAAACATTTTTCGTTTTACGTGAACACTGAGTGCCGCTAGCGGCACCATTTCTGCAGCTGATCCGCCATCCGCACGACCCGGCTAAAAACCGATGCGATCAGTCTGTATTGAGCTACTTACTGAGATCATGTCCCCAGCGCATGTGTCGCTCTTATCAGCACTTCCCGTCAGGTATAGGGTGCGGCGAACGCTTGCTCTGAGGACACGTTGCGCAACCGTGTCAAAGGGAGCGCAGCGTTATCAGTCACTGCACTTATCGCGGGAGGTCTCTGTCGAGTAAAGACTGGTGTTAGGCAGTTCTGACGCTGGGACAGCGTACTCACTGCAGGGTCGTTCATAGTTTACGCGGTCAGTGCTTCCGAGTTTGCTTTCCAATTAATGGGGGGCGGGAGGGGGGATCAGTATGTCAAGCAATATGTGCACAGGGGCCCTATTCTCGACTGCACAAATTGCCGGCATTTCGCCCATGTTTTTTTGCGTAAGCACGACGTAAGCAAACAGTGACGTGCTGCACCTATAGCTATGACGACATGCAGTGTAATTTGACGAGTCACTCATAAAGATCGCTACCAAGGTATCAAATATTGTGCAAGAAAGATATAAAAACACCTGGCATGTACTATAAAAATTAAGACGATTGTTGAGGTTGACAAAAAAAAAAAACACATTTCTGGAGGTCAAATTTGGTGCCAACACCACAAGGCGATCGAGTAACGTTGATCCAAAAGCGAGCGAAAGGCGGATGTCGAGCTAAAGAACATCACACAATTTTTTTACCGTATCTATTTATTTCTTTCAATCGCTTTTATTAACATAGCTGGGCTCTGTGCTTCAATGCAAGCTTTGTTGCGTTATTACCTTCCCTGCCGCCACCGCCGCCACCGCCACCACGCCGTCGTCTGCTGCTATGTTACAAGTTTATGGCGTGATCACAGAAAAAGACGGCCGCGACCATCGCTTATATGACAATAAGAGCAGCGAAGCGCTACGCCTGATAACCGCGGAGCGCACCGATGTCGCCGATTCACTCATTTGTCAAGCTCGACTGCAATCAGCGCTGTAATGAATTAAATAGTCACTTTTCATTGTTATTTTTCTCTTGAGTTCGATCATGTGACCCAACAGCTCACTAGAACAAGTATGGACAAATGCCATGCACTGGGTTCTCTTTGTCATGGAGAGGCTTGTACTGCTCTCTTATGTACCGGTTACGCCAAACAAATAATTTTTATTTCATTGCCAAACATAAAAGCAAAATACTGCATGTTATTTGTATGTTCCATGATCGCTGACTTGGAAGCAGTTGAAGCTATAATTTGTTTCGGCAGGAAACATGCTTTAAACAGCGCGCATGCGAAACTGCGCCTGCTGCAAATTGCCGCACATTTCGCGGCGCCGTAAGCCGGGGCAATATTGTGCCCTATTTTGCTTGTATTTTGCGACAAAAACAACCGCCATTTTCAAGCTGTTACGTAGCATTACGTCACTTTTACGCAGGCTGAAGTTGCCAATGCATGACGTAATCGCTCCCGCCAACTGTTTAAATTACGTCACGCCTTCTCAGCCAATCACAGAGGAGGGGTGTATTACAAGCAGTATTGTTGTTGAATAGCAAAGACAGGCTTACGTTGTCATGTCCGCTGCATTTAGTCTGGTTTTTCATTGCCGGCCAAGAATTATGCGCCTTTAGTAACGAGAAATAAGGCAAACTTTAGAACTGGTGTCCGTAGACGACATGAAACGTGAAAATGACGACAGCACACACAACTGCTTTGTCAACCGGAAGCACGTGACCAAAATTGAAAGCCAATCAGAAAAGACTTCCGGAAAATTGCCTGAATTGCCGGCAATTTGTGCAGTCGAGAATAGGGCCCCAGGAAACAAAATAAAGGAAAAGACGTAAGCCTGACGGCTGAGTACTATACTATGGTTCGACCAACGAAATTCCGCCCTGGCACGATCGGGGACCTGTAATTCGGTTGGAGCTTCAAAATGATAAAATAAATGCAAAAAAAAGACAGAAGGAAGAGAGAAAGCAAAAAAAAAAAAAAAGAGAGAGTTTAACCATACAGTAGAACCGCGCTATTACGTTCCTCAGTGCTGCGTTTTTCCGGCTGCTACGTTTTTTTTGTCTAGACCCGGTGCAGCTCCCATACAGTCCCATGTCTTAAAATCCCCACAGTTACGTCGTGACTCAGAGCACGTTCCCGGATCATTCGTCGCAATCTGACACTCAGAACCCGCCCGGGCAATATGCGTGGGCCGACATGTTGTCGTTTGACGAGCCTTGGCCAGGCTTGGCTACGGAACTGACTGCATGAACCGCACGCGGGTGCGATTCGTCACCACTAGATGGCCCTATATTAGATATATGCTTTCACAATCAATGCTGCGCTTACAACGGAAGTTTCACTTCGGAATGCCGGAAGTGCGTGTTTGCCATAAAGCACCACCGCAAGAATAGCACGCGCTCTCGTCGTCACCGTGCGCTTCATGCTTTGAGAACGCCGTTGTACTTGCAACTACGAACTTTGTCGTGCCTTGATGGTGTCGCGAAAACGGGAGGCGCTTTCCCTGAGGAAAAGCTCTACGTACTAAACGTAGTATACAAGCAGCCAGCGCGGAAGAGAGTCGACATCGCTAGGGACCTTGCATTGCCACGCGAGGAATTTTCCAGCGATCGCAAAAAGTGGCAATCCTACATTCCCGAGTTTTTTAAGGTTAAAAAGCCAAAGTTGCAGAACTGTATGGTTGGAAGTCAAAGCTACATTGTTTCCGTTCATTTTCGAAGGTTTGCTCAGTGCTGCGTTTTCCTGGTTGTTACGTTTTGTTTTCCCGGTCCGATGAAAAGCGTATGAACGGGGTTCCACTTTAGTGCTCTTTGAAGGCGGATGACCAGCGAAATGTCAAGTGCACGTCACAGGGGTGAAACAGAACTTCGAACAAAGGTGCGAACTCGTTTATTGTGAACTAATTACGACAGGTAAATGAAACTGGGCGTAATGATAGTGTTGGTACTAGCGGTTAATCGTCCTGTAAGGTTTGTCGGGAAAGATCCGATAAAACTAGTTACAGCCCTTCGCTGTAAATACTCATCCAGCAGATGCCCGTGAACAGACAGCAGACGGGAATTTCGTAACGTTTACAACTTCGCTGGGAACTAATTAATAATGACAAATAAACCCTATCCCTCTCTGTTTCGCCCTCTCACCTCACTCTATTCAGCCCCACCAGGAGAAGCAAGCCCGTTAGCGGGGCTGACCTCTTCAGCTTACATTAAATGTTTCTCTCTCTCTCTCTCTCTCTCTCTCTCTCTCTCTCTCTCTCTCTCTCTCTAAAAAGTGATAGAGTCGCCTTAGTGTCCAATTTTCACACAATTGTTTGTTCATTTTAGATAAAACAAGTGTTACAATTGTGTTCTGCTTAGCATTAGTCGCAAGGCGTTTTTGCTCTCGCGCAGAAAGAATTGCAGAATTCTACGCATATAAAGCTTCGCTTTAAAAGTTGCTACTCCGATGGAGCGATTGCCGGCACACCCTGAATTGTAGGCCCGTCTGTCCACTAACAACTCATAAGCAATTAACAACATGTTGACTAACCGGTGCGCCTTCTCGTAAGCGTGTCAGCGCGAGCGTGCCTCCATGGTGATGATTTTAGGGGCGTGCCCACTAAGCAGCAGCGTGCTGAGCAGCGTGCCCCCTTTCCCGCGAGTCGGGGTCCTCGTAACGGTCCTCCCACATTCCGAACGGTCCCGATAGGCTGGAATGAATTCCCTACAAGAGCTCGAATGCTCGACACAAGGCGACGCAATGCCCGACGCAACGAGTCTCCAGAACGTATCGATAAGGCTCCGATAAGTTGTTAGGGGAGATACGACAGTTGTCGCCGTGCTTGATTTATCCCAAATGTGTAGTTATGTAAGTTACGTATATGTTTTTTTATGGGAGCTCATCTTAGCTGACGCCCGAAGGATTCCGGCATGGCTTTTAAAGCAAAGCTTTCTACCTCTACCGGCCAACGATTCCTTCGTTGCGAGGGGGACAAGAAACTCCGAACGCAGATTGGGAGGGGAAGGGCGGTTTTCACTCCCGGAGCACAGTGCAGATGGCGCGGCGATAGGGCGCTATTACCCAGCGTTCCCCGCGCGCAGCTGCCTGCTCGCACCAGCGGGCGCGTTGGAGGAACGGCTTTGTCGTCTACTTTAGCGACGGTTGTTTTTGGCATGTTGTGGCGTGCTTCGCGTCCATTGCGCCCTTCCTTCACACGGCTTGATTAAATTGTTCGACAGCACCTCCTGGGTAACCAGTACCCGACGGAATTAAGTGGTCGTACGGCAAAGATATTTTAGGGATTGGTTTGCAGAGCGGGAAAAGAAAATGTAGAGACCACATGCAGACATCTGACCACTCGAGAAACGCTACCTTTTGCGCGCCGCTTTCCACGAATGGAAGCCCCGTTTTCTAAATTGGTGAATAGCAATTCGGTTGTGTTTTAACAAGTATTACAAAAGGCGAAAGGAGCAACTGGATCTGCTAAATAACGACTATAAAAATTCCCTCAGCTTTCTCGCAATTCTCAAACTTACTAACGTGACTAGTTTAAATCGATATAACTGGGAATCAGCTCACATGCCGAATTGTTTTGGTGTCTGCGCTTGTGTCGCGTGGTAATGCAGCCCCTAGCTAGCCCATCAGGAAGCTAGGTTCCGCTGTCTCACCCTTCGAAAGACGCTCCTCTCCGTTTTCGGCGGACGCACGGCCGGGCTACAGCGGCGGCGTCGTCCGCCGCTCTAGCCCGGCCATGGCCGACGCTCCTGCATTCGGGACACCGCCCCCGCGAATCACAGGAAACGGCTGACAGAATCTCTGGTTTCGCTCTTTGTAGAGCCACGTGGGTGAATTGAAGTGACGTCGCATGGGCAATTGTTGTGGTTGCCGTTTAAAGCTTTGCGTTCCAACCACCTTCACAGCGTGGATTGGAGCCAATTTTTTTACCGCGACACCTGTGAGTAGGTTATTGCCCAGGGTAATTTTCTGGGTGAAGGTCTGTCATCTTGTGTGCATGACCGTGTTTCCATTGCCAGTATCACGGCGCATGCGATGACGGGCACATGTAGATCTGATAATTTTTTTGACACTTGGGAAGCTTGAAGGGGCCCTAAACAAGTTTACAAAGGTTGCGATTTTACGTGTGCAATCACTGGAGTACTATCCAAGGGACGTACTGCCGCTAAAATGGCTTAAAAGCGTTGAGTATTAGCCGGGCTATCGTTCAACATTTTTGCATGTTTGTGCGGCCCCTGCTTTACGCAGACGTGTATCTTATAAGATTTGGTATGCTTTGTCCTGAAGGGGTACTCTAGCGATTGCGCGGTTGAAATGGCAGCCTTCGGAAGCCTATTTAGGGCCCCTTTAAGTGTTGCGGTATCGACCGGGACTCGTGACCACTCGGTCACGAGTTTTTTTTTTTTTGTTCATGGTATTATATAACCTACATGGCATGCCACATTCAGAAGCTATTTGCAACTCACAGTACTTACAGTACACAGTGAAATGTAAAGCTTGGAATTAGGCGGACAAATTAGTCAGTGACAAGAAGACGGCTGTGATGAACATCCAAGCACAATGGGATACCAGTGCGGTCAATAATCGCTTTGGTCGTATTAACCTTTCAGATAAATTGTTGGCTGAGTTCGCGTTGCTAACAGGTCAGAATGTTGTGTTTTGCACCCAAGTTCTGCAGCCTCTGAAGAGTGAAGTGTGTGCCTAAAGGGCATGCCTTGCGAGTTTACAGCCAGGGTTACCAGTTCTTGGTGACTTTTTGAGACTCATGGCGACGGAAATATCAGTGTGGCTACTTGGGTTACTGTATGGCCTCTTTGAGCATTGGGGATTTCATGCATTTTTGGATCCTTTCCACGCTCCACTTTTCAGAAAAAGGACCTTATATGACCTTTCAATGCATTATAATAGGCACAGGAATGTAAAGAGGCAGCGGAAGTGGTAAAACATGGTGTGCCGCGAACTACTGTTCTATGTCCTTCACATTCTCTGAATACTTAACCTAAACTTCCGTATTTTAGGTTTTTTGGAGACAGTACCGTATGTCAACCGCTGTCGCTTTCCCGCACAACAAAAAAAAACGAATAAAATTTGTGATAATACTCGGAATTTCTCCGTTTTTTTCCCGAGAAATTAATAGAAAATATCTGCAGAATTTCGGAGAACTTTCCACTAATGCCTAGCAACTGCCGCTTGTCAAGAGTGCCGCAAAATATAGCTATATATGAGTACCGAAAGATGTTGGATTATTTAATTCTTTTAAATTTTTCTTTGTATTTTCGCCAATGGTGTCAATACATACCTATAGCAATGATGTGCCTTCATTTCACTAATTATGTATTTTTCCGAAGAACCAAGGCCTACGTGAGAGTTGGACCATTTACCCCATTTTTATACGCATTTATAACGCTCCTTTGCGGACTTTTTTCGCTTATTCTTCGGTTTTGGGGAGAGGTGTATAATATGCATGTTTTTGACCTTGAAAGATCATTTTTGTAAAAATTTTATTATTTTTATTTTTCTTATTTTTCGTCCTAGGGTACCTGGACTGAGGCGAACCCACGCAACCGAGTGACGGCTCAACCACCACCGTTTGCTACATTAAACGTTTATTCTCTCTCTCTCTCTCTCTCTCTCTCTCTCTCTCTCTCTCTCTCTCTCTCTCTCTCTCTCTCTCTCTCTCTCTCTCCTTCCCCTATTTCTTGGGTTTTCAATATTTGGTCCGACCCAATTATCTCCATCTACGCTATTATAACGGTCACGGGTGTTACTTTCAGCAATTCTGCATTTTTGGCGACATGCAGGGCGTTGCACGTACGGTTCATTTTCGCTATATTTATTATTCGTATTCTGAACGTTTCTTGTGAACTTGTTTTGTTTATTCCTGGGTTTGTGGGGAGATGTATAAGATACACATGTTTGATTTTGTCACACCATTTTTGCGAAAATTTTGCTTTTTTCTACGGCCATATGACGTAGAGAAAACAATGTTTTTGTTTTGCCGGCACACCTTGGGAATGGCTGGCGCACCTGTTTTAGATGCGAAGCATCTCATGCTCAAGGCTGTGTCCCTCCCTCCCTCCCTCGTCGTTGTCGTTGTCCGCCCTCCACACTCTACTGCGCATGCTCGTCTCTTCAGCCCCGTCAGCGTTTGGGCTGACGTCAGCGCAGTCCACTATAAAAAGAAATATAGTTAGGCGGCGCCCGGTTTCGATCCCACGACTCTCTGGCCGCAACGGGAGGTACGTGGCGCTCTTCCCACTGCGCTATAAACCGAGACGGGAGCAAGTGCTACGAACGCGCCTTATGTCCTTCACTCATTCAAACTACGTCAAGAAGCTACTGATACAACGAAGGCACGCGAAGCTGAACGTAAACGGAAACGACGAACTGAAAACTAATGGGAACTCCAGTCGACCCCATGGCTGCTTCGCATACTACTCAGGGTTCCCCTACGGGAAGATGGTCTAATTTTTTTCTGCCACACCTTGAAATGACACGGACGCTACCCGAATTTCCATTTGAGGAGCATCCGTGTGGGGAGTGTCGGTCTGGGAGTGGAATTTTGCGCAATGTTTACCCATGCTAGCACCCCAGCCAACCTTCAGGCGGCCGCAGGCTATGGAGACCAGGCGTGCAATTGCGTGTTGGATTCCTTGGTTTTTCAAAATTCTGTTCGACTGTCTCCATTTACGCTACTATAAGGGATTACAGGTATTACTTCCGCCAAATCTGAATTTTTGTGGAAATGTAGGGCGTTCCCCAGTCCTAGCTGTGGTAGTGCTCGGCAAAGAATGCCACGCATAAAAGTACTCACTGACATCGCCTTGCTGAAAATGGCAACTTTCCTGGCTCCTTTTCATGTCATTGACCTTAAGGTGGCGACTTGTTGGGCTGCTCGCGGCGATTTCGGGGCGACTTTTCTTACTGACAGAGTTGCCAGGTCCTCAGGAGGAAAAGATGCCGAGAAATTGCCGGAAGTAGCCAAGAAAGTCACCACCGTACAGTGAATATTCGAAAAAAAAAGGCACGAAAGTCGCCAATTTCAGCAAGGCGACGCAAGAAATTACTTTTTGATTACCTTCGCAAAAAATGCAGACATTGTTACAATACAACACCGTATCGCAAATTGTATTCGTTTGCTGTGGCGCGGGAAACCGACAACGGTTGACTACTGTGTACAAAAAAGCTTAACTGGGCAGGTTTAGGTAAAATATTGAACGAATATGAATGACTTACAGTAAACGCGCGTTCGCTGCACACCATTTTTTACTACTTTCGTTGCCTGTTTATATTCCCATGCCTATTATACATCGTCATACACACTTCCCAGCGCTCTGCATGAAATTTCAAGCTCACGTAAATTACTAAAACATTACACTTTGAACCTACGGCATCGCTTGAAGGCTTTGACGCTATTCACGTGACATCAGGTTCCGGATATTAAAAAGAGGAGGGATATGTTCATTTAGTGACTGATGCGTTGGGACCTATTTTAGACTTTGCCAGGATTACCGCCATCTGCCTAAACGTTTGTTCCGTTCTGTTTGTTCAATTTATCTCGACGACTGAAATGCACTGAAATGTCATATAATGCCTTTTTGTTGAAATTGGGGCGTCGGAAGGGCCCATATTTATATAAAATCACCAATGCTTAAAGAAGCCAGAAAGTAGCCAAGTCGTCACACCGAAATTTTCGTCGCCACGAGTCTCAAAAAGTCTCCACTCTGGCGACAAATCGACAGATCCGGCCACCTTGCCGGCGACCTGGCGACCATATTTACAACTGCTAGTGCAAGAGTTTGGCGTAATGGGGTGGTGGGGTGTGAAGCATCCGTGTCGTGAGCGTCGAGGTGGGAGTGGAATTTTGCGCGATGTTTAACCCGGGACAGTCTTCTGCATTCGTTGAATTGTGGGTGCACATTATTGGGAATCACTAACACAGTGATGAGAGTCCGGATTCAGGACGGAATGTCGAAGGGCTTGTAAAGCAGGCGGGGTGAGATAACGGACGGTCTGGAGGACGTGACGGCCGGTGGTTGTAAGGAGGAGTCCGTGAGTTGGTTGCTGCTGTGGCCTCCCATGAGTTCTTTAAGGGTGTCATGAACTCTGCGGACCTCGCTGCCCTAGAAATAGAGTAGTAGCACTAGAATAGAATAAAGATCGTCTTCCTAATCTTATTACTCCCGTACAGCACCGGCAGAAGAGAGATTGCCCAGCAGGGGTTCGAGCTAGCCAAGCCAACCGGAAGGGTTGGCTCTCACCGTGCACATGGGTACGCCAATCACTGCGTGGTGAAGTGACTGACGATGACTTTCATTGCACAGGGGTTTATTACCTGGAAAACCTCGTTAAAAAAAAAGAAAACTATGCACTGTACACCTAGCCCCTGGGGAACTCCCAACCGTCAGCGTCTGTGTACTGAAGGAAACTCCTTCCTGTGGGTAGGGTTCACGAGCCTGACCCCGCCCGACGAAGCGACGACGACACGCAAGAAACAGAGATCACCGGTTGGTTCCGGGATAGCGAAAAAACGGCATGTGCAGAAATATCAGCATAAAACACAGAACGGTCATGGGGGCAACGTAACACTCACTAACGCACTGCACGGATTGTGTAGAAAATACGGCGCTTCCCTGAACACTCACGACGGTGTCCGAGTCCAATTGTCCCAAACGGCACAGTGCGGGCTCACCACATGTGCTGGTTAGTCCAAGCAGGCCGGGGGTCGTAGTTGCGGTTGTCTGCCCCTTGCTGCTTCCATCGTGGCCATTCACGGCCGCCGGGGCTGTTCCGTCTAACTTTTTCCCCCCTAACCGGCACACGTGAGAGTTGTTTTATACCAGACCTGGTAGTTGTGAGCATGTTCCAGGCTTGATACGCACCTCACACACTTGTTCCTTGTCCGCTAACTATCGCACAAGCACGCAAGGGGCACATGACGCATAGCGGGCTGACGTCCCTATCTGTGTTCGTCGCGTGCTCACTGCTCTGTCATCATCACGCGCGGGGCACACTATCGTAGCTGCGTCCCTACGCTACCTAACCGAGCATCGGGTGGAAGTTAGCGCAGGCGCAGGTAAAAGGGGGTTCGCACGAAGGCCGCTACGCGGCAGGTCATTCAGCTTAACCGGGAAGCATCGGAACTCGGCCGCTGACCTTTGCGGCGCCAGCCGTTCAAGCGCGGACTCGGGTCAACCCGATACAGGGTGGGGTATCCCAAGACTGACCGACCTTCCAAGACAACGAACCACGCGCACGAGCAGGGAGTAACCAAATCATGACGCACAAATAAATGGGGGTGCGCAGCGTGCCCCAACGCGGCCGGGAAACAACGGCAAAATCAACAAAGGCCAAACGTGGGCAAAATGCGTTACATACCTGGAATGCTGCTGGTCGTTTCTCGCAGGCATAGCCTGCAAGTCAGCTCTCTCGTGCGGCTTCTCGAGCAGCAAGCTCCCTCAGTCAGCGCCTTAGTACGCCAAGCGATGGAGGTTAGCTTCCCATTCCCACAACTCCGAGTTGATGGAAACGAGATGCAGAGGTTTGCATTGGGAGGCCAAGTGCTTTTCGTATAGCTCGTCGAATAAATAAGCCTAGGTTCTCCATTTCTTTGGGTTTCAGGACGGTGTGTGGAGTGGCATATAAGATACGACAGATTAAGAGTGACATGGTGACTAAACAGCGCAGAAGACGAAACACAGAGAAGAGCAAAAACAGGACGAGCGCTGACTATCAACTGGGGTTTATTGGAAAAGAAACATATTTATATACAAGGTCACAAGTAAAAAGCGCGTGCACTCCGTTGGTATCACCTCAGACAATCAGAAAAAGAGTGAACAAGCAGAATCAAAACCTTTATCGGCAATCAAGAAAAGCTACTTCTTTCTCTTGCAAACATACTGAGGCATGACTAATGCAAGCGTCACGGAGCTTTGTTATGTGTGAAGCCTCTATTATTTCACGTTTACGCTGATTAGAATGATTAAAAAGAATGACAGTTTTATCAAGTATGGGCTCCACGCCTTCATGCGAGCCCATACTTGATAAAACTGTCATTCTTTTTAATCATTCTAATCAGCGTAAACGTGAAATAATAGAGGCTTCACACATAACAAAGCTCGGTGACGCTTGCATTAGTCATGCCTCAGTATGTTTGCAAGAGAAAGAAGTAGCTTTTCTTGATTGCCGATAAAGGTTTTGATTCTGCTTGTTCACTCTTTTTCTGATTGTCTGAGGTGATACCAACGGAGTGCACGCGCTTTTTACTTGTGACCTTGTATATAAATATGTTTCTTTTCCAATAAACCCCAGTTGATAGTCAGCGCTCGTCCTGTTTTTGCTCTTCTCTGTGTTTCGTCTTCTGCGCTGTTTAGTCACCATGTCGCAACACCAACTCGCCCAACTTTCCATCCTGCTGCAGATTAAGAGTGCTTGAATTAGTCGGACTGTATCGTTTTCTTGGAGGCGTTGGTGTTAGTGATGCGCTTGATGAGATGAGTGGCTTGTATCCTGGGAAGTACTGCGGTAACAGAGCCATCTTGATGGAACTGGACTCCGAGTAGGCGAAGAGTATGCACTTCATGAGTGGGTGTATGATAGATTTTTAGTGGTGGGTAGGGTGTGGGAGATGGAGGGCCCCCACGGGTGCGGAAACGGAGGATTCGAAGTGCTAATTTGCTGGGGGCAGGCGTGAGGCCACGAGGTCGTAGATATGTAAGGATGGTGTCGATGGCTCGTTAAAGGATATTTGGTGTCGTACCAGGAGATTGAGTGGTTGTCTAAATAGTTATATAACGAGCGTATAAGGCATGGTGGAGGCTAGGAATAGTTTGTAGTAGGCGTGGGGACTTGAGAAGAGCAGTTTTAAAGAGGAGGGACGAGGGAACTGAGTTTTGCGGCGTCCTTTTAGGAAGAGTATGAAACGTGTCATAGCGAAAGGGTCCGATGCCAAGGGTGGAAGTGCGTTCGGTAAGAAACGGCTGTACATAACTGTATGTAGAGGAGCCGCAGTGAGTTTCTAAAAGTCCTTTGTGTGTGACATGTTATTAAAGGCGCCCGTAACGTCGACGGCTATAAGATGGAGCTGGGGTTAGTTTTGCTGAAGTGATAGATGACCTGTCCTTTCATTTGTAGGAGAACATCTTGAGTTGATAGGTGGGAGCGGAAGCCGAACATGGCGGTGGTGAGGAATAGCTAGTTGTCGTGCAGGGGAATGGTGAGGTGGCTGTGAACCATGACTGATTGATTGAGTAAATTTCATTCAAAACCACAAGCGCCATGTTCGGGCACCCGTCTGGTGAGGGGCGTACTCAGTCCACGGTGCCTTGGAAATGGCCTGCTCGTACTGCCCTCTCTACGAACATGCGCTGGGTAGAGGCTCGGAGCTTTCCAGCCACTGCCCCACTGTGTAGTAATATTTGGGAGTGGTGTTGGGTAAAGGTGTGGGAGAATAGACGGCGATGTGGCATTTGTAGTTCCGTAGTGTAACTTCGTCAGTACTGCAGAGGGTATGGTGTGGAGGTTTAAAAACTTTAACGAGACAGGCGTTCGAAAATTTGACCGAGACATGAGGTCAGGGAGACAGGGTGAAGGTTGCAGAGCTGGATTGGCTTGTTGGGTTCTGGTATAAGTGATATGTCTGAGTGCCCCCACGGGGAAGGGAGGGTGCCATTTGTCGAGTGGAGGTCAAAGAAGACTAATGAAGCTATTGAGAGTCTTTGGTAAAATAGCGGGTATTCTGTTAAATATGGTCGCGGCCGGAACTGGTGCTTCAAGTGAGGAAAAAGAGGACTTGGTCAAGTTCACAGAGTGTGACTCCATGCATCGAGGCGCGGCTGGCGCACCTGTGGGAAGCCAGATGCAGCCTTACCAAGCAGTGGCAACATTGCGGAAGAAGATTCATAAAATTAGAAGGAAAGCAGCTGAGTATGCCTTCGAGCGGCGTAAAGACAATTGGACCAGCCTCTGTGACGGTCTTCCGGGGGACACGCAAGACTTGGCAATTGCTCCGTCACCTCATAGACCCAATGGCCAGCAAAAGCGCGACAAACCAAAGCAAGCCGCGCATATTACACAGCTACGCAGGAGATGCGAAGAAACTCATGGAAGACCTCAAAGACAGGTACCTGAATACGGAGAAGAGTGTGGAGCAACACGGACCATACAGAGGTACTCCCAATGAGGCCTTGTAAAGGCATTTCGTCGACTCTGAATTACGAACGGCAATTTCTGAAAGTAACAGAAGCAGTTCCCCAAGGCCGGACACAATTACTTACAGAGTCCTCAACAACGTGAGCGACAAAGTTAGAAAAGAGCTCCTCGGACACATTAACAGTGCTTGGAAGAGTGGCGTGTTTCCAAGCATCTGGAAAAAGGCATCCTAAAGGCTGGGGAGCCACCGGACAGATAACTTACGGCATATCTCCCTCGCGTCCTGCGGGGGCAAGGCTATAGAAAGAATGACGTTGAATAGGCGCAAACATATCTGGACAGCACTGATCAGATGCCGGACACTATGCTCGGATTTCGGACACACTTAAGCACGCAGGACGTACTGCTGCAACTGAAGGAAGAGGTCATAAAACAAGGCCCCAAGCAGTCGACCAGTCGCTCAGCGCTGGACCTCAAGGGAGTGTTTGACAACGCCTCCACGCTAGCATCCTATAGACAACTTTCAGGCTGCAAGCCGTGGAGAGTGGGCATGCAATTACATGCGGGATTCCTTGACCGACCGCAGCACTCGAATCGAAGTGGGGAACGAGGTGCCTTCTCCCAGTGTTGATAAATATGGGGACCCCACAGGGATCCGCCTGTCGCCTCTTCTATATAATATGGCACTCTTGGGCCTGCCCAAGTTGCTCGGGGTGGTCGAAGGTTTGGGGCGCGCGCTCTACGCCGACGACCTTTCGCTCTGGACGACGAAGGCGAGCTTCTCAGGATGGATTCAAGACACGCTGCAAGCAGGCGCATATGTGGTTGATAAATACGCGAAGGATGTGGACTGCGATGTTCGCCTCAAAAGTATGAACTAGTGGCTGTCCGGTTTCGGGCGCCCAAGACACAGAAAAAAAGACGTAAAGGTGGTCCTAGAGGACGAAGACACGGATCCGGGACTTAAGATTCTGGGGTTCACCAGCCAGGGAGACAAAAAGGGAACTACGTACGTACGCAAGCTTAAGCACTCGTCAGAACTGATCCTGCAGATGGAGAGGAATGAAGGAGACCGACACTCTGAGGCTGGTCTAAGCATTTGTGGTGCAAAGAATAACGTACGTCACACCTTACCTCCTGTTGAACAAGCGAGAAGAGAGCCAGGTGGACACAATAATACGCAAGGCAGTTAAACAAGCACCCGGAGCTCCCATGAGTGCGCCGACGGACAAGCTCCTGCAGATGGGTCTACACAACACAGTGGACGAGCTGGTTAAGGGCCACCCATCCAGCCAAAAACAGAGGCTGAGCCAGACTAAGGCGGGTCGGCGTGTCCTGGAAAGCATCGGCCGGAGTATGGCAGAGCTGAACGACCGAGAACAGCTTGCGGACAAATGGCTATGTGCAAACGCAATCAAGACCAAGCCTCCCCCAAAGAACATGAATTTGGCTCACCATGGCGGCAGGGGTGAGGCCAGGGCTCATGCTCTCAACAGGCTACTGGGGAGCGAAGAGGGTGTAGTCTTTACGGACGCCTCAAAAACAAGGGAACGACCAGAGCGGTGGCGGTGGTGATAACCAGGAGCGAGATGCTGACAAGCGCATCGTTTCGAGTAAGAGACGCCGAAGAAGAGGAAGAGTTGGCAATTGCCTAGCCTTCACCCCTCCGGGCATTACCAAGGTTGTCACCGACTCGCAGCACGCGTACAGGAACTTCGAGTCAGGCTGGGTGTCCCGGCGGGTGCTTCTCGCACTGAGAGACAAGACGCCTCCGGAGAGCCAAGTTGAATTAGTATGGGTTCCAGCCCACTCATCGGTGGAGGGAAATGAGTTTGCCCACCGACAGGCCCGTGCGTTTACGTAGAGGGCAACGACCGTGGTGGATGCTAGAAGTCAGCCTATGGTCACTTACAGGGACATAGCGAGATACTATCGAGAGGATAGGCAGGGACTTCCTACGCCGCGCCTAGAACTAACTCGGGAGCAGCAAGTAATGTATCGACAGGTACAATCAGGATCCTTCCATCACCCCCGAATACTCAATGGCATGTTCCTCGGTCAGCACGACAAGACCTCCCCATTATGATTGATTGATTATGAGGAATAACGCGCCGACGTTACACAAGCAATGAGGCTCAGCGTAGTGGAGAACTCCGGATTAATTTTGACCGCCCGTGGTTCTTTAGTGTGCGCCGGCATCTCGAACACACGTGTGTTTGCGCTTTTCGCCTCCATCAGAAAAGCGGCCGCCGCGACCGGGAATCGAACACGCGTCCAGTATGTCAACAGCTAGGTATTCTCCGCCACATGATAGGACTTCGCCACATTACAGCAGTGACTATAGTTGAGAGGTTCATTTTTCTAGGTCGGTGACAGTGTCTCTGGAGGGGTTGGGGATCTTTGCGAAGTGGGTACCAGGGATGAATTGTCGTTTCACCATTTTGAAGCTTGAGTTTGAGGTGGGTGATAAAGATGCAGATAATATGTTGCCATTATTGCCACATGGGCTGCCAAGGCATTGCCATTCGAAGCAGGAAGTATTATGCGAAAAGGTGAGGTTCGCATCTCGTGATATGCTGTATCCTAGAAGTGTAACAAAGACTCGCACCAAAACTAAAATGTTTGACACCAGAAAAAATACAAATTCACCAAAGTGGGTGGTTGCAACTGCCAAATATGATGACCCCCATCCTATTTCGCCTCACACGTTCCGGAATCGAGGCCTCAACCTCGAACTTGTGCAAAGAAACGGCACAAGTCAAGATGCGCTGTACAGCTGCTTAAAGGAGCCATGAAGACAAAATACAAGTTGGGTTTATTAGAAAGACTGCTTTGTCCCGATAGCAATGCTACCAATACCATCGCAATCTTCGAACAAATAACGGAGATATTAAATAAAACGTTTGAAGCAGTCGCGACCCCCTAGCCAATTTCTCGCAACTTTTCTATGACGTCACGGAACCTTGTTTGTGCGATTGGCGGCCGCCTAACTCACCTGTCGCGACGACACATGACTGGACGTCTGTAATGGGGCCTCTAGTTCCATTTGACCGCATCACTTGAATGCTAACGTGCAGTTAACGCACTAAAAAGTATGTTTTATTGTCGGCCCGTATGACGTCATTCTTGCCCATAACACGTCACGGTGGCGCAAAATTTTAGTTTTTAAATAATTCTTGCTTTTTTTCGTTAAAAAAAAACATCTTTTGTGGCTGTAATGGAGCTGAGTGAGATACTGTATCCTAGTTCTTTCAAATTAAACGAAGTTGTATTTTCTCTTCATGGCTCCTTTAAAACCACGGGAAAAAGGCGACTGCGCGAGAAACAAAGCGCAACAAGCCGCAGTGATGATGCGCATCATGATAAGATAAGCTGTTAGTAACTCTTGTGTTGTGTGGTGTCCCGTACCATCGTTTTGCACTACTAACTATGCAACGAAACTTTGCACGCATTCGCCGATTGAATGGCACTAGCAGAACCAACTGGACCACCTCCAGGCTTTCAACAGTGAGCACATTGCTGAAGACGGCAGTGCCGATGCCTTACGACATGACTCCGGTCGGCGACGAAAGTAGGTTGAGTGGAGAGAGTGGCCGAGAAAGCTAGATAGAAAGAATGAAAGAAAGAAAGAAAGAAAGGAAGAGAGCACGGAATGAAGAAGGAGAGTGATAGAGAGATGGGGAGAGAATAGAGATAGGTACAAACAAACAGAGCGAACGTGTCTGCCAGCCTACGTCACATCCGCGCTCAAATTGCGGCCACCAAACATGCACGGCTCCGCCAACGCGACTTTCCGCAGAGACAAGGGAGTCAAGGCCGGCCGACCGCTTTAACCGCTGGCAACGCGTCCGCGCCGGCAAGGCGGGGTGAGGCGGCAGATGCGTGACGGAACGGCGTCATCGTTTGATCCGTCCCGGGCGAACTTCGGCCCTGCATGGAACGTAGTGTCGTGGAACGCTGAACGCGAACGGCCGGTGCAGTGTAAGTTACGGTATGCTATGCGGAGAAACAGCAGCGGCTGTTGCGAAAACTGGCAACTTATGGCTTGCAACGCAAAGCTCATGAAGGAGAAAGAAGTGGGGTAGGACTCGACATGTGACGCGGGGAACTGACAGGCCACCAGGGTTACGGCATGGTGCCTAGAATATTCTAGGCACTATAGTTACGGTGTGCCTACCATGGGATGACCGAGGCAGTTTGGGAAGACCGGGAACTCGACGGAGGGATGAGAAAAGGACATTGGGTGGCAAGGAATGAATTGGGACAGCGCAAGATGGAGCATGTTGGAAGGGAATGGGAGAGTCCTTCATCCTGCAGTGGACATAAAATAGGCTGATGTTGACGATGTTGATGATGATGATAAACGAAGAACTCAGTGCCGAAAAAAGAACGAAAAAATTAAAGCCGCTCCTCTAAATGTGAAGGCTGTCGGAAGTGCAGAGCAGTGATTCGCCATAATGGGCTGTAGCGCCGTTACTCGCTCTCTGCTGCCCCCCAATGCAATTAAAATTTCCCGCCTTCGCAGAGCTCACGCGCCCCCTGCCTGAAACTGCGCCAGCGGGAATTCTGTTCTTCTTGCGCTTCATTTTGCTCCTGCACGTGCCGGCGTTGCACTGCCACCTTTTTTCGCTTAATATGGTAAAAACGAAACCAACGAGCGTTTCTCACTAAATGAACGCGGCGGCTGCCGGTTAATTACGTATATTTTGCTTCAAATGTACCTGCAGTTTTCTTTGCGGTAAACAACGGGGAGATGTAGGACAAGCGCCAGCGATTCACGAGTTTCGAACGATTATTACTATATAAACCGATTGGCTTTCCAAGCCTTTGGGTTACGCCGCGAGGACAGGCGCTACGACGGAACGCCGTGTTGCTCTACCATGGGTCCAGCGAGCGACCTACGACGACAAGGGGAGCCCCTAAAGTGCTCTGCATCTAAATGTTGCCACCATTTATCTTGAGACAAACAAGATGAAACACAGAGTGCGAAACTTGGTCTGAGTGAGTGTGAGTGTTGTTCGCATAGGTGAACTTGACCTTGCATGGAAGTGGCGGCCGGTTGGACATCTTAAAGCTGGAGGCATTATCAGCGCACTACTGCGATCATGTTAGGTACCCATTTGAATGCTCGCTTTTCGCCATTGCCTGCGTCATGAGGACCGGATATACATCCGGCCTTCCCGCCACACCTTAAATGTGATCACTTGGTATTACAGAATATTATGGGAGATGGTCACACCATGCCAGCACTCCCCGATTCCAGAGCATCCCCTGTTCTTCATCCCTCGGCCTATCTGTTCATCGGTGTAAAAAAAATGGCCGCGTATCTGCTGCCTCCGTTGCAAATGTCGACAAAAGACGATAGTCGACTGGCGGCCTTGACAAGTAAATGCCTCCCTTCTTTTTCCCGCTCACATCTCATGCTGTTCCTCTTCCGTCTCGTTCCTCCCAAGATAACACGCTAGAGGTTTGCTCAAGTCAATTTAAATTTACCGCGCTCAACTGCTCCAAGTCGGGTGCCTAGGGAGCCTAAAGGCGGCGGCATGTAGGCTCCCTACTGGTGCCTCGATGCCAGCGCTGCCGTACGGCGGAGACGCGCGTGAGTCGAGCACCCTACTACAACGGGTATAGAACCACGTTGCCCTACTCCACGAGCGTTCCCAGCGGAACGTGGAACCTATCTAGTGGAACCTTTCATTAGTGTGGCCGTTTGATTTCTTAAATGTCTGCAGTGGTTATAGTAGCGCGGGCAACAGCAGGCGACTGTTTTCTGCTGTTTATGTAGTATTTCATTTGCTATCACAAAAACCAAGCATCCATGAATTCTTTAATAAAGGAGCACTGGAAATGTTATTTATGTGTTGATTTTCTGCCTTAAGTTTGCCTAATGTCTTGTTATTGTTCAACAATGTTGACAAGTACGAACATAGACACCGGACTTAGACGTTTAGATTTAGCTATGGGTATACATATATAAGACTATTGAGCAGTTTCTGTTCCACTTTGGCCGTGTGTCGCAGACAGACAGAGAGAGAGACAGACCAAAATTTCTGCGTTTAAGTGACTCAAGAAAGACTATCGTCTTTAAAAATACCTTTCAACAGTAACCTTGCAAGAACCCTTTAAAGCCGTTTTACGTTCTGAGGAAAATACAACGTCACCATACAGCACTACGTTAGAGACGGAGGAAGCTCCTGTCACACGTTTTTGTTTATTCAAATATTACCACGACAGCATGATAATCACGCACTTTTCAACGCAAAGTGTAAGCAATTACGCCAGATATTATGGGAAACAAATGAACAAGTGGCAACTCACCAGCTACTTTCACACACTGCGTCAACGATGTCGCAGGGGCTAGGTTGTGTGACTGGCATCCACCCACAAAATCTACGGCCAACAAACATGATTGCGCAGTTCTGTTGGTGCCTCTGTTTCGGTTTCATCGTGCGAACCCAATGCTAGCGTGGAGTTAATTGGCGGTTGCCTCGTTTTTAGTACTCCCCCAAATAACGTCACTACTGACGCTGCGTAGAGAGAGATGTGAGTGTGCCAATATTTGTGAGGGATGATACGCTGAAAACAATTTTGTGGTTCCGCCTCACCCAATATGCTCGACTGACAAACCCCTGGTGACAACAACGAAATTTTGGCAAATGATATGTTGAGCTGGCGGTTTCACTCAAAAGTTCGTCCTGCGTTGTTACATCGCGCAATGCAACTATGATGTTCGGCATGGTGCAGTGAGACAGCGCAGACCGCATCTTTGAATGAGTGGTATGCAGGTTGCCGCCATTTGCCGAATTTCGTTTGCTGGAGGCATAGATTGGCCCCTTGAATGCATTGTGGTGAAGCTGAACCACGGGATTGCCTTAGAGTGTCTAAGTAAGCGCGTCATCTGCTCTTAACGTTAGTGCAGATCTTTTCGATTGATAATTATGCGCTCGAATTGGTGATTCTCCTGCTAACTTGATGGAAAAGGATATGAAGCAGGATTTTTAACGCGTAGTATTCTTCGCCAAGTACCCACCCCCCCCCTCCCCCCCAGCCAGGACCGTCTAACACCCTGCATTTCCAGAATAATGCAAATTTCGCCAAAGTTCCAAATGTAATCGTTATAATAACGTAAATGGAGATAATTGGGGGGACGAAATTTTGGAAAAAGAAAGAAAAACAAAAAAATTACGGAAAATGTCACAACGTATACCGCATGGAATTTCCGCAATAATGCAGATTTAGCGAAAGTTCCACCTGTAATCGTTATAATATAGTAAATGGAGCTAATTGGTGAAAAGAAATTTTGAAGTACTAAAAAATAAGAAAAAAATAAAAATACGGAAAATGGGGAACGGTGCAACGCCCTGCATATCCGGAATACTACAGATTTCGCCAAAGTTCCAAATGTAATCGTTATAATACCGTAAATGGAGATAATTGGTGGGACGAAATTTTGGAAAACCAAAAAACAAAGCAAATATAAAGAACTACGCAAAAAGTCAAAACGTATACCGCATGAAATTTTCACAATACGGCAGATTTAGCGAAAGCTCCACCTGTAATGGTTATAATAGACTTTGATTGTAGGGTTTAACGCGCCGACGCAATGCGGGGGATGAGGCGCACCGTATTGAAGGGCTCCAGATTTATTCTGACCACCTGGGGATGTTTAGTAATGTGCACCAAAATCTCGTACACATGGGTGTTTTTGCTTTTCGCCTCCATCAGTAAAGCGGCCGCCGTGGTCGGGAATCGTACCCGCGACCTTCGTGCTCAGCAGCGCAACTCCTTAGCCACTGAGCTACCGCGGCGGGTAATCGTTATAATAGAGTAAATGGAGTTAATTGGTTAAAGAAATTATGAAGTACTAAAAAAATAAGAAAAATATAAAAAAAATACGAAAAATGGCGAACCGTGTAACGCCCTGCATTTCCGCAATAATGCATATTTCGCGAAAGTTCCACTTTTAATCGCTATATTAGCGTAAATGGAGATAATTGGTCGGCCAGGATTTAGAAAAACAAAAAAAAAAATAACTGGAAAAAACTCACACTCAGGACCAATTAGAATGCTACGCATTAGTAGATAATTCTCTGAATTTCTGCAGAATTTATTTTGTCCACTGCGCCACGGGTGTCGCCGCTGAAAAAACTGAAATGCACGGAACGTTTCATTTGCATGTTACTGCACGCGCTGGATCCTCAGCACCCACGATTGTAAGCAATCTGCCAGGATTTTGCGAAAGAAAAGTTTAATTAAAGTGAACCTTGGAGGGTTAATACACTTAGGTTCTATGCGAACTTTTCCTTTTGAATCCCACACGTACAAAAAGGGGTGCCAATAATAGGAAAACACATGATTGTTTTGTAATCTACTTTTTTGTGGATTGCTGTAACGTTGTTCGATTCCGAAGAAAATGTCGCACATAGGCTTCTTGGTAGAAGGGTTATTCTTACTACGAACTTACAGCGGCGGAGAAAACAGGCAGCCTGCCTCTCCACTTCATTAAAACAAAAGCTGCACTATTCCTTCCTACAGAAGATCAAACAGCATGTCGTTTGACGCTTTAGACAAACGAGCCAAACAGGCAAGTTCACACGCTTTTTTTGTAGCTGCACGTATTTTCTTCCGCAAGGCCTAGAGCCACGTTTTGGCGGCATTTACGACTCACACTCAGACAGAGAGGAGAGATTATCGGATAAAGAAAACTAAAACCCAGAGGACGTTGATGCAGAGAGTGACTAGACGAGATTGAGCAAGTGCGCGACCTCAATCTGTACACGCGCCTCCGGGCCTTCTAAGGCGACGTATTATAACACGCAATTAGACGCACGCAGCAGTTCAGGCACATGAGTGGGAGCCCGGAGTGTTTACGGGCGCAGAGAGACCCGACGTCTTCGGGGACCATGTTATTTCGTTTACATGATGTTCTTTTTCTCCAAACCCCGTGATCCCGAGCATGAGGGCGGCATCTCTCTCATTCGGTGTCGGGCCTACGTCCTTGCCAGTCTTGGGCCGTCTGCCTTGCGGCAGTGCGAGTGTACGCGAACGAACGGAATGTACGAGCTTATAACGGAGAGTGGGTAAAAGGCAGCGCTGCGGCAAAAGAAATAAAAGTAGTCGAGCGGCTGCAGTTATGGACGCATACGTGTGCGCGTGGCCGTGAACTCGGAAACCGACCCTCGTCGCTGTTAGCGGTGACACAAACAGGGAATGTGTGCGCCTGCGGCCGTTAGCTTCTGTGTGCGCACGGTGCGTGTGTCGTGCCTGGCACACCCACAGGTGCCGTTCTTGCACTTGCACTCTTCGTTTTGTTCCACATAGGTTCCAACTGACAAGCACAACCTCTTGTTCCAAAACAGGCGTTAATCTAGTGGTGAACAGGCATTTGGCGGAACGATGCGTTTGTTCATGTGACAACCACGCCATATTTAACGTTCCCTTGCAGAGAAAACTGTTTATCTGAAAACGTTACAACCACAAGCTTACGCTTCCGCGGAAATAGAATAAGAGCAAACAACGTGATCGAGTAGAAAAATAGCGTATTCGGAAAAGCGTTTTCATAGGTTTAAAGGTTTATTCAATTCAGAAAGAAATTCTACGTACATGCGTAGATACAAACGAGGGTCCCAAAACCATAAGGCTGAAACGGGACCCTCGGTAGTTCATTACTAAGGTAGCATGTAATCGCAGCGAACAAAGTGGTTATTCTCAAATAATTACAGAAATAAATGCAACACTTCAAACAGTAGCAATTTCAACAATTCAATTTTACAAGTCTATCAAGTGGATTTGCAATACCTACTACCACGCTACATTCTCTTCTTCCAGCAAAGAACATTGTACCGTTTCCTCTTTATTTACACCGATGAAAGAAGTTTCAGCAGATACATCGGTGAAAAAAGAAACAAAAACATCTAATTGAACCCAAAGAGAAATACCTTTAGTGTTGGTTTAAGTACAAGTAACGGCATTGATGATTTCAGAGTAAAAGGCCGGCTGTTCCAGAGTTGAATAGCGGTGAAATGGGTACTATTTTCCCCCGTAATTTCTACGAACATTCGGAAGTAAAAATTATTACGGGAGGCAAACCTTGTGGGGTTTATATTGCGTACAGAATGAACGTCTATGAACAGAAAAGGAAGTTGGTTGTTTAGAAGCTTAAATAACATGATTGCAAGATTGTACATACTGGTTTTGCAGTAACGAAACATCAGCACCAAAATGGATGGTGTATACGTATCGCTTGGTTCTGAATATGTTGAACCGATCCTAAGTGATGCTGACAAGTGTTTGTCCTCGAGATGATGCCATAGTTAATGTGATTGTGTATAAAGGAGAAATAGAGTGATAACAGCGCGGAAGACGAAAAGTAACGCCGTGCTTTAATGAGCGCACGAATTCCGAATGCAGTGTTTTTTTTTTAGATGGTCGATATGAAGATGAAACTTGAGGTGAGGACCAAGACGTATGCCCAGAAATGCTGCAGAATTGCAAGCAGGAATAGAATTTTCACCATTGTTAACGAAGGAAGCTGGGTTATGACCGTCTGGCTTGAACTGAAAATCATGGATTTAGATTTGATCGGATCAATTACTAATTGGTTCTTTTTACGCCAATCTAAGATGTTACCGAGAGCAAGGTTAAGTACACTTGTCCGAACGTACATTCGCGTCTTCTGTAATTATCGTAAATTAGCCATCTCTACTACATAGGTAAAATGTAACCGCAAAGCTCTGACTAACACAGAGTAATATGATGCTGAGCAAGTGCTACACAGTGCGTTATAGCTCGGTAGGAATAAAGAGAATCACGGCGCATTTTAATGCGGAAGCATTATCTCCAGAGTAACCCCGCAGCAGCCGTAACGCTCTGAATTTAACGCTTGTGCAGGGATTGCCATTCAATTGTTATGCTGCACAACAGCTATGTGGATGGTTTGCTGAGGTATAGCCTCCCTGCCATACATAGAATATCAGAAACAAGCAAGAAGTGCGTTGAGGCAGCAAGAAAAAATTACGCCCATCTTCCCGCGAGGGAACCCTGATGTGGTGCGACGCATCGGGGGGTTCAAGTGGCGTTTCCATTGGGTTGATTCTCTTGCGCTGACGCTGGTATTGGATTGTGTCAGCCCACTCGCTGAAGGGACCGTCGCTTCCATCACGTCTTCATCGGAAGAATCAAGTCAAGCACGCAGTCGTCAAGCAAAGTGACGCGAAGTCGAACGAGAGCGAGCGCTGACTGAATCGCCGCAGCGCGCTACCCGCTTTATATTCACAGCACCTGAAGGAGAGGAGACAGCGGAGGAGAGTCGCGCATGCGCGCACTTGCGCGACGGGAGCGGAGCGAAGCGCGCGCACGCAACTGTTGTTTATGATAATGAGACGGAGTGAGAGTGTTGCGCACAGCTGTCGGAGAGAAGAGCGGAGGAGAGTCGCGCATGCGCAGGTGGCGTGCGGACGCCGCCGACGCTGACGCAGGAGGGACATGCCTTAGAGCAAGAGATGCGTCGCATCTAAAAAATTGGGTCCAATCCACGCTGTGAAGGTGGTTGGAAAGCAAAGCTGTCAACGACACCCAGAAAAATTGCCCATGCGACTCACTTGAATTCACACACGTGCTTCTACAAAGAGTGAAACCAGATATTCTGCCTGCCGTGACCTAGAATTGGCAGGGCGGTGTCCCGAGCGCAGAAGCGTCTGCCACGGCCGGGTTAGAGCGGCGGACGCCGCCGCTGTAGCCCGGACGTGCGTCGGCAAAAAGGAAGCAGCGAGGAGCGTCTTCCGAAGGGTGAGACGGAGGAACCTAGCCATCCTGATGTGCTAGCTCGGGCCTACACTACAGCGCGACACAAGGGCGGACACCGAAACAATTCGGCATGTGAGTTTAGTGATGCCCATTTATATTGATTTAAATAGTTAGTTTAGTAATTTTCAGAATTGCGAGAAAGCTGAGGGAATTCTTATACTAGCTATTTATCAGAACCAGTTGCTCTTTTCACCTTTTATAATGCCTGTTAAGGCACAACCGAAGTGGTATTTACCAATTTAGGAAACGGAGTCCCGTTCGTGGCAAGGCGCGCGAAAAAAAAAAAAGGTAGCGTTTGTCCAGCGGCCAGATGTCTGTATGTGGTCTCTACATTTTGTTTTCCCGGCCTTCAAACCAATCCTTAACGTATGTCTGCCGTACGATTACTTAATTCCGTCGTGTCCGGGTTACCCAGGAGGTGCTGTCGAGCAATTTAATCAAGCCGGGCTAAGGAAGCGCGCAACGGACGCGAAGCTGCGCCTAAACATGCCCAAAACAAGCTTCGCTAAAGCAGACGACAATACTGGGTCGTGCCGATGCGCCCGCCGGCGTGAGCGCGCGGAAAACGCTGGGTAAATTCGCCGCACCATCTACACTGTGTTCCGTGAGTGAAAGCCGCCCTCCGTTTCCACAGCCGCGTTGGGAGTTCTTCTCCCGCTCGCCACGAAAGAACTGTTGGCTGGTAGAGGTAGAAAGCTTTGCTTTAAAAACAGTTAACGCATCTGTCTTGGGCTTCCGAAGGGATCTTCGAGCGTCGGAACCCTTGGAGATGCACGTTGTTTGCCTTTTGACGTGATTAGGAAACAGAAGACTCTCCGTGTGCACCTGAGGCATCGACTTCACTCAAGAAACCACTTTCTAAGTCGAATAACCTTAAGCTGTTCGAGCTCTGGATTCGCCCATGCAATCCGCCTCTTTCATTGCGGTGTGCTGCCACCTAGCGTGCCTAGCGGAAGTTGAAGCCGTAGGGTTTGCCGGCGTTTCCTCCGGCTGCGTTCTCGTTGTATGCACGGCAATCCCACATTACGGCGAGGAGCAGCCGAAGTTTTTCTTCTGTGTTGGTGTTATAACGCCTTAAGACGACAGCCCCTGGTAATTACATAATACCAGGCGGCTTCTTATCACTGAATGAGGGCTGGCAGAGAAATCTCGGACAGATCCGTGTGCCGTCCGAGTGGCAGCTCGAGCAGTACTTGGAGTCGTCTGGCATGAAGTGCGATCGCCAGTTCAACAAAGGCCGGCAGTTCGCAAAATGCCTTTAAGCGCTGGACACATGTACGATTGGTACACGCGATTCGCATGCGACTGATCGTTACGACTGTCGCCACTAGTCGTACGCGTGAATTTGAGACGGCCCGATGCGCGCATGAGATGCGTCGTCGGCGTCGCTCCGCCCACAGTTTTTGCACCATGGTCAACTACGACGATCGCTGAGCTGAATTTGTAGATTCTGCGCGTTTGTTCGCAAGAAATGGATAAAGCAAGCAATCGTGAAGCGTTTTCTGCCTTCGGAAACAGTCCGCGCACACGCCGGCCGCGCCTGCCAGCTCGGCACACTCAGCGGCTCGAACCGGCGCAGACCACGGTAGCAACCGCGCTTGTCGCTGCTCTTCTGAATCAATCTGATCGCTAAAAAGTTCCACATGCGAGAAAGTAGGTGTTAGTGTGGTGAAAAATTGTGCTAGGGATTGTTGTCAGGGCTTATTTTAAAAGCGGCGATCAGATATATCTGCCGCGATGCAAGCCTACGCTGACCGGTCGCCGCGGCGCGCGGTGCGCCGAGCAGCCGAGAGATGGCGATACCTGCGCGGAAGCATCGAAACAGGCTACGCAGATGTCTTGGTCACCGATCGCTCAAACGGCAGTTATAACTTAAATAGAGTTCCACATGCGAGAAAGGGTATGATAGTGTAGTGAAAAGTTGTGTTGCGGATTGTCATTCGCAGTTGCACAGATAGCAGCGATCAAATATCCGCCAGGATGCTAAGCCTACAGTTCCCATCACCCGAGCCGACGCGAGCAAGCCGCCGTAGCCGATTCTAGCCACTGTAGTAGCCGATCGCGTGCGGCCGACGGGAAGCGATAGAAGCCGGCACCGTTCCCTTTTCGGCACTCCGAGTTACAGCGGAACGCAGCACAAGTTGTGGGCATTGTTCCGCGCACAACGAGCGCACACAAAAAATCAAACGATGTAAATACAACCACGACCCCTTCCCGCTTGTGCGGGAGCTGTGGGGAATGTCGTCTGCTGCCCCTACTGGACTGCTTAGGGACTTGGCCGCTAGGGGATTGCGCATGCGCAGTGGGGTTGTGAAAGAGGCGGATTGGCAGTATACCACTGTTAATTCCAAGCCAGCCGAAAAAAAAAAAATGCCACCACATTTCCCTCCTTCGAACATTACTCCCTTACAAATTCAGTGTCGCATCCCTGGAATTGGCCCCCCAAAAAACGACAATGCCCCAGACGGAAATCCTACATACCGTGCTAGACTACATGTATAAAATGAATTCAGCTGGGACATATTTATTTACAGATGGACCGCCAACCTTTCAAAGCTCCTCATCTAAAGTGTCCGTGCCACTTACTAGTGAAATGTTTTCATTTAGTCTGGAGCGACAAACGTCATCTATAGAATCTGAGCTCAATGCCGTCAAAGAAGCAATTGTTTACATTCTGCGCCACGAGCCGCACCAGTGCAGCATCTTTACGGACTCCAAGGCAGCTCTGCAACCTTTGTGAAGGCGAAGTAGGTCTTTTCTCCGCCCCCCGCCCACACCTACACCCCAAATATCGCAGCCTGCCGTGTCTCACCTTCACCACCTTGCTTGCATTGCTGCACACAGTATAAAATGGCAATGGATACCTGGACGCAGTGGTATTATGGGAAATCCAAAAGCCGATCAAGCGGCTAAGTTCTCTTTACAAAAAACAGATACTTCTACCATGGCTCGTCGCTTTGCAGTAACTGAATGAAACCGGCTATGGTATAACCAATCAAATAACCACTGCTTTTTGCCCGCAACTGACCTGGAGTTGATATCAAGACTCTAAGACAGCTTTGTCGTAACCTAGAAACATTATGCCGTCGCCTACGACGTAACTAGGCTTACACGAACATTTCTCGTCGTTGACTGACGACCAATTCCTACTGTGACAACTGTTCTTCTGTAGAAACAGCTGAACATATTTTATTACAATGTATGGCCTGCTTGGCACCAAGATGACGTTTTTTTGAAGATGCCGAACACCTAGAACAAAGGCGGCAACTCTGAACACTATGGTAGGACCATGGACTTGTCCCTGAAAGCAGCGCCAGGCTCTGAAAAGTTTATTATCCTATTTGGAGGACATCGGTCACATTTCTAGCTTGTGAGTTCTGTGACAGAATCTAAGAAATAGTACGTCAAGCACGTCAAGCCAAGCCAGTGTTTTTTTAATTTTTTTATGCCAATCTCTTTCTCGGGCCTTTTTTTCCCCTACATCCCCAACCCTCAGCAGAGAAGCATGTAGGCGATTGCAAACACCGGCAGAACTCTCTGTTTTTTAAATAAAGAACTTTGATATCAATTTACTTCCCAAGCCTCACAAACCCATCACTTTTGACAACTTACGACCGATCTCCCTCACATCCTGCGTGGGCAAACTTTTTGAACATCTGGTGACTCGCCGTCTAACGGACTCCCTTGAATACACCAACCGATTACCTCACACCATGTTTGGGTACCGTACTCACCTCTCGGCGCAAGACGTCCATCTCCAACTCAAAGAACGGGTTCTCGACTGCCTCAGCAAAGTACACCCCAGTTCCGTCCTCGCTCTCGATATACAAGGCGCCTTCGATAACGTCACTCACACAGCCATTCTCCGCCAACTTCAAACCACGGGCTGCGTTTCTGGGCTGCGTGAGAGCCTTTTTGACAAATCGAACTGCTCCTCTCCACATTGGCCCTCACCAGACAGAGACCTTTCACACACCGGCAAAGGCTGCTCCCCAAGGCTCGGTTGTCTTACCACTACTTTTCAACATAGAGCTCATGGGATTCCCGACAGTACTTGAACAAATCCCCCACGTGTCGCAAGCCTTATATGCAGGCGACCTCATCATATAGTCCAACACAGGCTCTCCCGGACAATAGCAAGGTAGTCGCCAACAGGCAATCGACACTACGTTCCAATATCTCCAAACCTGTGGTCTCTGCTGCGCCCCATCAAAATCCGCCTTACTCGTCCTCCATGCACGAACCCGGGGCCGCCCACCAAACCCTACCCCCGACCCCTCACTCACGCTCAACGGGCAAGCAATCCCCACCGTCAAGACCCTCCGCATCCTAGTAGTCCACTACCACCACGACGGCTCCGGGGCCGCGTACCTCCCCAAACTTATACAGACAGTCTCCCAACTTACACACCTAATTCAACGAATATGCTCTCGCCGACACGAACTCAAGGAAACAGATAACTGCCGCATCATACAAGCAATGCTGATCAGCCGCATCACCTACGGGGCACCCTATCTTACCTTAAAACCGCAAGAACATGCCAAGATTGATGTCCTAATACGCAAATCTTATAAGACTGCCCTCGGCCTGCGTACCTTCACTTCTACCGACCGCTTATTGAAACTGGGTCTACATAACACCCTCTCGGAGATTATTGAAGCCCATCTCCAAAAACAACTACAGCGCCTACAACTCACACCCGCCGGTCGTCATCTGCACAAAACGCTAGTCCGAAAGGTTGTACAAACTCCGGAATCGCCACAACGCATACCCCATCAATGCGACGCAACATCCATGTCCTCCCCATTCCGCGTCATATGTACCCTACATACAACGCCGGCCGTCGTCAGCGTCGTACACGCCTCCTCATCAGAAAATACGGCAGCGACCCGACCACCCTCTATACGGACGCCTCTCCCTACTGTCAACGACCCGCTCACGTCGCTACTGTTGCCCGCTTCGACAATGCCTTCCCCAGCTCGGCAACTGTCTGCACAGCCTCTACAACCACGGCCGAAGAAGCAGCCATTGCCCTCGCAATGACCCAAGCCATGAGTCCCAGCATAACAATTCTGTCTGACTCACAAGATGCCTGCTGTCGTTTTGCACTCGGACGGGTCTCGCTCTTACTCTGGCCATCCTTTCTCAATGCCCCACCCTCCCTCATGCCCGCATAGTGTGAACACCCAGCCACACAGCCCTCCCTGGGAACGAGGTGGCACACGCCACCACCCGAGCTCTCCTTCACCGGACATTCCCAGAAAAGGAAAACAACGCAGCCAGTATTGCAAACTCCCTTAAGCCCCTCTGCCAAACCTACACCGACATCCCCTACCACTATAGAGCAACCCGACGCACCTATACCCCTCCCCACCCTTCCCTTTCTACCACTGACGCCCGCATGTGGCGCCGACTTCAAACCAACACGTATTACAATCACCTCTATCTCCACCCCATATCTCCTACTAACTACCCACTTAACTGCCCCCAATGCGATGAGCCTAACACCACAGCTCATCTCGTCTGGACGTGCCCCACCAACCCCCCACCACCCAGATCCCCTACCCTTAAAGGGGCACTGACACAAAAATTTTGCATCTTGTTTTTTTTGTTGCGATAAGTAGCTAGTGACCTACTTATAACCTGTAGAAACCTCATTTGCTTCAGCGTGCGACGGTTGTTTAATTAGAGGCATTTTCAATGCGGCCAGTCGCAGTTTCGGTTTCAGCGAGTGCCGCGAAACGATGGATTTTGTGGATTTTGTGTGAACAAAGCTGACCACGTGACCGTCGGAGGGATATCACAGAGCAGAGCCGCCGTAGCACTGTCGAATCCGCATCGACGGCAGTTTCTGCGAATGCCCCCACGTACTGATCTCGTGCGGCGCTTAATTAAAAATGTGTAGTAAAGGCAGCACCCGCGTTCATTTAGTTAGGAACGCTCGTTGGGTTGGTTCTTACGAAAGTAAGCGAAACATCAAACCACCACGCCGGAACGCACGCCGATCAACGAACGCCCGCGCAGCTCACCTGCCGTGGTTTGAACCGTGGCGACACCGACCGGAGCGGGCGGAAACTATATGGCAAACTGTTCGCGTGGCGACGCAGTGAAACATCCCCCTCGCGAGGGGCACGATCAAATGCAGAGCATTTCCGGGGGCGCACGACGTTAAGTAGTTTGCGTTACGTTAATGTTGTTGCAGTTGTGGCAACTGCTGACGAGAGAGCGCTCGTCAGCAGTAATTTGAATGAGTCAAGGATATAAGGCGCGTTCGTAGCCTCCCATTCTGTGTCGGCTTTGTGGCGCAGTGGGTAGAGCACCATGTACATTGCGTTCCGCCCGCAGGGTCGAGGGATGGAAACCAGGCGCCGGATAGTTTTTTTTTTATATAGTGTAGGGGGAGGGGTGCGGACTACGACTACGGACGCCTACGGACGTCAACGCGGGTGACGTCGTGAATTACTGAAATGCTCTGCATTTAAAAGCGACCGTGGATGTGACGCAGGCACTGCGAGTGCAAATGCTACCGCGGCTAAAGAACGACGCGCGACGCTCGAGACGGTGGGTGGCAAGACGCGCGCTGGGAGCAGCCGGCCGGTCTGCCTACAGGTCCGCCTACAGATGTGTTCGGCTTAGCACTGCGGCGGATATTCGCGTGCCGCTCTCGTAAGCGGTGCAGATGACAATTTTTAATGCAACCCGCCATCGCATCATTAACTCCTTTCTCATGTAAGCCACCATGGTCGGGACTTGGGGACAATTTCGTGCAGCGGTAACAAGCTGTCACTCGAGCTACTGCGCCGGCCTGGGCCACTTCGCGGCCGTGGCCGCCGCCTGCACAGCGACCGTGCGGCTAGATCAGTGGGCCTTTCGTGCCTCCGCCGCGTTTTCGCATCAAATGGTAATAAACAGTAATAGAAACAGAGTGCCTGGAATCGCTGTAGAACTTTGGTCGCGGCCAGCTGCCCGATGAGCTGACGAAATCACGGCGCCTCCGCCGCCAACGATCGGGTCGTTCGTTCTCGAGAGCAGAAGCTCCGCCCTCCGGCCCTCCGATTGGAGCGGCGAGCCGGGCGAGCCGGCGAAAAACGCCGGCAGTACGGAAGCGGCAAACACAAACTCGTGACGTGTTTGGACGTTGTTTATTTACACAATATCCTCGGGATGTCGATTGCGCGTGGTCCTCTGCTGGCTGCTCGGTTGCGTTTCGCACACTTTAAAATTGATTTTAAATATGTTCTAGGCTGTATTCGCCGCTGATATTTTGCAGATGATGTATATGTGTTCCCACCAATGTATCTCCGAAGTTATCTCGCCTTCAAAATTTTGTGTCAGTGCCCCTTTAAGCAGTGGGAGTGCGCGTTGCCGAGCTGCCAGCTCGAAGACAAGGAGGCCCTGATATCTCGGGCGAGGATAGCAGCCGCGGCACGCGGCCTACTGGACCAAGATGGCCGCCTACAGTTTCTAACTCTTTTTCTCCAGAAGCTACCCCGTCCCTGTTGTTTTAATAACCGTTTTCTCTCTCTCTCTCTTAGTTTGTACAAAAATGCACAATGAGAGTATCAAACACATTTACTCGCTACAATAGCGTAAACAGAGATAATTTGCTGAATCTGGGGATTTAAGAAGAAACCAAAAATAAACAAATAGAATCAAGACAAGATATAAAAATAAACTAACAGAATCCGAAATATCTATCTCATACTCTGCGTTACGAAATCGATTGATTGATTGATTGATTGATTGTAGGGGTTTAACGCGCCGACACAACGCAGGCGATGAGGCGCGCCGTAGTGGAGGGCTCCGGATTAATTTTGACCACCTGGGGATATTTAACGTGCGCCGAAATGTCGTACACACGGGCGTGTTTGCTTTTCGCCTCCATCAGAAAAGCGTCCACCGCGGTCGGGAATCGAACCCGCGACCTCGTGCTCAGCAGCGCAACGCCTTAGCCACTGAGACACCGCGGCGGGTGCGCTACGTAATCAAGACAAAATAAAAAAGGCTCCGAAAAAATATACTGAAACACGAGAAGAAAAATTATGGAAACAGAGACGTGAAAACGGAAAAATGGAATGGTCGTCCGACCCACTAGCTCATTTCCCGCAACAGAACCTATGATGTCATATGCCCAGCTGTGCGACTGGCTGAGACCGGGAAAAGCAAAAGCCAATTAGCAGGGCTTATAAGCTCGCCGAACTAGCCATTATAGCTTAAATTAAGGGCACATTCTTTCTATAGCAGTTACAAAAGTGCACGTAAACATAGAAGTACCGATGCGAACTGCTGTTGGTACTGCGCGGACTATGCTGTTTTAGCTGCACAGCACTGAGGCGCTGTGGGATTGTCTCAGATGACACTGGCTGAATGGCGTTAGCGACGGGGTCTTACGTGCGCGACCATATTTGTCGAGCGACCCCCGTGTTTCACGAAACGATTATTTTCTACCTGAACAAAAACAAGCCAGGTACAAATACGGTCAAAAACAAAGCAAAGGCAGAAAACGGCTCTTCGCGGTATGGTGGTGCCATCTAGGTTGACCAACGGTAAAAAAGGCTCCCTTGTCGGCTGCAGAGCGGTTCTTAATATGTCATTGCAGACGTCGCGAAAGCACACGGTTAGGCGGGAGAATCAAAATTTTAAAATAAATTGATTAATTTCGTAGTGAATAAAGCATCGTTTGCTTCCAGACAAGCGCTGGGGCACAATAAAACACGAAATCTTTCGAATAAGACAAAGTTGTATTTTGTCTGCATGTCCACTTTAAGAACGAGGCCACAAACGTCTACGTGTTCCAGCGCCCTCACTCGATTATTACAAAAAAAAAAGAAAGAAAAGTGAAATATGAATAACAGAATTAAATTAAACTTTCTAAATTACAAGGTTTTACTAATGTAGCAACCTTACGCGATTGACCTATAACCAAAAAAACAAGAAAAAACAAAAACTTTCCGTTTTACCGCGGAACCTAAGTTTGGAGGAACGGAGAAGAGCCGTAAGTACCTTCATACATTAGCCGACAAGCCTCAGGGTTTCTGTACCTTTTTGATTGTTGCCCTGCCCACCTTATTTCTGCAAAAATTGAGAATCACTATTAACCCAGGGACCGCTCAGATTGACCGGTCCAATCGATAAAACAGCGAGGATGGCTCCCTTGTTTCACGACTTGTTGAGTCAGCTGCGGTGTTGGGAGGAATGATGAGGTACGAACGAAATATATTAGCACAGGAACTGCTACGCAGGGAAGGAATACTTAGCCATGAGCGGAATCAAGGCATGACGGAATCACAACTTACAAACAAGTACCCCATCTGTAACGCGAAACATGCAATGCCTTGTATCTGCACAAAAACTCATAATTGGCCAAGCTTATGCTTTTAATCCTTACAATCCTGTAATTACATACTTGGCGAACTTAACACATTTAATTCCTACAATACTGCAAATAACCTAGCTCAGGCAAAAAATCGAGGTAAATTTAAGTCTGCTTGGCGCTTTCTGGCTATTGTGACGGGTACTTTTTATATACACGTTAACCCGTCGACACAAAAGCCAGGCTATTTTACTGTCCTTATATATTTCTTAATCCACCCTAATCCACCATAACCCAACTTATATTCCCGGCTAATCCATCTGAATTTCTCCTAATGCATCTTAATACCCCCACCTTCCGCCTTACTAATCATTACTATCAGTAACTAACCAATGAATTTTCCGTTTTAATCCTTCACAATGTCCCTCAATTTCTTTAAATTCGTCTTATTCCACCTTAATCCTACCTTACTAATTATTATTAATAATGATGATGATGATGATGATGTCATGGCGCAAGGTCGACTATGAGCAAAGAGTACCGAAAGTTATTTTATGTCGCTGGTGTGAACGTAAATACTAAAGTATTTCAGTAAAAATAAAATTGAAATGGATTAAAAGGCAATGAAGATGGCTGCTGTAAAGTTCCAGGTAGTCAATATGCATGATAAGAAATCAGGTATAAAAATAGCTGATAAACTGAAAAGTGCGCTGATGAGAAATAATAGGAACGTCACCTAAAAAGTAGGATGTGCGTAGTGGTATGTGTTCTCTGTATAGTTGTGGGAAGTGTTTGCGCCGTGTTGTGTCGAGTGCTTGACATTGAATGAGGATGTGAAATACGGATAGGCACACCTGCTACATAGTGGTGTTGAAGATCCTGTGAGCAGGTGGGAGTGTTTTACGTGTGTGTGGCCTATCCGCAACTTCGCCAAGGCCAAGTCGGTTGTGTATCGTCTTAAGTGTCGTTTGATTACGCGTAGTTGTCTCCGTTAACTCCAGTCTTCTTGTCACGTTTTACGAAGCTGTCTGGTGAGTGCCTTCACTTCGGTGTAGGGTATTGTTGGTATGTCCCCTGTGTTCGCGAGGAGTTCAGCAGCAGCCATTTGATCTGCGGCCTCATTGCCAGCGATCCGACAGTGTCCCGGGACCGAACACACAGTCAGCTCGATATTCGAAGCATATGTCGAGTTAATGGCCTTTAAAACAAGATTAATACCGTGGTTCTTGGATGAATTTGCGGATGATAATGCGCGCAACACACCCAGAGAGTCTGTATAAATGACCTACTTGGGGTACTTTGTTTAACAATACGACTTGCAAAAAAAAAAAAAGTGCCGTACACCTCCGCCGTAAAAATACTGGTGTATAAATTCGGGGTTCTAGTTGTATGAAAGTTGCGACCGTGCGCATCACAGGGCGCGGTAGAGGCAGCTTTTGACGCGTCACTGTAAAATTCTAAAATTCTGCACACCGATATTTCTGCTCCAAAAAGAAAAAGTGCTGCGGAATTGCACTTCTCGGCACTCGGTTTTTCTGAATTTTTACATATGACAGATCGCCATGGCGTTAAAAAAACGGCACAATTTGTTTTACGGGTGTCTAAAAAAGAGACGGCAATTTGGGACGCTTCCTAGCTCTCTCACTGTGTGTGAGAAACTAGCACAAATGGATGGGCGATTTAGACGGAGCTGAGATGTCGTATCATTAAAAAAACATGTTTGGAGGGATGGTTATTCATTGTAGAAATTTTAAATGCGTATAACAGGTCAGCAAAAGTTCGCGGGTGCACTAACCGCCACTTGTCGCATTCGACGTAAAGGCTTTGTACAGGGCTGGTACAGAAAGCGCCGCAAGAAAAGCGAAGGTTGTTAAGTATAGCACTGGGTTGAGCATTTGTAGCGTTGTTCTCGTGACTGAGCCATACACAACACTCCACACTAAACTTTGTTACACTCTTTCTGGACAAAAAGGGTGTAGCATAAGTGGGAAAAGGGTATTGGGAGGCCATTACACCCTTTTAGATGCGGCGCATCTCTTGCTCTGAGGCATGTCCCTCCTGCGTCGTCGTCGGCGGCGTCCGTCCGCAGCCCTCCTCCGTTCGCCTCTCCCACAGCTGTGTGCAACACTCTCACTCCGGCGCATTAGCCTGACGACAGCTGGCGCGCTTGGTTGGCGTGCGCTTCGCAGCGTTGACGCTGTGTTAACAGCTGCTCGAGTGCGCATTTGCGCGCATGCGCGACTCTCCTCCGCGGTCTCCTCTCCTTCAACCCAATCGAAACGCCAATTGAACCCCCAGATGCGCCGCACCACACCAGGGTTCCCTCGCGGGGAGATGGAGGCAATTTTTCTTGAATCTCAGCACCCTTTTCGTAGCTCTACACCCTCTTAGTGTGGAAAAAAAGGTGTTGATAAACTTCAAAACCCTTGATTATTCTTAGTGTTTAAAGGGTGTGGAAAAGGTGTTCAGCTGTTCATTTATTAAGGTCATGCATGCATGTATAATTGCACTGTAAAGAACAAGACATCCCCTCATAGTCTCCTCGAGTTGTAGGAAATGTTCAAAAGGAAAAAAACTGTCTGCAATGATCGCTCGATACGGTGCGCCTCATGGCCCAAGCTTAGCTTCACACTAAACTTTGTTACACCCTTTTTGGCCAAAAAAGGCTGTAGCATAAATGGAAAAACGGTGTTTGGAGCCCATTACACACTTTTTCTTGCCTCTCAACACCCTTTTCCTAGCTCTACACCCTTTTGTGTGAAAAAAAGGGTGGTGATCAACTTGAACACCCTTTGCTTTTCTTAGGGTGTCTAAAGGGTGTGGAAAAGGTGTTCAGCTGCTCATTGAATAAGGCCAAGCATGCATCTAAATTGCACTCTAAAGAACAAGACGTCCCCTTATACCCTCTACTCGCAAGAAACGTTCATAAGAAAAAAAAATTGTTCGTCTGCCGGGGCCGCTCGTTTTCATATACGGTGCGCCCCATGCCCGAAGTTCAGCTTTCGCACGTGAAATATCAATATGTACTTTTAAAATTGAAAAAAAAACTATAGTTGTGTGGCGAAAAGGGTGTTGACCGACTGCAACGCGCTTGGCTTTATGTAGGGTGTTGGAAGGGTGTGCGAGATGTGTTCAGTTGCAAAAAAAGAACAGCGGAGCTGGGGGTCGACCTAGTTTCTTCAGGTGTTGCTAAGTTTTGCTACGTTTTGCTAGGCTTTGCGATGCTGTTGCAAAGCTAGAATAAGTGCTGATGGGTGAGACCAAGTTTTGCCTGATTTTACAAGTCCTTTCCAGTGTGTCCCCCACACTGACAGCGGATCCTAGGGGGAAACAAGCTAGGTTGACCACCAGCTCTACTTTTTCTCCAGCCTTGCACCACTATATAGTGCAAGCTGCGCCAATTTTTACAGCTTTAGAGTCCCAAAAGGACTAGTACCTTTGAAGTGGTATAGTAAGATGTGCGGATACGCATGCGCCTTCTGTGCTCACACTCGAACAGGCCCGAAAGCCGGCTTTACTGTTATAATACCCCATCTGCTGCACACTTTACATGAGGCGCAGTTCGCTTTGTCGGTATTTTTCTTGCTAACGCCAGCCAACCTAGCTCAAGCTTAAATAGCTTCGCTGGTAATAAATTATGCCAATTTATATTGTTTTAAATATTGTGATGTACAAAACAACCCCCCGCTTGTAGAAAATGTTCAGTCCACCCGTGTAAACGTGTTTATAAAGTACCTCCAAAGTTGGAGGTCTCTTACCCCCTTTTTCTTAGTTGGCAGTCTTTTCTTACATCCTTTTTAAACCCTTTTTCTTTACTCCCTTTCTCTTAGTTTCCAACACCCTTATTTGTAGCTCTACACCCTTTTTAGAAAAAGGGTGTCGAAATAACGAACTTTTTCTTAATGGGTGTTGAAATGATGTCTATGACTTATTGAACATAATAACTAACTTGCGATGAAAAAGATTTTGCAAATCCGCATGCTGATTTGTATATGCTCACATTAAAATGCATAATTCCAAAATTAGCGCTAAAATATCTGATTTTTGCGACAAGCACAGCGACTCTTTGGGAGGGCTTTCCTCTGCTGGCTCAAGAACAGCATATGCATTTTAGAGTAAGTATGTACCGCTGTATCCCATGCATCCCGTTGGTTTTCTTGCTCAATCATTTGTAGGTCAAGTGTAACTTGTGCGTATTGAATGTGTCTATACGCCATGCTGCGCGCTCGGCTGATACACATTGTCACGCATAACTCCGTTGCCCTCACACTTTTTAGGGCGTTAAGCAACCTTACACCCTTTTTAGGGCTTACACGCTAACACCCTTTTAGATGCGAAGCATCTCATGCTTGGGGCTGTGTCCCTCCCTCCCTCGTTGTCCGCCGTCCGCACTCCACTGCGCATGCGCGTCTCTTCAGCCCCGTCAGCGTTTTGGCTGACGTCAGCGCTGCCCACTATAAAAAGTAATAGTTAGGCGGCGCCCGGTTTCGATCTCACGACTCTCTGGCCGCAACGGGAGGTACGTGGCGCTCTTCCCACTACGCTACAAATCGAGACGGGAGTGTGCGCTACGAACGCGCCTTATGTCCCTCACTCATTCAAACTAAGTCAAGAAGCTACTGATACAACGAAGGCACGTGAAGCTGAACGTCAACGGAAACGACGAACTGAAAACTAATGGGAACTTCAGTCGACCCCATGGCTGATTCACATACTACTCAGGGTTCCCCTACGGGAAGATGGTGTAATTTTTTCATCCTTACGCCTTTTTAGCCAGAACCCCTTTTAGAGGTGCTCGCCATGGGACAAGGTTCTTGCACCATTTTCGACCAAAAACGGTGTAAGAAATTTTGTGTGTGTGCCTTAGCCCACCCAGGACCCTACGAAGGCGGTATAAAGACGCAGTAGGAGTTGTTTGTCTGCACAGTGGGATTGGTGTGAGAGGAGCTTCGAGATGTTTATTGTTTTCAGACATTTGTGTTTAAGTTTGATGTGAGTGATGTTTGTGTTTTTCGTCCAACACAACACCTAAAAACTGGTGCTCCTTTTTTACGGGAATCGAGACACCATTGAGTTTAAAGGAGCCATGAAGAGAAAACACAAGTTTGGGTCATTCAAAAGATTGCCTAGTTAGAATCATACTGACACCACTTTTAAAGAAAACTTCGCTACATAATTAGGAAAAAAGGGAATGGCTGTGCGACCTACTAGCTCATTTACCGCAACAGAACCTATGATGTCATACTAGCCAGCTCTACGATTGGCAGAGGGTGGCAAAAGCAAACGCAAATTAGGCAGAGCTTATAAGCTTGACGAACGAGCTATTTGCGCTTACATTTAGGGCACATTTTTTTAAAAACCGGAAGAATGGTTGGACCAACAGTGGAAGTTACGAAAGCACACGTCAACATAGAAGTACCGATGCGTACTGCTTTAATTGGTACTGCGCGCACTATGCTTCGTTTAGCTGCACAGGACTCCGGGGCTTTGGGGTTGTCTCAGATGACACTGGCCGATTTACGCAAGCAACGGTGTCCTACGTGACCATATTTGTCGAGCGAGCACTATGTTTCACGAAACAATTATTTTCTACCTGAACAAAAACAAGCCAGGTTTAAATACGGTCAAAAACAAACCAAAGGCAGAAAACGGCTTGCCAGGGTATGGTGGCGCCATATATGTTCACTAACGGTAAACAATGCTTCCCAGTCTGCTGCAGAGCGGTCCATTCCCGTGATGTCATTGCAGACCACGAAAACGTACGATTTAGCGGGAAAATAAAAAATTTAACTTAAATTACTTTATCAGTAAATAAAGCACCGTTTGCATTCGGACAAGAGCTGGAGGCACTATAAATCACGAAATCTTTCGTATAACACACATATGTATTTTGTCTTCATGGCTCTTTTAATATCAGGATCAGGGTCGATTCCGTGACTCATTGAGGATACAACAAATGTATTTATCGTAGGATTTAGCTTAAATAGATTTTCGCCAACCAGCGAGAAAGTTTGTGCGCACCAACCTGGGCGTTTACATATGGACATGATTCATGATTTGAAATATATTTGAACATCGTCCCATACATTGAACATGATGTTAGGGGTGGGAATGCCTTTCGAAGCGAATTTATTTTAACTATAAACAACGTGCAGCTCAAAACTCCGTCTTGATACAGGACATTTTCCTGCACGTGAACGTTTGAGAGTGCTGACCCGACTCTGACGCGAAATGTTCGTTTACACATGTAACAAGAAATGGTGGTCAACATGTTAGCTGATATATGAAGATTTTCCCTGTAAGAATGCCGTAGGGCCATGCCGCATCATAAGCCTTTTCGATATCAAAAATATGGTCTTGCAATATTGTTTACAGATTAAAGCACCTTTAAGGAATGATTCTAGGGCGACAAGTTCATAATTTGTGGATCGCCCCACCCTGAAGCCTGCCTGGCAGCTCTCGAGTAGGCCATTGTGCTCTAAAAAGTACACGTATTCTGTTAAGCATCATCTCGAGACGCTGACACGGGCAGCTTGTCAGAGCAGCGAGCCGATAACTTGCCGGAGAGGATGGGTCCTTCAACTCTTTCAGAAAAGCCACAAATATGGCCTCCCTCCGAGAACTTGGAAGGAACCCGAAAGCCCTATTTTGTTCTATACGTGGAGGTGTTTCAAGTGTGTCTCCATGTCAGTGTTCTATCATAGTGTATGTAATTTTGTCGGCCCCTGGAGCTAAAGGATAACATATTCTCAGAGAAGCCCACAGTTCATGAAGTGTGTATTCAGAGTTGTAAGTGGAGTTTGACTTGTAATGGCGGGACTTCTTTTGGCAATACCTTTTGGGCTTCATGAAAGTATTCGCGAAGGGTGCAGAACTGGACACGTGTTGGAAGTGTTGTGCAAATGTATTAGCCTGGTCTTCGAGTGTGTCCTCTGTTGTGCTGATTAGGGGCAGACAGAGAGGCAGGCTATGAGTGTACTGTCCTTGGAGTTTGCGTATTCGTGTACATACGTTGAGTGTTTCTGTGTATGAATTCATCGACGTTAGGAAGGAGCGCCAACTCTTTTTTTTACTTACGTGGCACACGCTTCCCGATAGCCTTTACCCGTTTGAAAGGTATAAGGTTCTGTGACGTGGGATACTGATGAAGCGTACCCCAGGCGGCCTTGTTCTGGTTTTCCCGCACCCGTCTGCAGTCGTTGTTCTACGAAAGCCTCCATGGCTTGCGTTCCGCAATGGAGGCCTGTGGAATGGACTTATTGGCGGCGTCGAGTATGTGGCCGGGAAGAGTTCGGCTGCTTCCTCCACGTGCAGGTGTGTTATGGATGTGTAGTGTAGTTTTGATGTTTCTGTCAATGTATTCCAGTTCGCTCTTCCTTCATGGAAGCTTTTATGAGA